>NW_027187419.1:24428054-24485079 GCF_028583685.1 Petaurus breviceps papuanus | reverse complement strand
AGAGAGAGAGAGAGAGAGAGAGAGAGAGAGAGGAAGGGAGGGAAATTTTCCCAGAAATCATATGGAACTGAACTGAGAAATGAGAAGAACTGAGAAGAGAAATGAAAGCTGAGAACAGACACAGAACTTGTTCTTGTGATATAGCAAGACTTCTAAGGAGCAGGTGGAGCTGCTGAAGAATAAGGAAGCATGACTGTGGTGCCAGTACTTTGTAAAATGTTGTTGTGGCTTTGTTAATGTGCATTAATGTTATTATGGCTTTGTTAAGCCTTGTCGTCCCAGGTGTAACATTCCGTATGCTGTACCTTGATTTTCTGTGAATGTTTTGCTCTGATTTATTATTGAATAAATAGAGATTCGCTATACTATGTAATCAGAACCTTGAAAGTTGTTCACAACAACAGTCCTTTGGACAGCTGCTCATGCTTGGATTTACAATAGCCCAAGGCCATGATGATTCTGGACATTCATCCTGACCACTTCTTATCTGCCCTACCATTGTACCCACTAGACTACCAAACCTCTAATAATTATGCCATAGCAGAATTTATCCTCTTTGGAAATTTCACCCTCCCCATGAAATCTTTGTTCATTTTTGAGTCAGTAAATGTAAACTTACTTAGCCTTCCATGTGTAAATGGCCACAACATACTGGATGTTCCAGCCATCCACCATGGTCCATCTATTTTCTGTTTACCTACGTCTCATCCCCTCTGCCCCCCTGGCCCCAACCCATGCCTCTTGTTCTGGTCCCAAATATCAAATCAACACTACCAATGCTTCTGGAATGGGAATTTCAATCAAATTTCTTTTGACTAAGTCTTCGCAAAGCAAAGCAAACTTTACTGACTAGAACTCCCCTATACATAATATTTCCTACTTTTGGAATGTTAGCTTTTTGTCAAAAAAGCATGTATTTATTTTGAATTTGTCTTCTCAGTGTTTGGCATAGAGTAAAATGTTAAATGTTTTTATTGATTAATTCCATAGCTATAATTAATAACAGGTTAGAAATGCCATTTTCGGGGCGGCCAGGTAGCACAGCAAGTAAGAGCACCGGCTCCAGTGTTGAGAAGACCTGGAGATCGAATCCCGGGCTCAGACACTTAGCACCCACCCAGAAACACCTGGCCGTGTAACCTTGAGCAAGTTACTTAACCCCAATTGCTTAGGGGCGGCCAGGTGGCTCAGCAAGTAAAAGCACCTGTTCCAGTGTTGGGACAACCTGGAGATCAAATCCCGGGCTCAGACACTCAGCACCACACCCAGAAATAACTGGCTGGGTAACCTTGAGCAAGTTACTTAACCCCAATTGCTAAAAAAAAAAAAGAAATGCCATTTTCAATCACTATATATGTGTACATATCTGAGCATATACGTATATGTGTATAAACATAATATAGTATATATTATAGTATATAATATCCATGTGATTATATGTGTATGTCTATATATCATTCTTTATCTGGATATATCTTTTGTCCATTTTTCCCAAGTAAACTGAAGGAAAAGTAAATATGATAACTTCAAAATCCTTGTTAACTCTTAATTGAACCCAGTGTGGTAGAATAACTCTACCCTTAATAGGGGTTTTATAGTGTTGATGGAATGAATTGGAGAATCTAAGGGAATTTTTAAAAATAATTTTAAACATCTACTTATTAAATAAACTAGATTTTTCAATTTTTCTGAATTTAAAAAAAAACAACACTGCAAGGCTTAGGACTCTATTTTAAGGGAATATAATAGCTATTAATGAGAAGCAGAGAATTTCTTTTTGGAGGGGGAAAGATAGGGCAGTTGGGTTTAAGTGACTTGCCCAAGATCACATGGCTAGTTTTGTGTGTCTGAGGCTGGTTTTGAAATCAGGTCCTCCTGACTCCAGGGCCGGTGCTCTATTCACTGTGCCATCTAGCTGCCCCAATAGGTATTAATGAAAGAAATTAGATTATTCATTTCCTTACATTAGATATTTCTGTTATCTTTAAAGGAGTTTTATCCAAAGCATTTCAGAGGAACAGTAGTACTATGCTGTCATAATACTATTTGTTCCTGTATTTTGTTGTTGTGGTGGTAATGGTTGTAGAAGTACCTAATAAGAATTAATGTTAATACTGAGTCACCATTGACATCTTCATAAAGATTACTCTGAATCTCATTCACATCTCTGGGTATATCCATTAACTATGATTCACAGTTATGAAAAGATACCATTCTGTAAGTTGTTAGATGTGATATTTTAATTTGAGAAGATGTCAGATCCAGCAATCCTTCTTGTGCATACACTGCCAAGGTATGCTCATTTTCTCCTACTAATACATATAAATACACAATGAATTGTCTATCAACTGTCATATTTATCATGAAATATTTATGGAGTTCTATCATCTTGTATTTCATGTTAATATTGCTACTCACTGTGTTATTATACTTTCTCAGATCAGTTATTAAGAAAAAAAATATTTTAAAAAGCCTTAAAAGTCACTAAAAGCTGTCTTTAAATATTTCAAATGTATTAAGAGTTTTTTTAACTTTCTGTATCATTCAAAAGGGCAGAACTAGGATTATCACATGTCTTAATTCATTGATCTGAAACAGATATAAAAAACTTTTAAAACTACAATTGTCTGATAATAAAGAGGCCTCCTCCTAGAATAATGAGTTTCCATGTTCAAGTAGAAAAGGGATCGTCATTTGTTAGGGTTATATTAAAAATATTCTTTTAGAGGATAGAAATTTGTATTTGATAAATTCAAAACCCCTTTCAGATATCAAATTACATAATTTATGAATAACACAAGATTAAATTGCAAAGTTTTCCTTCCATTCAAGAATTTTAAACCATTTCTATAAGCTACAAAATGATTTATCATCCATTCTTCTTTCTTAACTTATTGGAGGGGGAAAAACTTTACAAAATGTCAGAATACATGGTTTCTAGTTTTCTAAGCAATTTGTATGACTTTGGAAAAGCCAACTTAAATTTTATGTCCTTTATTTTTTTCCGTGTTGAAAATTCTATGACCAACTGCCTTACCTGTCATATTTACCAGAAAGATCTTTATTGGATAAAAAAAAAAACTTAATTTGTACTGTTATATACAAAGTGATTCATTCACAGCAATGATACAAAAGAAGTATTATCTCTAGTTTATGATAAGGTTGTGGAAAGTCAAGTATATTAAGTGATGTTGACAAATCAAAAAGAAATGCTCCATAAAGATAAGTGGTTGAACTAGGACACAAATCAAGCTTCTTTTAATGTAAACTTAGAGTTCTATCCAATAAGGGTTTTTTTTTTTGAAAGATTGAATACAGTATTTGCAATCTTAAAAATTCTAGTGATCATTGTCCCAACTCCTAGATGGGAACCAAGTGAGCTATCTAGCTATGTTGGATGAGATAACATTTGTAAAGCCCTCAGCACAGTGCCTGGCTCAAATCAGACGCTTAATAAATACCTGTTTCCTTCCTTTCGTCCTGACTATATCTTCCCCTCTGGATGCTAGGAGTATCCACAGAGGGGCAAAGAAATTCTTCAATGTGTTTTCCAATTTCAACTGTCATTACTAGTTACTATGTCTTTAACATTATCTATACTATCTATTAGCATCCCATTATCAATTTAACAAGTCAACTTCAATTAGCATATCTAGAATAAGTGTGTCAATGAACAAATCATTAAAAAATATTTAATTACTAGGTGGAGAATGAGATTACATAACAAAAATTTTAGGATACAACTAAATCTGTCCTGAAGGAAAAATCCTACTGCTGAGAATAAACATTTAAAAAATAGGAAAAAAGGATTATTGAACTGAATATTTAATTTAAAATTAGAAAATAAATCTAAAAACAGGTTCAAATGAAATTGTGAAAATTAGAAAACTAGATTTATTAGAAACCAAAACATTATAAAATTAGCAAAGAAAATTTATTTTTTTTCCTTAGGAAAGAATTAGAAAATTCTTAAAAATACAAGTTAATGAGATTGAAAAAGAAGAAGGGAGAATTAATCAAATACCTTAAAGATCATGTTGAAATCATGAGAGAAAAAAATGTATTTCTTTACAGTATTGTATAAATAATTGTACACCAGTAGTAATGAGAATTTAAAAGAAATGGACAGATGTTAATAAAATAAAAATTATCTACATTGAAAGAACAGGTTGAGGATCACAATTTATGCAAAAGCCACAATATTTTAAGGACAAATATCTTTGAAAAACTTAATTGTCATGATTATAATAATAAATTATAATTCCAGAGAAATAAAGATGAAGCATGGCACCTACATCATGACAAGGAGGTGATGGACCAAAGTTACAGAAAGGGCCTTTTTTATATGGAAAATGTGGGAATTTGTTTTGCTTCAATATGCATATTTGCTACAAAAGTTTTTTCCTTTTTTTTCCAATGGGGGAAAAGGTGAGGGGGATTAAAATATATTTTTCTAATTAAAAAAAAATAAAAGAGAAAGAGAATGTTTAAACTATATAACCTTACAACAAATAAATTCATTTAATTGTAAAGCAATTACCAAAATGTAGGAGTTGATGAAAAGATAGGTCTAGAATGATTTATAGGTGAATCCTTTTACATTTTAAGAAAAAGTAAATATATCACTTGTTTCTGTCTAATGGTTGAAAATGAAAACACGCTGCCAGACATCTTTTATCAGACAAGAATAGTCTCAATACTTAAAACAAAGAATCTTTTATCAAATAAGAATTGTCTCAATACTTAAAGGAAAGAAAAAGATTGACCAATTTCATTAATTAATAGATTTTAAAGGTTTATGTAAAATCCTTACAAAAAGCTTATATCAGTATGATCATAATATCTAACATTATAAAGTTGCATATATAACAGTGATGTAAAGAGGGTATGACATCAGGAAAAAGAAGATAATCATATAAATAACAACAATATGCAAACCTATAGGATTATATTAATAAATAGAAAGAAATTAACAAAATACACTCTTGTCTTTTCCTCTTGGTACATCAACATTCCCTACATTTTATTTCTCTTTCCTCTTGTCTTATTACTGCTCTCACCTTGCTATACACCAACATTGGGTAATTACACCATCAATCACCTTCACTTCTGATCACATAGTGCTAAACAGAACTGTAGAATATCAAGAAACCCTGCTTGATAGAACCAGTACATATTTATGTTCCATAAGCTCAACTGAGCCCTTTCTGAAGCAAGGCAATTCCTTGACAACTATCCAATCTACTCCACTTACCATAATGTCTTTTATAAACTTTCTAAAATCAATTCACAGTTCTTCCATGTCACTCCACTCTTTCCCCAAACCCTGCCTGAGGACTTTAATTCATACTTCACTGAAAAAAAAGAAATTTTTGGACAAGAGCTCAATTTTATCATCATCATCATCATCATCATCATCATCATCATCATCATCATCATCATCATCATCATGTATCACTAATATGCATTGAGCCACTATCTACTCCATTACCCCATTCTTCTATGAAACAGAAACTGAAATATCAAATGCTCACTGTTGCGGCTGTAATGCAATAAAGTTTATATTCAATATTTGTGAGATTCCCCTGTATTGGCTTGGTTTTCAAATTGATTGTGTTAAAACCCAGAGTGTGTTAATCCCACCTGTGGGATGGGCTTGTTGATATGAAGGGAGGGTCCTGAGCTGGGAGGAGCTGGTGATGTAGATTTGGAGAGATAAGAGAGAGGCGGAAGATCTTTTTGGAAGCAGCACCTCGTGGAGAGATAGAGAGAGTAAGAATTGCTGGTGGCCGCTTTGAATTGCCCTGGACTTTTGAGACCTGCCCCCTGAGCTGCCAAGGACTGAGGAGACATGGCTGTTTTGCTGGTACTTTGTCTGTCTGTTTTGATGTTGTTTTGCCAGATTTGTCCACTGGTGAAAGACAGTCCTTTTGTTGAAGAAGTCCTGGAACCTGGCTGTTCGCTAAGAAGCCCTGAGACTGTCCTGCAGACAGAGAGTGAATACTGTCCACTGGTGAGGGACAGTGCTGTTGTTGCAGGGGTCTGGAGACTGTCCTGCAGACAGAATGAATACTGTCCACTGCTGAAGGACAGTGCTGTTGTTGCAGGGGTCTGGGAGCCTTTCTGTTGGTTCAGAAGCCCTGAAGAAGGATTTTCTTGTTGTATGTTTACAGAAATCCTGGGAGAGGGCTTTGCTAATGTGTTCAGGGGTTCTAGGACTGTTCTACAGACAGAGGATAAATTCATGAAGGGACTGGCAATGTATCTTGTGGCTTTGCTAAGCCTTGTCTCCCCAGGAACTAAGATTGCTGAGAACTTGCCTCGTGTCAAGATGAAGAAAAGACCTCCATTTGAGTATTAAGTGCTGTGTTTAAACTTGATGTAACTCTGGGGTAGATTCAATTGTGATCCAGGGGTGGGGAACTTTTGACCTTATGTTTGGAAACTAATCTCCATTTGAGAAGAGGGGTTTTGTGGTGGACTTAATTAAGGTATAGCCTAGGGGTGGAGTAGTATTTAGAACAGGGACTTTGTAATTGATTGAATGATTGGAAGATCCTGGGGTGGGGTAGTACTTGGAGATTATTTAATCACACTTAGTAAATGCTGTATTTGGAATGATGTCATGTTTTGATCTTCTCTGTTCTTGGTTTGTCACTAAATAAAATAGAGAGCACCTATGCTGGTATTTTGAACCTGGGAAGTTGCCTTCTTTTGGCATTATATTACAATATTGAACCCTACAGTATACACTAAAAACAATTAGAAACAAAATAATCTAATACTAAAGAATGAGTGGGTCAAAGAACAAGTCACAGAAACAATCAACCATTTCATTAATGACACAAATGAGACAACTTAACAAAATTTGAGAGATTCAGCCAAATCAGAAATTAGGGGAGAAAATTGAAGCTCCAAATGCTTAGTTAAATAAAAAACAGAAGGTCTGAATCAACAAATTAGACTTATAACAAAAAAATGGAAAATAGGAAAAAAAATTCAAAATATACATCAAAACAAAAATTCTGAAAATCAAAGGTGAAGTAAACAAAATTGAAAGTAAAAGAGTTATCAAACTAATAAATAAAAGTAGGGGATATTTTTGTGAAATCCCAGTAAAACAAATAATCTATTTGTTAATTTAATTTTTTAAATAACACAATTATTAAGATGTATTTTGTCTAGTCACATGCCGATAACACTGACAATATAAAGTGAAATGGATGAATGTTTACTAAAACAACATATATCCTAGATTAACAGAAGAAAAACAGAATAAATAATATCATATTACAAAAGTAATTGAACAACCCATCAAGTAAATCCCTAAGTAAAAATATCTAACACCAGATGGATTTACAAGTGAATTTTACCAAACTTTTAAAGAACAGCTAATTCCAATATAATATAAACTGCTTGAAAGAAAAGTAAAGGAATCCTACCAAATCCCTTTTTTTGACACTAACATGATATTGATAGCTAAACCATGTGGAGCAAAATCAGAGGAAAAAACTATAGGCCGATTTTCCTAATGATTATTAATGTGAAAATTTGAAATAAAATGCTAGCAAAGAGATAACAGCAATACAACACAAAGATCCTACACCATGACCAGATAGGATTTATACCAGGAATGCAGGGATGGTTCAATATTAGGAAAACTATAGGCATAATAAACATATCAATAATAAAAATCATGATTATCTTAATATTTGTAGAAAAGTTTTGACAAAATAGAATGCTCATTTCTATTTACAAAACACTAGAAAGCATAGAAATAAGTGAGACTTTTTCTCAAAATGATAAGTAATATCTACATAATACCAAGAGAGAGACTTATCTGTAATAGGGAAACACTAGAATTCATCTCAATAAGATGAGGGGTGAAGCAAGGATGTCCAATATCTCCATGACTATCCAATACATTACTAGAAATGCCATCTATAACAATAAGACAAGAAAAATAAGTTGAAAGAAAAAAATAGGCAAAGAAGAAACAAAATTGTCATTCTTTCCAGTTGATATGATGGTATACTTAGAGAACCTTAGAGAATCCACTAAAAGACAACTGAAAAAATTAAAAATCAGCAAATTTGCAAGATATAAGATAAAACCACATAAATTAACAGGATTTATATATACTACCCACAAAACCCCAAAACAAGAGAAATTACATTTAAATAAATGGAGAAAATACAAAGTACTTGGGAACTACCTACCAAGACAAACCCAGGGACTTCATGAATATAACTACAAAACACCTTTCACACAAATAAAAGAGATCTAAACAATTGGAGAAATATTAATTGCCCATGGGTTTGCTGAGTCAATATTAAAAAAATGACAATTGTTCCTAAATCAAATTATTCATTCAGTGTCATTAAACTACAAATTGATTAGTTTGTAGATCTAGAAAAAAATAAGAAATTTGATATGGAAAATCAAAAAGTCAAGAAATCAAACAAGAAAATGTGATGGAGGGAAGCCTAGCAGTACCAGATTTCAAACTGTATTACAAAGCAGCAATCATGAAAACAATCTTTTATTGCCTAAGAAATAGAGGTAGTGGAGGAGAAGATAAAGTAACAAAGAGAGGGTAAAAAAAAGAGAGGATGAGAAAGAAAATACTGATTAAAAATAAAATGGAAGGATATTCATAAATAGGAATTATATCTTTGAATGTGAATGGGATGTTTATAGCAGCTCTTTGTTGTGGCAAAGAACTGGAAATTGCAGGGATCCCCATCAACTGGGGAATGACTGACCAAGTCACAGTGCATGGCTGTGATGGAATACTACTGGGTTATAAGAAATAATAAGGTCAATGATCTTAGAAAGGCATGGAAGCACTTGCACGAAATGGTGAAATGATAAGAACAACTTTGACCCAAGTAAGTCATTTTAATTATTATTAGAAATACACAAATTAAAAATGAAGAACATATCAATAAAGACATCCGTATCCAGAGAAAGTAGTGATAATCAACATATTCATATATATGTATATATACACACATATGTATATATACATATACATATATGCATGTGAGAACATTGTATGCACTAAAAGTAATTTTGCACAATGAAGAACTGTGAATTTCTTAGCTATTCTCAGCAATACAATGATCCAAGACCATCCCA
Source organism: Petaurus breviceps papuanus (assembly GCF_028583685.1). Classification (NCBI taxonomy): domain Eukaryota; kingdom Metazoa; phylum Chordata; class Mammalia; order Diprotodontia; family Petauridae; genus Petaurus; species Petaurus breviceps. The sequence goes on along the minus strand of NW_027187419.1, from coordinate 24,475,938 downwards.
AAGGACTCGTAATGAAAATTGGTGTCCACTTCTAGAGGAAGAACTGATGTTGCTGAACACAGACAAAAGCATACTATTTTTCACTATTTTTGGTTGAATCTTCTTGAACAAAATGATTAATATGGAAATGTTTTACATGATTACACATCTATAACTTCTATCAGAGTGCTTACCATCTGAGGAAAGGAGAAGGTAAAAGGAGAACTAGAATTTGCAATTCAAAACTTTTTTTTTAGAAAATGAATATCTAATATTATTTTACATGTAATAGGGAAATAAGTAAAATTTTAAAAAAAATAATAATAAAACCACTCTGAGGCATCACTTTACACCTATCAGATTAGATAACAAACAGAAAAGAAAAAGGAAAATTCTAGAGGTGATGTGAAAAAGTAGGGACACTAATTAACTTTGGATGGAATTGTGAGTTGTTCCAACAATTCTGGACAACATGGAAATATGCCCAAAAGGTCTATAAAATTATGTATACCATTTTATCTAGAAATGCCACTACTAGGTTTTTATCCCAAAGAAATAAAAGAAAAACTAAGAGGACTCATATGTACAAAAAGTATTTGTAGAAATTCTTTGTGGCGACAAAAGATTGGAAATTAATGGGATGCTCATCAGTTGGGGAATGGCTGAGCAAGTTGTTTATAATTGTGACTGAAGGGGTGACTAGGTGATGCAGTGAATAGAGCACCGGCCCTGGTGTCAGGAGGACTCGAGGTCAAATCTGCCCTCAGAAACTTAAAACTAGCTGTGTGACCTTGGGCAAGTCACTTAACCCCAATTGCCCTACCTTCCCCCCTCCAAAAATTAAAAAGGACTATAATCGTGACTAAATACTATTATGCAAAAAAAAAATTTGTGAGCAGGATCATTTTAGAATTACCTGGGAATACCTATATTAATTGACACAGAGTGAAGTGAGTAGAACCAAGATGTCATTGCACACAGTAACATAAATACTGTAAACAATGATCAACTATAGAAGACTTAACTACTATAACTAATACAATGACACAAGTAAATTCCATAGGATTCATTATGAAAAATGCTATCTCCAGAGAGAGAAATGATGAACTCTGAGTGCAAATTGAAGCATATTTTTTCACTTTTTTTCTTTGTTTTTTTATTATAGTTAATATGGAAATATATTTTAATGACTTTACCTATATAATTGAAATTATATATTCCTTCCCATCTCAATGAGTCAGGGAGGGGCAGGAGAGTAGTAGGAAATTTAGATCTAAATTTAAAAAAGAATTTTGTTTAAGTGACTATTTAGATTATTATTTCTATATTTTATTCATACTATATTATAAAAGTCTAGTTAAATAAATGTTTAGATTATTAAATTATACTATTAAATTGGAAAAATATAAAATCCTGATGTTTTGGCATATCAAAACTTTTAATGTTTTCATTCTTCACCCAAATACTTCCATTCTTCTTCGACCACACACCAATCCATGTACTCTATGAAAGTGGATTCCTTTTTATATTCACATACAACACTCAGTTTTTCAAATGTATACCTTTACATTCACTGTCTCAAGTGCCTGAAATTCTCTAGTTTCCTTCAAATTTCTACTAAAATCCTGACTTCATCAGTGAGTCTTTCCTATTTTCCTCCACACTGCCAAGTTTCTTCTCTGAAACCTTCCATATACACAGTCTATTGTCAAAGTAAATGTCTATAGTAGTGCCTATATTAATAAAGAAGTTCATCATGTGGATTCTGTTTCATGCTCATACTAGCTTTGGGAACCAGGACAAGTCACTTAATTTCCTTGTTGTTCAATTTATTCACCTTTAAATTGAGGGAGTCAGATTTGATCATTTCTAAGATCCTTGTATCTCTGAAAGTATGACCCTTTAAAATTTCTGCAGGAAAGCCAACCCTCTAACAGACTACTTTGTTAGGAAAGTTTTCCTGACACTGAATCCCCTTCAGTAATCATCAGCACAAATAATTCACTTGTGGGAAGAATCACTTCTCTCCTGGGTGCTATGGTTAAAAGCTTCACATCTGATTTCTTAAGGCAATTGTAAACTCTCTTAGCAAAACAGAAACCCTGTGACTGGGTTCTTCATTCATAACTTTTCCAGGTTTATTCTCTTATCTGTACAAGCTCTAGATTGTTTCTGCCTCTCAAGCAGCAGATGATGGTGTTGCCATACCTGAGTGAAGCTGTCTGGGAAGCTGCAAGTTCAGTTCTCCTCTGAGTCTTAAGTTTGGTTCAACTTCCAGAAGCAGCAGGAAAGTCTTTTATTCTTCCACTAAGTGCTTTGAAGGAGCAAGTGATAGTACAGAATCAGGTCTGTTTCTATACCTGGCAACAGACATCTCCTGACTGCAGTCTAAGAATTATCAAATCCAACTTTGAGAGTCATTCAGACCCAATTTGAGGTTTTGAACAATTCTACTATCACCTTTGCATAAAAGGACTTTATCTTATGATGAGAAACAAAAATTCACATTTCTGCCATGTAAGTCAGATCTAGACACATTATTAAAACAGAATCCATATATATATATATATATATATGTTTCACATGATACATGAATAAAACATGTCATTATGTATTGTTTATCACATGTAGAATCCACAATATAATGACATAATATAAGATATATTATAATATAGTATAACAATATTAGTATAATAATATAGTATTATAATATAATATGTAATACATGTATGACATATTATATAACATATTCAACAAATAATTCTAGATATCATGATTTTCCAGCTATCAAAATCTGTTATATACAAATTAGATGCTACTAAACAAGACATTTTGGACATTTTACTCTGGTTGAGTGTCCTCTATGTAGGGGCTTCTCATCAGTATTTCTTTTATAATTGTTCTCATTTTTCTTCATTTTCAATCATGAAACTGTCCAAATCAAAAAGAAGAATCATCTTATAACTGTATAATTATGATTGTCCATACATTTCACATGTTAAGTTAAATATCAGGGGTTTCCAGAACCACAAGGATACCTACTATGGAAGATATAATGCTAATCATTGGGTATATAAAGAAAGCCCCTGCCCTTAAGGAGCTCACAATCTGATGGCAGAGACAATAAGCAAATGAACATGTACAAACATGATATGTAGAGGATAAGTTGGAAATAATTAATAAATGCACATCATTAGAATTAAATGGTACTGGGAAAGGGGTTTTGTAGAAGATGAGATTTAAAAGCAGAAGGAGAGATGAGAATAGATAACATTCCAGGCAAGTGAAAGAAACTGAAAAAAAATTCCTAGAATGGAGAGATGAGGGTGTTTTACGGATGGAACTGGAAGTACAATGTCACTGGTTCAAAGAGTATATGGTATAAGGTTTAATATTAGAAAGTCAAGGGAGATCATATTGTGAAGGGCTTTGAATGGCAGATTAGGTTGTATTTGTTACTCAAGGTGATAGTTAGTCACAGGATTTTATTGAGTATGGACCTGACATGGTCATACCACTGCTTCAGTAAACTCACTTTGGCAGCTAAATGGAAGATGTTTAAAATCACCCAAACCATTATAATTATATGCATGCATACCTGTACATATATGCAAGTGTACATACCTATGTATGTATATACTTATACATACAATTTTTCTAAATTCATTTCATGTTTATACACAATAGACAAATTATTCTTTAAAAGTTGCCCATTTGCTTGACTATAAACTTATCATTAAAGAAAGACTCATGCATGTGGAATTTTCTAAGCAAATATTAAGGATAATTATCTTAATATTTTGCTTTTAGTGTCATGTTAAATCATGGGAAGTTAAAATACATATTTTTTTAAAATTCTTGAATCTCTTCATTTGAACTCATTTGCTATTCAATGTACCAATCCTAATTATCATGAATTCCTTTGGTATTCATTGTAATAGCACTAATTATCATGAAATTGTTTGGTATTCATTGAATAGGACTGATCATAAAGAATTCATTTGACATTTATGAGGATATCACATGTATTTCCTCTGTATGCAACTGTAATTTAGCATCTGTAAAGCATTACTTAATGAAGATATAAAATCAAATGTTACTCACATTAAAGAAAAAAAAAACCCAGGTATCACAAAAAAAAATTCAGGCAGTAAAAATGGAAGGAAATCATATGGAGGATTTTATCTGGACAGTTCTTCCCATTAAGTGAAAAGGTATCTTTTATAATTTTAAGAAAAAATTTAAAAATCACGTATCTTTTGATAATATGGCATTTGTGGATTTAAATTTAAATTAACAATTCAAACATTACTGATATATCTATTCATTTTGACAGCAAAATATAAAGTAATTACAACCCACTAATCAGTTTTGGGGACATATTTTGACTATACTCAGGACCAACTATTTGAACTATTTTCATACACGTTAAATGTCTTCATTAATATTATTTGTGAAATTGAGTGCTTTGCGTACAGAATGTGGATTAAAGAAACCAACTATTTTAATGCAGATGGGTCAAGAAATTTATATAAAACTTGGGTCTCCCTTCATCTAATAATAAAGACCATTTCTTGAGATGTCCCAGCTCCAGCCTTCCCCACCTCTTCTAAACCTGAATGTTCATTTTGGAAAACCTTGTCTGTTCTTATTTGTGTTTTCCTGAATTGAACCATGTTTTTAAAGGGTTCCAAGCAATCTCATATATCCCTTTCTCAGAAACACTTCGCAACCTCATCCTTTTCCAAGTTTCCTTTACAGCCTATCTTCCCCCATTAGAATGTAAGTTCCTTCAAGGCAAAGACTTTCTCATTCACTTTTATGTGTATTTCCCTGTTCTTAACACTGTGGCTTGCCCATAACGTGACCTTAATAAAAGCTTTATATCTGAGTATTTATCACCCATCTTCCAATCATCTATCTATCTACCTATGTACTTTTTACATAGGTAATTATCATCTATCACTATAACATTCTCTCTCTCTCTCTCAGAGATCTCTCTCTCTCTCTCTCTCTCTCTCTCTCTCTCTCTCTCTCTCTCTCAGAGATCTCTCTCTCTCAGTTTCTCTCTCTCTCTCTCTCTCTCTCTCTCTCTCTCTCTCTCTCTCTCTCTTTCTCTCTCTCTCAGAGATCTCTCTCTCTCAGATCTCTCTCTCTCTCTCTAATGGTAATGGAAATTTGAAGATCCTCCTTGCTCCTTAATAGGCCAAATGTAATCAATCACATGGAGCCTATGGGAAGAGGTGCTTGTTGAAGGGCTAGAACGGGAAGGTTGGAGCAGGAAGGGGCAGGCAAGAGAGCCAGAACAGCTGGGAGCAAGCAGCATGGAGGCAGAGTAGCTAGCATGAGTGAGAAAGGGGCATTTTTGATGAGGATAGTCTGGTTTTTTTTTTGAAAACCTGACAGAGGGAAAGCTTGAGAATGTTGGTGTTCACTGAATTCGTTATGTATACCAACTTCTGGGTTGCTATGATGGATTTGGCTTTCAGGTTTGGGGATAGGCAAATCCCCAAATTTTCTGGTATCTGAATAAATGTTTTGATTCTTTCTTCCATGTGGAGAGTCTGTTACATTATGTGTTTCACAACTACATCAGCATATTCATAGCCACCATGGGCACTGTGAATATCACATGGACATTACACTATCTATCTATTTCTCTGTCTATATTGGACATTTGGGGTAGAATTACACTGACTAAAAGGGAAAAGGATTAAAATATGTGATTCCCAGCTCTTTTTTCTGTGTCCCCAAATATTATACCTTATAAACTGTGCATTAGGAAAAAGAGGAATTAGATTGGAGAGGGCAGAGAACATAGGCATATGTTTCTCATTTTTCCCTTCTTGCACCCAGAGTCAAAGCAGATATGACATTGCTATCCAGCAAAACCCTGTCTGCTTTTAAACATAAAGTACTTTTAGGCAAAAAAAAAATCTTTGTTCAGTAAATCAAAGTGACAGCAATTCTTGTACAGGATGCTGGTCTTGAAGACTAAAATACCTACCTATGTATCCTGCCTCAAAGCAAAACTAGTTTTGTCTCCTTGGACAACTCACTCCATTACTCTAGACTATTCTCATTTGTTAAAGGTGAATAACAGCACCTAGTTTACAAGAATGTTGTGAATATCAAAGGAGATAGTGGAAATTTTAGAACCCTTTAACCACTATATGAATGTGAGCTTTTATTGTTATCTCCACAAAAGACTAGGATTCATTTTGATATCCTAAAAACAGTTGTATGATTTCCAGAATCTATAAAAAGCAGAATGCTATAGTGAAACAGGCTGGACGATGGCAGTTTTCTCCCTTCTAAGAATTTTCCCAGGAGAGGCCCCTACTTGGGTTCACATAATGTACTCCACAAGTTCATACATATGATATTAGGTTATGCACTGCCTATCCCTGAAAGATCTGTATTTGAACCTTATCCTCAAGCAGGACACTAAGAATTATCTAATAATTTATTTGCCTTGTTGGATCTACATAAATTCATAAATGAGTAGAAATCATTATAGAAGACAAGAGAATAAAGGAAGCTAGAGTCCCACATAGCTCCTCTACACCTAATTATCATCCTGTCTATTGGGGGGGAAGGGTGTCAGGGAATTGACTGACATCTGAATTTAAGGTACTTGACAACTCTAGCCAGAGGGAATTCTCTTATCTTACAATAGAATAAAGAAAATCCACCCCATGAATCTTCTAGAATGACATGTTATCAATGGTTGTGTTGCCTTGTTTTTTTTATGTACATATTTATTCCCACTGGATTTTTTCCTGGACATGTTCCTATATTTTTTCATGCTAAAGTTAAGTATAAATGACTTTTAAAATCACTTTAAATGCAAGCTTCAATGTGCTATTCTAGACCCAGGCATGAAAACTATGAGCTTTTAGATGATCCTGAACAATGAAAAGAAGAAGAGATATACTTCCAGCTAAATATAGTAACAAGGATACACTTTGTGGCACAAGAACTCCAGAGAGGCTGGAGCTAGTAATAAGCACATCAGAATTTCCTCCACCTCCTCCCATAAGAACAGGAATATAGTCCTTGGAAACATTTAACACTCATACCATCACCTCCTGATATACTTGGGGACTTCATTATTGATATCCCTTGGGATTCTCTCTGAGAAGTTAATCCTCCAACTTCCTCACTTCATATGACTAAATTTTCCCATGTATTTCAGCTAAGGCAGTCTAACCTTTGGCCCAAAATAGTTTCTTCTTTATGAACTTAAACATTCGAAGTTCCATTTTTGATGGTATTCTCTGATTCTGTGTCTCTTGATATCTGTGTGATGAAGAATAGCCTCTTAAGACAATTTTTATCCTTCTGGTGATCTCCAGCCCTTCCATTCTTCCTTTTTAATTTAAAAAGGAAGTATCTTGTATCTTTTATTGTTCACCCAGATCTTTCAGCCTGCATTGCTCACCCATCACTATTCTATCTACATTTCTCTCACTTCATCATCTTGACTGTAGTGTAAATCCTTTATGTCACTCCTGCCTTGTTTTAGGAATTTTAAATGTGCATTTTAATGTTTCCTCAAGTTTCTTAATCTCTACATCCTTTAGTCTCTTCAGTTACCATGATTTATTCCTCTACTCTACAGACATATCTTGCCTTTATGTTCCCTTTACCCACAAATGCCCCATTTCTATGATCAAAATTTATTACATTCCTTTATCTAAACATAACTTCCTTTCATCTCATCATTCTCTATCCCTATCATTCCTAAACTCTTCAAAATATCTCCACCTCTTAGTATTTTCTCAGTCTACCACCCCTGCTTTGATCTAGTTTTCTGCCTTTTACACTGTCTGTCTATGTTGGACATTTGTGGTAGAATAATTAACCAATTCAACTCTATACTACTCTTTACCTGTGAAACCCTTTTGTCATATCCTTATCATGCTTATGATTTACCAAATTCTAAGTACAGGGGAAGCTAGGTGGTGTAGTGAATAGCACACCAACTTTGGAATAAGGAGGACCTGAGTTCAAATCCAGCCTCAGACACTTAACACTTACTAGCTGTGTGACCTTGGCCAAGGCACTTAACACCAATTGTCCTACCTTCCCCCCTCAAAAAAAGACAAAACAAAGCTTAACTCTGGATTATTTTCCTCACATGTTTCCTCTGCTCCTAATAACATCAAAAAGGATGGAAGAAGAACACACAGAACATATTCTATAGAGCAGAGATGGAGAAGGAAACTAAAGGAGTTGACTGGTTCCACTATAAGTAATTCCAACTTGGACTCTACTGAAGCAAGGTATTCCTATTAAACAGACTGTTCCAAATTTATTTGTTGTATTTTTTCTTCTTTAATCCTATCACACAATTTCCATGTCTCCCCAAAGCAAAGGGTTTCTCATAGCTTTACAAAGAAGATAGAGTCCATTCACCGTGTAGTCCTTATTTTCCCATTTTTCTATATCCCAATATCCATGAGAATCAGCCCTTGTTTTCTCCTTCACTCCAATTAATGATGAACACTTGGCCCTTCCTTTTACCAAGGTGTGATAAATTTTTTGATCAAAGCAATGAATAAAGATTAGTCTGCTTTGGTGGAAATAATAGTTTTTGGGAGGACATGTAAGATCATCAAAACATTTGTGTAAGTACTACATCTATTATGATAATAGTCATAATATTAACAATAATAATTCCCAAGATATTTTGGTAAGCCTTTAGAAAATAAGCTTATAACAATATTCAGACACATACATACCCACACAAAAGCAGTTATATGGAGAATCATCAAAGAATATTTTCATGGAAACCCAGAGAGGAAAGAGTATGCTGAAAGATATGGTAGTCAACCCTCTGCAACTATTTTTGATCCTATTCACTCCCATAGTCTCTGAAAAATTGTCCCCACAATCATTTCCCAATCTCTATAGTCTTCAAACTGCTCCTAGGTTCTAGCTCCTCCCTTCCTGCCTATAAATATTTCTAAGTTTTCTCTACCTTAAAATACTCTACCTTGATTCTATTATCCCTACCCTTATTATTCTAAGTCTCTCCTTGCTTAAATTCTAGAAAGAATGATTTTCTCTTCATTTCCTTTCCATTTGCTTCTTAAATTTTTATAACCTAATTTCCAACTTAATTTTTCAAATAAAACTGCTCTCTTCAAAGTTACCAATGATTCTGATTATCATTCTAATGACTTATTTTTAATCATCATTCTTCTTGATTTTTTTTGGGGGGGTAGCATTTTACAGTTGACTACCATATCTTTCTGTATACTCTCTCCTCTCTGGGATTCCATGAAAATATGCGTTGATGATTCTCCACATAACTGCTTCTGCGTGGGTATGTATGTGTTTGAATATCATTATAAGCTTCTTTTCTAAAGTTTACCAAAATATCTTGGGAATTATTATTGTTAATATTATTACTATTATTTTTATAGATGGAGTATTTGCGCAAATGTTTTGATGATCTTACATCTCCTCCCAAAGAGTACTACCTCCACCAAAGTAGATTAATCTTTATTCATTGCTTTTACCAAAAAATTCATTACACTATGACAAACCTGGCAATGAGACTCCTTGATCTTATCTAGGTTTGTCCTTGGAGGCCAAATACTCATATCATTACTGGATTCATATATAAAATGTGTTCTAAGTTGGTAAATCCTTAAGTATTATTATACTCAACAGGTATAATCTTTGAGAACTCATGATTATAAGCATCCCTTGGTGACCTGGAGAAAGCATTGATTATGGACTTTGGTTAAAGGTAAAGCACTTATATGATTACCATTGAAAAGTAGCCACTAGAGTAGAGGATTTTGGGAAGTTGGAGAAGTAGGTCAGAAAATTCAGACTCTCCAGATTTTCTTCCATAAAAGAGATCAAATATTGCCTCTGGGTGAACACAGAGCTGTGAAAGCAAAGAAGAGTAGCAGCAGAAGAAGGGGCCTCTATTGACAATCAGAGAAGACCTGAAGAAAAATCTCAGGACTATGTTACCTCTCTGTGAAGAATAAATATCTCCAGGTTAGGGTTCACTTTAACAACAAGCAGCAAGGCCTGGGGTTAGTTGGGTTGGGAGGCTGCCTCAACCCTGCCAGTGCAACTTTTACCCTGGGCCAGTGAGGGAAATTAGTCATCTGACCTGGGAAATATCTAGGGGAACTTTGCTGACAAGGAACACTAGATCCAGCTGTGCTGTGAAAATCAGTGGGAATGGGGAGGCTAGGTGGCACAGTGAGTAGAGGGTCAGCTCCAAGGTCAGGAGTACCCAAGTTCGGTTCCAGCCTTAGACACTTAACACCCACACAAAAATACTAGCCATGTAACCTTGGACAAGTTACTTAACCCCAATTGCCCTCCAAAAAGCAAAAAAAAAAATCAGTGGGGGTACAAAGGAAGGAATCAGCACATATTGGGTGAGTACAGAAGCAGTGGGATGGGTGGGGACTCCACTGGCTGTGGGCATTTACAGGAGGCTAGAGGTCTTGGTTGGACTTCAAGTTCAGAGGGGAGAACTAAAGAAGATCAAAGGAGAATGGAAAATGACTACAGGCATCATCTACTATACCCCATGGCTAGAGGTGAATATTAAAAACTAAATTACTACCAAAAAAATGCATAGGTAAAGGAGAAAGAAGCCAACCATAGAGAGCTTCTATGGGAATAGAGAAGAGTGGGATTAATTTTCAGAGTAGGGTATTGAAGCAAAGAAAGCCTCTTCTACCCCAAAGAGTAATGTCAAATAATCACCTGCCCCAAAAGAATTCATTGAACATAAAAATATTTTAAAAACCAAAGAGATTGAGTAAAAATTAAAAAGAAAATTAAGAACAATGTAAAAAAACAAGAATATTATGAAAAGAAAGTCATCCAATTAGAAAAGGCAATCCAAAATCTTAAGGGAGAAAATAACTGCTTAAAAATCAGAATTGGACAAGGGGAAGCCAGTGAAGTTATAAGAGATGAAAAAAAAAACAATAGTTTAAGGGGGCAGAGTCAATATGGCAGAGTACAAACTAGACCTCTGCATGGCTCTGCTCTCATCACCTCCAATCCATGTAAAAGGAGACTCTGAACAAACTTTGGAGCTACAGAACCCACAAAATGACACAAAGAAGCTAACCTTCCACTGAGGACAGCCAAGCAGGCCAAGAGGAATTGGCCAGTGCAGTGCTTTAGGAGCCAACCCCAGCCCTATGCTGAGATTTTAGCCCAAGGGTGGGCCTGACCAGGTGCCAGCTGGAAGGACTCCAGATCACCAGCAGCTGTGGTGGTCCAGAATTATCAACACATACATGCTAAGGAAAAAGTGACATGTCATTGAAGTGTGGACTTTGGGACCCAGTAGTTGGGAGTGTGTTAATTTTTGCCCCCAGGCTGAGAAGCCACTGAGGACTGAAGCACAGGACATGGTAGCTTCAGCTCTTGTACTGCAGAGTGTAGGGGGATCAAGAGACCAGTCTGAGGGGTAATTGCTCTTGCTTTAACCTGCTTGGATCTGGATTGTAGTCTAGTGTAGAGGTCCTGGTGGGTATGACCAGTTTGCCAGAGCTTCAGAAAGGGCACCTAACTAATACCTCCTGCAGCTGAGAAAACCTCAGCATTTGGTACGAAGCTCCCCTGTCTGGTAGCAGAATCCTACTGTGGCAAAAAAAACCCAAAAGCCAAGTAATTGAGTGGCAACATGTACAGGGAAAGCAAACAAAGCAAACAGAAGAATCCAACATTAGACTCCTATTTTGGGGACAAATAGGATCAAAGCATGGAACAGGAGGAATACAGTGAAGTCAGAACTCCTGCACCAAAAGCTTCAAAGGATAATACAAGCTGGTTACAGGCCATGGAGGACCTTAACAAGCAGATAAGATAAGTAGAGGAAAATTGGGAAGAGGAATGAGAAAGATGAAAGAAAATTACAAAATGAGAGTCAACAGCCTGACAGAGGAAAATAACACATTTAAAAACAGACTAACTCAAATGGCAAAAGAGGCTTAAAAAGGCAATGAGGAGAAGAATGCCTTAAAAAGCCAAATTTGCCAGATGAAAAAAGAATCTCAAAAGCTCAACTGAGGAGGATCATTGCTTCAGAATTAGATTGGAGCAAATGGAAGCTAATGACTTTATGAGAAATCAAGATGCTATTAAACAGATCCAAACAAATGAAAGAATAGAAGGCAACATGAAATATCTCATGGGAAAAATCACTGACCTGGAAAATAGATCCAGGAGAGATAATTTAAAAATTATTGGACTACCTGAAAGCCATGATGAAAGAAAGAACCTAGAAATCAACATCTAAGAAATTCTCAAGTAAAACTACTCTGATGTTTTAGAATGAGAGGGCAAAATAGAGGTTGAAAGAATCCACAAATCACCTCCTGTAAAAGATCCCAAAAAGAAAATTCCTAGGAATATTATAGTCAGGTTTCTAAATTCCCAGATCAAGGAGAGAATATTAGAAGCAGCCAGGAGGAAACAGTTTGAATATTGTGGAAACATAATCAGGATAACTCAGGATCTGGCAGCTTCTACCCTGAGGGATCGAAGGGCTTAGAATATGAAATTCCAGAGAGCAAAGGAGCAGGGATTAAAACCAAGAATCACCTACCCAACAAAACTGAGTATCATGTATCAGGGGGAAATGTGGTAATTCAGTGGAATAGAGGACTTTCAAGCATTCTTGATGAAAAAACCAGAGTTGAATAGAAAATTTGACATTCAGATACAAGAAGCAAGAATAGCATGAGAAGGTAAACAGGGAAAAGAAATCATAAGGTACTTATAAAATTTGAACTATTAACATTCCTACAGGGAAAAAGGATAATTATTACTGATGAAACTTTTCTCAGTATGAAAATAGTTGAAGGGAATATACACACACACACACACATACATATATACGTCTATATCAGAGGGCATACGGTCATATGAATACATATGTGAATGTGTGTATATATGTTTACAGGTATACATAGCTATAAGACCATGACCGATTTAATAGGAAGGAATGATACTTAAAAGGTGAAATCAAGAGTTGAGAGAGGAATATAATGAGAGGAGATGGGGAGAGACAGAATGGGGAAAACTATCTCATATAGAAGAGGCAAGGGAAAATGGTTACAATGGAGGAGAAGAATAGGAAGGCAAAAGGGAATGGGTCAATCTTATTCTTATTCAATTTGGCGTAGGGAGGGAATGAAATACAAACTAAATAGGGTATCTCGCCCTACAGGAGAGTAGGGGGGAAGGGGTTGACTGGAGGGATGACAGAAGGAAGGGCAGGCAGGGGGGGTGGCGGGAAGTTGGAATCACCCACTTCTGAAAAGGGACCACATCTCACCAGTCAGATTGGCTAAGATGACAAAACAGGAAAATGACAAATGCTGGAGAGGATGTGGGCAAATTGGAACACTAATGCATTGTTAGTGGAGTTGTGAACTGATCCAGCCTTTCTGGAGAGCAATCTCAAATTATGCCCAAAGGGCTATAAATACTTTCTTACCCTTTGATCCAGCAATACCACTTCTAGGGTTATATCCAAAAGAGATCATAGAAATGGGAGAAAGACCCATATGTACAAAAATGTTTATAGCAGCTCTTTTTGTGGTGGCAAAGAATTGAAAATTAAGGGGGTGCCCATCAATTGGGGAATGGCTGAACAAGTTGTGGTATATGCATGTTATGGAATACTATTGTGCTATAAGAAACAAGGAGCAGGCAGTCTTCATATTTACCTGGAGAGGCTTAAAAGAACTGATGCTGAGTGAGAAGAGTAGAACCAGGAGAAATTTGTACACAATTACAGACACAATGTATGTGTGATGACCAACTTTGATAGACTGGACTCTTCTCAGCCATGCAGTGATATAAGTCCATCCCAAAAGACTCATGATGGAGAGAAATATGTGCATCCAGAGAAAGAACTAGAAAGAACTGTTTCTATCCAGGTGGAAGCAAAATACCTGATCTTTTTAATTCTCTTATTTGGTTTTATGTCCGCTTTACCATTTTTCATTCCAGCTGGTACAATCCGTCCTTACAAACTGACTAATGTATAATGTAAAAGTATTTACAGATCCTATACTTGACTATAAGCCACCCGGGGGAAGGTGAGGCGGGGGGAGGGGGACAAAATGTAAAATTCAAGGAATTGTGGAATTGAATCCTGTAAACTAAAAGGAAGCAAACAAATTAATAAAAATTTAAAAAAAAGGAAAAGGGACAGGATCAAAGGAGAGTATAGAACAAGTGGGAGGTGGGTTAGTAGGGAGGGAAATATAGTCAGTCTTTTACAATATATCTACTATATTATTGTTTTGCATAGCTACACATGTACAACCTGTACTGAACTGCTTATCTTCCCAGTAGGGGTGGTTGACAAGGGAGGAAGGGAATGAATCTGGAATTCAAGGTTTTAAAATCAAATGTTTAAATATATATATACTATTTTACTAATAATTGGGAAATTAGATATACAGGCTCTGGGGCATAGAGATCTACCATGCCCTACTGGAAAAGTCGAAGGGGGTATGGGAGAATATATGGGAGAGAGCAGATTGGAGGAGGGGATATCCTGTGGGACTGCTATTTTGGGGCAGTGGGTAGGGGAAAAATGGGGAGAAATTTTGTAACAAAATCTGGTGGAAATGAATGATGTAAATCAGAAATTAATAAAGCACTTTAAAAATGAAACAAAATGAAAAAAAAAGAAAAAGAAAAAACTATATAAAGACTGAAAAAATAGAAGAGAATATGAGACATCTCATAAGAAAAACAACTGATCTAGAGAACAGATCAAGAAGAGAAAACACAAGAATAATTGGACTACCTTAAAATACTTATCAGGAGAAAAAATTTTCAATACAATAATACAAGAAATAAAGAAAATTTTCCTGAAGCATAAAAAGAAGAGGGGAAAGTAGAAATAGAAAAAAAAATCTACTGATTACTACCTGAAAGTGATCCTGCAAGGAAAACTCATAGGAATATTATAGTTAAATTCTGAAAACCCTAGATCAAGGACAAAATATTATAAGCAAGAAAGAAAAAAAAAATATGATGGCAGCATAATTAGAATCACACAAGACCTAGCATTGAGAACAGTAAAAGATCACAAGTCTTGGAACAATATATATATATATATATATATATATATATATATATATATATATATAAAGAACTGGGCCCGTAGCCAAAAATATCATACCTAGCAAAGCTAACCATAATTCTGAATGAAAAAAAAGATATTTGATCTACTGTCAGACTTTTCTGCTAAAAAAAACTGAGCTTATTAGCAAATTTGACTCTTGGTACATACCAATGACAAATTACAAGGGACTAAATAATGACAGAATGTTTAGCTTTTATGTAAGCAAAGCATAAACCTATTTACTAGTAATCAGATAGCTTATAAGAAAGATTGGGGTATGCCTGAGTATGATATGACTTTAAAAATTAAAACCATTTCAAGAACAACTAAAAGAGCAATCATTTTATACAAATGAGGTGTCAGGAGGACTTGAGTTCAGTTCTGGCCTCAGACACTTAACACCCACACAAAAAAACCTAGCCATGTAACCTTGGGCAAGTTACTTAACCCCAATTGCCCTCCAAAAAGGCAAAAAAAAAAAAAGGAAGAGACAATACAGAAGAATAAGATGGGGAGCTGTTAGTTCTGAAAACCAATTTATTTAATGGGTTTAAGAGGGGGGGAAATATACCTTATACATATGTATGTATGTATACACACAAACAACACACACACACACACACACACACACACACATATATATATATCTAGAAGAGTATAAAAGTCTTCTAAATTTAAAAACAAATAAAAATCTAAGGGGATGGGGGGGAGAGGATAAAGAATTGATCTTTAGAGGGGAGGGTGAGGGAATAGGTTAAAATGGGGGCATGGAAAGGTGTTTAGATTTAGGAAATAGGAGGATAAGGGAGGGATTGCTAGAGTGGGGGGTAGGTTAAGTAACAGAAGGGCAAGGTAGGAGGAGAATTAGAGGAGTTAGGAGAAATAGGAAAAAGATATGCACAAACATAAAAACAAGATTAGGAGTAGAAGTTCTCAGGGAAAATGCATTTATAAGTGAATGTATCTGCATATACATATATGTGTATGTATATATCATTATCTATCTATCTATCTATATATGTATGTATGTATGTATGTGTGTGTGTGTATGCTCAATTTTAGCCTTGGGGTGATGGGTAGGGTGGAGGAAAAGAAAAAAATAACAAAGTAAAAAGTGTACAGAGAATAAAAAAATCTACAAGGAAGCAAAGAAAAGATGGACAGCTTTCAACATAACACACAGTATTTAATATGTAGGCTTTCTTCAAAATGATAAGTTATTGCTATATTTTCTAAATCCCTTCCTATGTTATGCTGTGCACATGATATGTCTTTTTTCTTTTCTTGTTTAATATTTAAGTTTGTAATGTTTCTTTTTCTTTTCTGATTTTGTATTGAAGTTTTAGAATTTGTCTAAAATTTATTTTTTTAAAGAAAAGTAGTCACTAGAAGTAGCAGTTCAGGCATCAATAGAAAGTGAAAATGAAAGTCTTCTCTTGGTTTAAGAATCCTGGGATCCATTACCTTATGAAAAAAAAAAGTTTATCTCTGTGTAAAGATGCCTACTTGTGTTTGAATGTCACTTCTCAGTCAGCAAAACATTGTGTTAACCATCACATCAATGGTAATCACACAAGAGAAAGCTTTTAAGAGCATCCCTATATTTTCATGCTTATATTCATTGCTTATTTCAAACTAGTGATAACCCTTGCTCCTCATTCTTTTCCTTTGTGACCTAGTTGAACTCCTCTCAGGTATAAAATTATTTCTTTTCATTGACTGAACAATTCATACTGCTAAAAGCTTGTTATATAAAACAGGGTGAAAATATTCACCCTCTGGTCAAATTTCATTGAAGACAATCTTTGGGTTAATGGAATATAAAAACACAACATTTTTTCCTTTAGGTTTTCTATAGTATGTTAAAAAATATTCCTCAAATTTGCAAGAACATAAGTCCTTTTCAAATGAAGATATAAATTTACATTAATATAGAACTTCACATGTCACAAAGTACTTTTATATTCAAGAAGTTATTTTATTGATTAGAAATATGGGCAGAAGTAGTAAGCAAATGGACTAGATTATTTGCATTTTCTTATAGCTGTAGTATTAGTGTAAATAAAGTACAGATTTTTTTTTCACTCAAGTTGTGAAGTTTGGGACTATAGTAATTATCATTATTATCTCTTGACTCTTTAGTTAAACATTAAAAGACCCATTTCTGATGTGTCCTCTGCTTCTGTGTCTCTTGATATCTATGTGATCCAGGATATGCTCCTAAGAGTATAGCTTTTACTAAGCTAACCCACCTATCCATTCTCCTTTATATAATATCAACATGATAAAAACCCACAGATGTAAGCTTAAACTTTTTAGGATATACAAATAAATAGATTTGGGAAGTTATTTGCAATTTTACATAAAATAATTGTTTTAAAAGTTTCCGGCATGTTTATGCCAATAAAAGCCCCTATATATGTAACCTTGATTCCACTCCATTCTATCTTCTCCACTCTATATTGTCCAGCATGTCATTCTCAATCTCTCACTAATCTTCAATCTGTCTCTATATGCTGGTCATTTTCCCCAAGTTTCCCCATGCATATTTTACAGAACATAATACTTTAAAAGATTTATGATGTCTAGAGCCAAGTAACTCTGTGTACCCAGGCAGAATGTAATACCAAAAAAGCTGTAAGGGTCAAAAATAAATCATCACTTATTGGCTTGGGCTCTGATGAAGAAAACCTTTGAACTTTTTATTTTAACTAAAGTTTTAATGAAAGTTTAATAAGCAGTTAATATATTCCAGGGACTCTGCTAAGCACTTTACTAATATAATCTGATGTTTGTGTCACAAAGACTCTGAGAAGTAAATTCTGTCATTATCCCCACATTCTTGCTGTTCAGTCATTTTTCAGTCAACTCTTTGTGATCCCATTTGAGGTATTCTTGGCAGAGATAATGAAGTGGTTTTCCATTTCCTTCTCCAACTCATTTTACAATTGAGAAAACTGAGAAAAACAGAGGTTAAAAAACAGAGGTTAAGTGACTTGCCCAGGTCACAAAGCTAATAAGTATCTGACGCCAGATTTGAATTTAGAAAGACGAGTCCCCAAGACTTTTTCCATTGCGCCACCTAGCTGCCTAATCCCCACTTTACAGATGAAAAAATGGAGAAAATCATATAGGTAAAGAGTCAGCTGGAGTCAAATAGTAAGTCTGAGGTCAAATTTGAATTCAGATCTTCCTGATTCCAAATCCATGACTTTATTCACTATGCCACCTACTTTTAGAAACAGAAATCTTTTATTACTCCAAACATTAATCCATTTCAGAATAATAAAAGCTGGTTTCATACTGGTATAATCTTTTGTGAACTAGAATCATCTGACAAAATGAAACATGAGAGTAAAATTTTAGAGTGCAATTTCAAGTAATTTTTACTTGATTGACCAGTAAAGAGTAACAATTTTATAAGCCCTAAACTGTGTTAATAATTAACCGAGTGCTAATATAAATAATAATGAAAGATGAGGTATATAGGTTTTACAACACTAGTATTTAAACAAAAGTTGGAATTAAGATACATTTTTCCCAATCCAATCTAAGTATTTATTATTAATGCCAACTGTAAGGAAAGAATTGTGTTAATTCCTAGGGATACAAAGACCAAAAAAAAAAAAAAAACCTTTCTTCAAGGGGAATGATCGTCTTTTAGTTACAATGGAATGAGATTATCTAACAACATCTTTTCTTCTAATCATTTCATTTCTATTTTATAATTTTGGCATTCAACATTTGGTGGAACAACACTATCCAGAACTATTTAACCAGTGTAAAAATCTAAGTTAAGGAACTTATTTTGTTTCCATCATATGGATTTCACTGCACAAGTAGGCATAAAAATTCTATGGATAACCCAAATCCAAGAAATATCATTGGCAAGCCAGCCTACAGACTTCATTCGTGACATTTCTCATTATTTGTGATGAGAACTTTTTATACATAATAACTCTAGGATTTAGCTCTTTAATTTCCCAGAAATCTTCAAGATTCATCTTAACAATCAAGAGAAATGCCGCTAGGAATCAGGTTTAATGAAAGAAACAGTTTCAAATCAGTCAGAATAGCAGCATTATTGTAACAACAAAAGAAGCCACAAACAAAACCTCAGGATTTCTTACTTATCTAAGCATATAATGTTGATTCAACTAAGTTTATATGGAATTAATGCCAAGTTGGAACTGTAAGATATTTCATATATTCAGATATCTTTTCAATTGTCTGCAAGGCATATTGACTTTTACCTCATGAGAATTTCATTTCTATAACTTTTACTCATTATAATTAAAACACAATTATATTTGACTAAGGACTGGGCAATTTCTTTAAAAATCATCATATTTCCAAGGTATCACAGAACTCTCATACCTCCAGAGTCCTTTTCGATTCAATACATCAGTTTGACTTCTGAGAAACTTAATCTGTCTCCATTTTTATATCACTGGACCCAGTTTTTCAGATAATAATGCTTCTTCACATGTTTTAATTTTGGAGACATGGACAAATTCAGTGTGAGTGCAAAATCATTTCAAACTCAAATTCTATAGGATCATAAATCTTATTTCTCCTATTCATTTGGTGTTATTAGACCAAAACCTGAGAACTGTATCTATTCATTGAAGAAGGAATAATATTTACGTTGACAGTCAAAATTACTTAGAAATCAGTTCCAAAGCAGAATGAAAGTTTCCTATGGTATACTCAGACCCTACCCTTTAAGCTGAGGACTATGTCCTATTATTCTTCAAATATTTGAAACTATTTGCTAAAATTTTTCTTCACTTCTATTCCCTTCTTCCACATCTCACATAGCTTAGATTTCTTTTTCCATTATCACCTCCTTCACTCCTGTCTCAAAAGAAGTAGACCTTCTTAACAAGGCAAATCCCTCTATATGTACCCTTGATTCACTTCCAGCCATCTTCTCAAGGAGTTTACCTCCCTTATCTTCAACATTTTCTCTCTAATCTTCAATCTCTCCTTACATATTGACTATTGCCCTGATGCCTACAAAGATCCCTTAGTTTCCCTCATTATTTAAAAATAAACAAAAACAAAATGCCCCCAAATTCCCTCACCTAATCCATCCATTTCCATCAGCCTTCATCAAATATCATTCCTCTTCTTTATGCTTAAAGTCATTAAGAAAGATATCTACACAAAGCAGCTTCTCTTCTTCTCTTTCTAATTTCTAACACCTTGAAATTTCTTTTGACTCAATTCTTCAGCTGCTCTCTCCAGTTGCCAGAGCTGACGTAAATACCAAATAATGGTCTTTCCTCAATTCTTGTTAACCTCTATGCAGTTTTTTTCAGTGCTGATTACCCTCTTCATCCTGATACTCTCTTGCCTCTCACTTTAATGATGGTACTCACTCACAGTTCAATTCCAATACATCTAAGCACTCCTTCAGTATCTTCTTTGATGGATCCTCATCCATATCATGGTCATTAACCATGTGTGTACCTCAACCCAAGGTCCTATCCTGAGTCCTATTCTCAATCAATACTGCCTTGATTAGAGATCTCATAAACTATTAATGGTTCAATTATTATCACTATAAAAAGAAATCGAAGCTTTATCTATCCAGCCTTAATATCTTTGTGAGCTCCAATCTCACAATACCAATTTCCTCTTGTACATTTGGAAACAGAAATTCCATTGTTGTATCAAATATATTAAGTTAAAAACTTAACTGATCTTTAAAAAAATCTTCTCTTCTCAACTTCCCTATTCCTATCAAGGACAGCACCATCCTTTCAGAATCAAAACTTCAAGTAGGGCCCACATCACCTCATGCTTCATTTAATGTAATAGCCTTCAAATTGTTCTCATTGTCTCACATTTCTTGCCTTCTCCAACTCAACTTCCATTCAGCTACCAAAGTGAATTTCTTAATGTATAATCCAGCAGCTCCCCATTACTTCCCAGATCAAATAAGGACATCTCTGGCTTCTAAATATGTTCACAAACCAGCATCTTCTTACATTTCTTTTCTTGTTATATTTTACTCTCCTCCACATGTTCTTCCATCCAGCATCACTGACTTTCTTGCTATTCATCTCCATCCTCAATTGACTTGTAGTGACAACCTCCAGTACAGGAATGTTTTTCCTTTACACATCTGCCTCCTCATTTCTCTGGCTTCATTCCAGACTCATCTCAATTCCCATTGTCTGGAGGCATTCTTAACTCAACCCACCCACTGTTATGGCCTTTCCAATGAAATTTCCTCTTACTTATGAGGTATATATATATATCTATATATATATATATATGTATATGTGTGTGTATGTATGTATGTATATATTTATATATGTGTGTGTGTGTATATATATATATATATATAGTATGTACAATTTCTTTTTTTTTTTTGCTTTCTGGAGAGCATTTGGGGTTAAATGACTTGCCCAAGGCCACACGACTAGTTTTTGTGTTAAGTGTCTGAGGCCGGGTTTGAACTCAGCCACTCTTGACTCCTGGGCACCACCTAGCTGCCCATATGTACAATTTCTTACATATCTTCTCTCCCATTGTACTCTGAGCTCCTTGTAAGCAGGCACTATGCTTTTGTATTTCCCACACACAGACTAACTGATATCTAATGGTTTACCACTGAATCATTTTACTTTCATATGCTATCAGTAAGTTGTCACTGTCCAAAGTTGTTGCTATTGAGTTTTTTCAGTCACGTCTGACTTCTCAACCCCATTTCAGGTTTTCTTGGTAAATATGCTGGAATGGTTTGCGATTTCCTTTTCCAGTTCATTTTATAGATGAGGAACTAAGGCTAACAGGGTTATGTGATTTGTCCAGGGTCACAGTTACCAAGTGCCTGAGGCCGATTTGAATTTAGGAAGACAAGTTTTCCTGACTAAAGGTTGGGCACTCTATCTATATGCTGCGCCACCTAGCTACCCTTTACCTTAAGGCAAATGAGGCTGAGAATGGATGAGTAATGACCAGGAACATACACCTAGCAAGGATTTGAAGCTGAAATTGAACTCAGATCTTGAATTCACATCGAGCAATCTATTCCCTATTTTACCTAGATAGCTGTTTTCCACAGATACTAATATGATATGAAAACACATCATCATGTAGAGTGCACATCATCCAGTCTCTGTTCCAGGAGTCTATTATGGACTATGGGAGGGAACAGGGATATATCCTAATTTGTTTGTTTTTCATGGGTCTCAGGAATCTGTCTTTTGCCTTTCTTTACACATTGACTGAGGTACAGAAGACTAGAAAGATAGGGGAGAGATATAATTGCTCTTTTACACTAAAATGGGGGCCTATAACAAAATGATATTAGTCATGACAAGAAAAGGAAAGTCTTTAACTAGCTAGATAAGGAAACCATGCTATGGAAAATAAGGGTGAGATATTTGAAAATGTAAAGAGAATGAAATATTTTTAGTATGCTTATAAAAAACAAAGATGTGATAAAGTGAGTGTTAGTAGAAAATATTTGTGTAACTTGGTGATGGGAAAAGGGATAAAAATGCATGTTAGACCATAAACTTTGTGAGGGTAAAGTTTCTCTTCTTCCTTATAATTCCTTAGTTCCTAGAACTGCTCAATGAATATTTATCAAATGAATGAATTAATATGGTTTAAGGACCATTTGTAATATTTTTTTAAGAAAGTGGATCGAAAAGCTCTTTGTAGAGTTACTGCCATCATATAAGAGAATGAATTTCAAAATGTGGTCCAGGAAAACCTTTTAGAATGTCCTGTAGGTAAAAACTATTTTTATAACAATATTAATATGTTTTTGTTTCCAATATGATAAATATCAATATATACCAAGGGGTATGCTGGCAGCCAGCTTTAACTGGCTCTTCAGATTGTTAATTTTTAATCATAAGCATTTACATATCAGAAATTAGCAAACAACAAAAATCAAGACAGGGTTTATTGTTTGCTTTATTGTCTAAACTTAATAAAGTAATACAGAAAATGTTAATTGTGTAAATTAAACTTAAAAAAAGAAAGAAAAAGAAAATCTCATTTCTCCTCTTCCTTTGTCACCATAATGTTTACTCATTTTCTTAATCCATCACTTATTCTATATTTGGCTTTAATCTCAAAAAGGAACATAATTTCTTTAAATTTACAAAAGTCAAAATAATTAATTTCTTGAAAGTATTTTTGAAAGGAAACTTATTTGGCACAGCAATAACTTCTAATTTTGTAGACAGTGTTCAGTATCACTCTGAAATGGATGGTGTGGTGATGTGTATAATAAACATAAACACATTTTGTGGTGACCAATCAATCCCTGCAGCAGTACTATTTCACACAATATTTGGATATATAGCAATCAACTGAGTCTACCCTGAAAAAGAAATATATGTATGGAAATTACATGAAAAAGGTTTACTTTGCCTCATATAAGTACCTTAGAACTTACTTGAATGACATTTAGCCCCAAAGAAAATTAGTTATACAGAACAAATATGCAGAAGGCCTTTCCTGATCTACTTAGTCATTAATGTCCTGCCAAAAGTTTTTGTACATATTTGGTACTGACTTATTTGTGTGCATGGGTGTCTACTGTATAATGTAAGATCCTCAAAGGCAGGGATTATTTGTTTTTTAATCTCTAGCATCTAGGACTGTGCCTGACACTAAATGGCTGTAACTAGACTTTGATCTTTTTCTTCCTTTTCTCTTATCTGACACCTTAAAATAATTAACATATCGTTACTATATGCATCTCCTTAATACCTCATGAAGTATTACATTGTCATATTTCTTGATTAAAATGTATATTATGAGAACCTAAGAAGGGACTGCCTGCTGTGTAGTGATATACAGTGAAGCTTTGTTTATCAGCTTACATCAATGACTTCTTCAACTCTGCCATCTGGGTACTTTTTTCCTTGGAATGGTATTGTATACATGTGGAAGACATCCCAGTATGTCAGTTTATTATACACATTGATTTTCATATGACCAAGAGTTCTCCCAACTGTATTTGGCCTCTATGGTCCCTATCTCATGATGAAATATGTCTGAGGATGGGGGCTGACCCTAGGCAAATTTGCAAGGGGAAAACTGGTGTGTGTGCTATATATTTAGCCCATGACACCATCTATTTTTCTCAATTATGTAACATACATACAGCAGGCACCATATCTTGTGAGCACAAGAAATCCATATCAACAGCAAAAGTAATCAGAAAATTATTATATTTGCAAAGAAAACTATGAGATGTATAAAAATAAATATAGCAATATACATTTTGGTATAGGAAATATAGCTTCCCATTTTTTTATATTGGCTGAATGAGATAAAATTAGAAGTCAAGAAATGTCTCTGCCTAATAAGGTAGACACAAATGATGACCTTTTTTAAAACCAATATGGTGGTTACAGGAATGTACAGAGCGTATATGATACTGCATATGTGTGCATGTATGTACATATGTATGTGTGGTTATTTCAAGGGCATGGTAAAAGTTTAATTTATTCCCTTGAACTTGCTGACACTTAAGGTTTATGCTCAAGGCATGTCTATCATGATAACATGTCTCCAAACTAGTATTCTACTAATAATCTTACTATTCCAGAATACCGGCAAAAATACAGAAATTGCAGCCAAAAAAGACTTCTGTGTACACAAAAGTAGATGTCACATATTCCATGCTTTCAAGTTTATCAATATTATTCATAAGAGATCACCATGGACTCGCTTAGAAAACAATTTACTCTTTGTTGCCAAAAGGTAATCTGATTTTTAAGTCAATCAGAATAGGAACAGCTAATTAAAATAAAAAAAAATAATATCTGCTATAGATTGTCATATTGATAGTATTTAAGTGATATTTAGATAGATTTAGATAAGATAGATATTTAAGTGGCAATATTGAATCAAAGTGAGAGACTAAAAAAATTAGCTATAATGAACTAAAAACTCTTTCTAGTATAATATAAAATATGACTTGTTTACCCTGAAGTCATTACTGTATTATAGCTGATCATGACCAACAATTTTAAAATTATGTCTCAGATACTTTTTCTTTTCAAACAGCAATGTGACTGTACATTTAGACAGATTTCTTTTTGAAACATCTCAAATTGGTAACCCACCAACTCTCAAATAGACTTGATACAACAGGTGGACTTCTATTCAGATTCTGGAAAAGTGAAGATCTTATATTATATATAAATTCAATTTTGCAGAGAGGAATGAATTGAAAAGGTATATAAACCAAAAAAAAGCAATATGACATAAATGTTCGGAATTGCATTTAACAATTTCAGATTTTAGAAAAAAACTAGAGAAACAAAAAGTCATATGAGAAAGAATTAAATAAATTGTAAATACATCATTTTGAGGGAAATTGCCTCACAACTTTTGATAGATTAAATCATGAAATCAGTATGAATCCTTTATAATAAGTATTCAATGGTAACTTTGACAAAGTGCATGGAAACTAGGTTTGGCTAAATTCATTATATGACAGGAGATGATATTAAACACAGACTAATTACAGAAGGTTCTGATATGAGTAGGTGATGAAAAGAGAGACCATAAAGATAAAAAAAGAACTTTCATCTCTATGCCAGTGTAAAAGAAATCTTTGTAATTGACTCCCCTCTCATTAGTATCCTCAAAAATGGACATTCAAAGTGTTCCTGAACTTCTTAAGAAGTTTAAACACTTGAAAAAAATAATCATTGGTTCGGAATAGTAGAAAGGACCACTGAAATTACAAACCCATGCAGAAGCAAATTTTCTGTAAATATCACACATTAGAAGGTTTAGCTATCAATGAAGCAAAAAAACAAAAACAAAAACAAAAAACAACAACAACAATGTTATACAATAAAATTGTTTTTCAGCAAAGCTACTGGAATTTGCTCTGAATATTTTGGTGCGAGGAACTTGAACATTTAGTTTATAGAACAATGATTTTTAGTTAGGTTATATTTAATAAAAATCAACTTACCTTCTTGTTCTTTTAAAATGGAAAAGAGGAACTTAAAAAATACCAAACTAATCTAAGTAGCTTTTTCATTTATGTAAACTGAAAATTAAGAAATTCTTGTTTTCTTTCATATCTGTGACCATTAATAGAGGAAAAAAATATTTTACTCAATAACATTTATTTAATATTTTTTGTTGTATTTGGGGTTGGCTACACAAGCCTTAGAGAGAGCTTCTAGGGAGAAATTTCCTTTTCCTAATCAGATCAGTAACTACTCTGTAATTTATAATTTTACAGAGTTGTCTAGGACACTGAGAGAAAAAGTGACTTGCTAGCATCACATAGCTAGATGATATTTGATTTAGGACTTTTTAAAACCCATATCTTCCTAATTCCAAAGTCAACATTGTATTCACTATGCAATACTGTCTCTCTTCATTATAGTATATTTGACAATGTCCTGAAAATCTATAAAACATTTAAATAAATAACTTGAGATCATTTTATCTTATTTTAATAAAGTGATAACATTTAAATAGCAAAAGTTAAATACTTTTTAAGTCTCTAAATATTTTTTCAAGTGAGAAACAAATGTGTTTGAGGTTCAAGTTTAGTCAGAGTAAGACAATACATTTCTGTGGATGATACTGAAATAAGCTACTATTAAGCCATGGCTTATACTTTTCAGTCAGTATAAGAAATATTAAGGGGCTTTTATGAATTTACTTTGGGGGAAATGTCATGAAACCCAATGTTCTTACTTATAGCTAAAATACATCAGAGAAATCCAGTGCATACCAAAATTTTATTGGTTTTATTTAAATAAATTTACACAGGGATAATTAGTTCTTATAAGGAAAAATTATTGGAGTTACTCTGTCCCACAGTCATTGACTAGGGGAATTCATATTAATGGAATACATAGTGAACAACTATTCTAAACATTTCTTTAGGTTTCTTCTATATATCTTTTAATTTCAAAAAATACATAAGAAATAGGTTCCCTAGGTTACAACCAGTTTTGATAAAAAAAAAGTTTCATTAAGTGGAGTTAGAGAAAATATTTTATGGTATAATTCTTCATTTTAAAAAGATATTTTCCAACACCTTTTCATGTAGTAAACATCTAGGAATACATTGAAAATTGTTCTTGTTATGTATATTCATTTACCTTTCATAAAGCAATAGTGAGGACATGTCTTCTATGGGCTTAGAGCCCATTTAAGATGAAGGAAAGAATGAAGGAAGGTGCCTTGGAGCTTGTTACACTTAATTCTGACCTCTAACATACTTTAAATGATGATGAGGTCTCTGAGGAAGTCAAGACATATGTTTTGCTTTTAAGAACAAAGAAAATGCATATGAAAATTCAAAGAAAAAAGATGCCACAGTAGTTGATAATCTGCTAAACTAACATATATTAATAAAATTAATTTTCCCAGCAGAATACAAGTTCCCTGAGGGTAGGTGACTGCCTCTTTTTTTTTTTTTTTACATTTTTATCCCTATTGCCAAGAATAGTGTCTAATAAAATGTAAGTACTTTTGAAAATTGCTTATTAATGATTGATTGATTGATTCCAATTTCCTTGCCATGAAGATAGATATCTCCAAGTGCTATTAAACATAATATTCATTGGTATATAGAGTGAGAATGACATAGTTAAAGACAATGTAAGGCAATAAAGTGAACTATTCAGCTTAATAAAGAAAATCACTAACCACTCGGCTTCAATTAACACTATTACTGTAATTCATGGAACTGAAATGAAGGGAGTCCTTTGCAAAATGTCAAGTGCTATGTAAAAGTGCATTATTATTTTTATTATTATTACTCCATGATATTTCAATGACTTATAATAATGATGAGGTAATATCTCATCTTCATACAAGTGAAAAAATAGCAACAGAACAAAAATTCTGGTAAGTCCTTCCAAACCAGTAAGGCTTTGAGTATGGGCCCATCAATGAACTTTTAAGCTTTAGAAGGAGGAAGGTAGGGCAATTGGAGTTAAGTGATTTGTCCAAGGTTACAGGGATGGTAAGTGTTAAGTGTCTCAGATCAGATTTGAACTCAGGTCCTCCTGATTCTAGGGCCAGTGCTATATTCAATGAGTCACCTAGCCGCCCCCCATCAATGAATTTTATGTCCATCAGAACGATTAGTGAAATTGATCATGGTGTAATGAACATTTTAGCCTCCAAATATTTAAACATCATCTACCAGGTTGCAAGAGATTTGCTATCTGTATTAGCTACATTGTCAAGGATATAGAACTCTGTTTTAAGTAGTGGTATATACTTGGTTCTCATCCTTTTGATTATTTGTAAAGGGAGCAATTTGGGAGAGATATCTGGGGGGTTCTCAATACCTTGTAGTATGTACTTTTATACAAGCTGGCCCTACATGTATATTTTCTCTCTACTTACCCCTGTTTCTTAGAATTCTTGGGGTGGAGCCAAGATGGCAGAATGGAAGCAGTAACTTTTCTAAGCTACTCCATGAATCCCTTTGCTAAACTTTAAAAGTAAATCTGAAAGGATTTTAGAGTGATAGAATCCAGCCCAGGAAAGCACCTATGTGGGTCTGGGCAGGGGGACTGCAGAGCACTAAGGGGCTGTACCAGCACGGACTACAGAGCAGACTACAGCAGAGTGAGAAGAAGCCCCAGCCAGCAGACTCACCAACCCCAAGGATGATTTACAGCCATCTCAATAGTGTCTCAGCATCACCATGGACAGGGGGATCCACCATAGCTGGGTAAGAGAAAGCCCAGGGCCCACAGCAGAGACAGCAGCTTCTCCTGCGGCTATCAGACCATAGCCTGGAAGTTTAAATATCCCCTACCTGATTTTCCAGAAGCCAAGATGGCAAAGTAAACTAGCTGCTCTGATTCCTCCTCAGTGACAAAGAAAACCCAGAGATAAATGTCTCACCCAGAGTAAAATCCTGAAATAGAGGAAATAGCTTCAGGCTTAGGAGCCATGGAGAAAGGGTATAACTGAGGCAGTAAGGAGTCTGAAGTGAAGGGTTGGAGGTGTCCCAACAAGTCCCACCTCACCTGTCCAGCAAGAGTCTGCCTGAGTTGTAGCCCAGTGGCATAAAGGCAGAAAAATGAAGCATCCAGACCACCCCTCCCCTTTAGATTTCTCTGTGAGCCTCAGGGTAACTCAGGGGAAATACTGAAAGTCCTGGCCTTGGCCTCAGTCTAGACACCCAGAAACTACAGCACACAAAGTCAACAACCAGGCACCAAGGTTCCAGCCTGAGAAGCTTGGTTCAGAGCCTTCTCTACTGCAGGAGCAGAAATAAACTTTAAAGGTAAGGAAATAGGCAATTAAAATGGGTGGGAAGCAACTTGCAAAGGTAAGACCATAGACAATAGAATCCTATTTTTGTGAACAAGAAGAATTATTTTCAGGAGACACCTTGGACTCTGTATCCACACCTGAGACCACAGATGGAAATAGGAACTGGTCTCAAGCCCAAAAACATTATTGGAGGAGATCAAGAAAGATTTTAAAAGCCAAATTAGAGAGGTAGAAGATAAACTTACATCTACAGTGACCAAATTGGGAAAAGGTCTCACTGAAGAAAACGAATCCTTAAAAAGTAAAATTTCTGAACTAACTGGAGAAAATACCTCCCTGAAAAAGACCTTCAAAAACTAACTGAAGAAAATAATTCACCAAAATTAGAATCAGTCAAATCGAAGCTTGGGACTCTATTATGCACCAAGAGTCAATCAAACAAAACATGAAGATTGAAAAATTAGAAGAAAGTGTAAAATATCTCACTGGAAAAACCACTGACCTAGAGAACAGATCCAGGACAGATAATCTAAGAGTTATTGGTCTAACAGAAAGCCATGATGAAAAAAGCAGCCTGGACAACATCCTCCAAGGAATTGTCAAAGAAAACTCTCCTGAAGTCCTAGAATCAGAAGGTAAAATGGTTATCAAAAGAATTCACTGGACTCCTCCTGAAAGAGATCCCAAATTGAAAACTCCAAGAAATATAGTAGCCAAATTTCAGAATTACAAGGCTAAGGAGAAAATACTGCAAGCAACCAAAAAGAAACAATTCAAATATCATGGAACTACAGTCAGGATTACACAGGACCTAGTAGCTTCTACATTAAAAGATCAGAGGGATTAGAGTTTCATATTTTGTAAGGTAAAAGAGATAGAAGTGCAAACAAGGATTAACTACCAAAAAAAAAAACTGAGCATAATCTTTCAGGCAAGGAGAAGGTTATTTAATGAAATAAGGGATTTCCAGACTTTCCTGATGAAAAAGCCAGAACTCAATATAAAATGTGATCTCCAATTACAAGACTCAAGAAAGATATAAAATGGTAAATAAGAAAAACACACACACACATACATACATGCACACACACATACATGCACATATGCACATAACTTGGGATGTTATAAGAGCACACTGTTTACATCCCTATATGGGAAGCTGATACCTGTCAATATTGAAAATTATATTATTATCATGACCTTTAAAAAGGGATATACATAGACTGAGGTTGTGGGTATAAATGAACTAATCTGATGATAAAAAAACCCATATTAAGGGGTTCAAAGGGACTGTAATGGGACAAAAGGAAAGGATGAGGCAGAAAAAGGTAAACTGCCATACAAAGAGGCATAAAAACAAACTGTAGTAGAGGGGAAGGAAAGAAGGAGATGAACATCATTTGAACATTATTCTCATTGGTTCTGGTGCAAAGAACGATCAACATAATCAGTTAAGTTTAAGATTCTAACAGGAAAAGACACAAAAACTCATTAAATAGAGGGAAAGGAGGGAGAGATAGGAGCACTGTATAAAATTTATTGTCATTGGTTTGAGGTCAAAGAGGAAGTAACATACTCCTATAAGTATAAAAATCCATTGTGCCCTATAGGCAGTAGGAGGGGTAAGGGGGGGAGAAAAATGGGGGGAGATTAGAAGGGAGTGAAATAGTAGTAAGGGAAAAGGGTAGTTAAAGAAGGGGGTGTCACAGGGAGGGAATGCTGAGGGAAGCAGTGGTCAAAAGGAAAACACTTAAGGAGGAGAAGGGAGAAGGAATGAACAAAAACATAAGCAGTGGAGGGAATAGGAGGGAGGGAAAGAGACAGATAGCAATCATTACTGTGAAAGTGAACGGGATGAACTCTCTCATAAAATGGAGGTGGATAGCAGAATGGATTAAAAACCATAATCCTACAACATGCTGTCTTTGAGAAACACATTTGGAACAAGGGAATACACACATGGTAAAGGTAAAAGGCCAGAGTAGAATATATTATGCTTCAGCTACAGTAAAAAAAAAAAGCAGGGGTAGCAATCCTCATCTCAGGTAAAGCAAAAGCAAAAATTGATCTAATTGAAAGAGGTAAGGAAGGAAACTATATCCTGCTAAAAGGCACCATTGAGAATGAAGCAATATCATTACTTAACATATATATACCAAGTGGTATAGTATCCAAATTCCTAGAGGAGAAGTTAAGGGAATTAGAGGAAGAAATAGATAACGAAACTATACTAGTGGGGGACCTGATAAATCTAACCTCAAAATAAACAAGAAAGATGTTAAGGAGCAAATAGAATTTTAGAGAGGCTAGATATGATAAATCTCTGGAGAAAACTGAATGGGAACAAAAAGGAATATACCTTCTTCTCAGCAGTACAATGAACACACACAAAAATTGACCATGTACTCGAACATAAAAATGTCACAATTCAGTGCAGAAAGACAGAAATATTAAACACATCCTTCTCAGATCATGATGCAATAGAATTCATATGCAATAAAGGGCCATGGAAAGAAAGACTAAAAACTAATTGGAAACTAAACAATTTAATCCTAAAGAATGAGTGCATCAAACAAGAAATTATAGAAGCAATCAGTAACTTCATTCAAGAAACTGACAATAATTAAGAACATAACAAAATTTGTGGGATGCAGCAAAGGCAGTTCTTGGGGAAAGTCTTATATCCCTGAATGGATACATGAATAAAATAGAGAAAATGGAGTTCAATGAATAGGACATGCAATTGAAAAGGGTAGAAAAAGAACAAATTGAAAATCAACAATTAAATGCTAAATTAGAAATAATGAAAACCAAAGGAGAGATTAATAAAATTGAAATTAATAGTGAGAAGAGCAGAGCCAGGAGAAATTTGTATATAATTACAGATATAGCATATGTGTGATGACTAACTTTGATAGACAAGACTCTTCTCAGCAATGCAGGGTTATAAGTCAACTCCAAAAGACTCATGATGGAGACAGATGTCTACATTCAGAGAAAGAACTAGAAAAAACAGAGTTTGAAAGCAGATTGAAGCAAACTACCTGCTCTCTTTCTTTTTCTTGTTTGGTTTTCTTTCCTCTTTCCCATTGTCTATGCCATCTGATACAATCTTTCTTTATATCCTGACTAATGTGTAATGTGAAAGTATTTGTAGTTCCTATATTTGATTGTATGCTGCCATGGGGGAGAGGGGGAAGAGGGGGAGGGAGACAAAATTTGAAACTCAAGGAATTGTGGAACTGAATCTTGTAAACTAAAAGTAGACAAACAAATTAATAAAGACCAAAAAAAATAATTCTTGGCCACCTTCAAGTCTTAACTCAAGTGATACAACCTGCATGAAACCTTTCCTGGAGATCCCCTCCAATTGTTTATTTTCTCAAGAAAATCACTTTATATTTTCCTTGCATATATATTGTATTTAATCCTCTGTGTATCTGTACTATTTTCTCCACTTTGTAGAAAGTCAAGAATTATTTTGTTTTTGTCTCATCATTTGCATAGTGCCTTGCACACAGTGGCAGCTATATTAATGCTTGTTGAATTAATGTATAATGAATGACATGAAGGATATTAATTAGGATATGTATTGTCAGAAAAGGAGGTGGTCCAGTCAGAAAAAAACAGAGCATTAATAGACTCAGTGAGTAGGTATTTTGGAACCCTGAGATCATAAATTTTATAATTTTGTTTTTTTTTTCTGGTGGACTAGTATGGAGGTATAATAAAAAGAAATGGAGAAAATCATAGAGAAAGAGGTATAGAGGATTTGTGTTTTACATCAGAAGAAAGTGACTATCAATGAAATAATGAATCCATTAAAGTATAACTGAGTTTCCTCAACACTAAAATGCCCTTATTTCATCTGTATGGTACTATGTGGGAGTAGAATTCTTTTACCACCCAGGAATGATTTCCTTCCTACTTGGAATTTGAAGCCATCCCATGAAATATCTTAGAATCCTCACCACAGAATCAGACAATCAGAAACAACTGATTGCCTGTACTGACTAGGATGCCATTCTGGTATCCTTTGAACTCACTACAGTATTAGATAATCATGATCATGTTTAAGAGTCCATATGCACATAACAAAATTGGGAGCAGGACCAATATCTTGATTTAATATGAGATGTTGGAATGACCATTTATTATTAATATGTCAAGAGTTTAGAAAGCACTGCTTTAAAATAAATTATATTCTACTGGACAGATAAGGTAAACTTAGTCTGATTTTTCTTTCTAAATATAGTCTTTGGAATAGAAACTCTTGGTGATAGACCTTTTTCTGTTTCGAATTAATGAGATGACTTTAAGAATTTTATTCAGGTTTTCCAAACCCCTCCTAACCACCTTCAAAATTTGTTAAATGATGAGGCTGAACTCAAGGATCTTTAAGGTCTTTCCCAAATCTCTAAGTCTGTGATTTACCTGAGACCATATTTAGCAGCACAGAAATAGTGCTAAGGGTAGGGGTGAGGTTAATTTCCTAGATCTCCATGCAAAACTCGAATTCAGAGGAGTTGCCATGAATTCAATGGATTTAGTAATTCCAAACTATTCAATTCGATTGTGCTCCAAATTTTGACTATGCCTTCTTTAAGTTGGGTCATTGTGAATAGAATAGTACTAGAAAAAACAGCATGCATTGCAAAGGTATCAGAGATTGACTGAATATGTTGCCCTGACTTCTCATCCCATCTGTTTTCTGGATGATAAAATGTTAAAATTAATATGAACTATTTTAAAACTAGTTTTACATAATTAATTTTCAAGATTAACACAATTATTTATTTTTGCAAGCTAATGACAATCTTAAATCAAATTTCAGGGCATAAATAAGGTATTTTAGTATTATTTTATCTTAAATGTAGAAGACCTCACCAACTAGGAGAAAAGAGAGTAAAATGTAACCCCAAATTTTTATTGCAGCAGATTTGTTATTTTAAAAAAAAGAAAGTCAGTTGTATTGTTGTTGAACACAAAAAGATATTTAACTGACTGCTAACACAGTGTTACCAAGTGGAGGATTTGTTGATCTGCTATAAGTGAACAGACAAGATTCTTTGGGATTTATTACCATGATTTGCATACAAATCAGATCCTGGGTGACTTAAAACACTTTCTGCTTCTAAGTAATCCAAAATATCCCCTCAAATCTCAGCTACTCAATTATTTGGCTGAACAAAAATTGTCCTATATGTAGTACAGAAACAAACAATCCTATTCAATGACTTCTTCTCAGAAATTCCAAATTAATGGATTAGTAATTAATGCCAGATAACATGATTTAGTTATAATGAACCACAATCTCAGAAAGGAAGGGAGTCAGCAGTATAATAAAGAGAGAAGGGGGTGGAGACTATAAAAGAATAGGTAAATTTCTCATTATTAAGAAATGTTAAATTTTAACTGCTTAAACTTTTTTTTGAGACTCTCTGCAGGTAACCCAATATGGAAGGGTTCCTAAAGCCAGGGACAAAAGCCCTAAGATAGATTTGCTGAATGTGGAAAAAAAAGGTACCTAACTCAACACTTCAACAATCCTTTAATAAGCAGGCATTGCTAGATGAATGGCATTCATTGCACTTGAGTTCCTAAATATCTCTCCTTTTTTTCATTGTTATTTATTGATTTGTTTTCTCAAGAAGTCCTATTATATCTGCCTTCAAACAGATCTTAGCATTCCAAATCTAATATATGAATAAATTCTCAGGAAGGACCTGAGAATGGAAAAAAAAAAGAGTTTTTTTAACAATGAAAAAGCAAGAAGCCATATAACATTTGGGAAGTAACATCCTGTCACTGTCATTCCACAATTGCATTATGTAGTGGGGAGACCCATGTGTACCACTTCAGTGACCATTCATCTTAATGCAAATAGCCTGAATTGATTTAAGGATTGCTCCAATTGATTTAAGAATTTCTGCAATTAAATTACTCTTCAACTCTTCCAGAATCATCACAGTTTAGATTCTGACATATTTTAACAGGAAATGAACAGAATAGACAGCTTCAATATTTCTTCATGGAGGAACAGAACATTGGAAATGACTTAGACCATTTTTTGATGATTTTCAATGCTTTGAGGCATTTTCTGAGACTGTCTTAATCGATTCTTTCTTTTGATTTTGCATTTATATTCTTGTAATTTCTGAAAGCCAAGTTCCCTAAAGGTTCTGAATTTCATTTCAGAGCAGTCTACCTTTTGTCATATAGATAGAATACCTACTACCCTCACTAGAATTCTATGTAATAATCATGATCCAAACCTCATAACCTCTCACTTCACTATGTAAATCCTCTAAAGAAAAGGTGTGATATTTGATTTGATTTTCATTTCTTCATACATAATGTTCAGTTCAGTTCAAAATATATAGCTCATACATGATAAATGCTGAAAGGATTAAAATTGAAATGAATTCGTTAACTGAAGATATCACAAAATACAAATATAACTTTTTATTCTGTGTCAAATTCATATAAAAAAGATGATGTTATATGTCACTATCTAGTTGAATATACCAAAACAAAATAGATGTAGTTCCCCTTCTTGATTTTAACTTGGACCCTCAGGAAGTGGTTATCTCTAGATTCTAGGTATTCTTGGAATGAACTATTAAAACTATATCTCAGGGGTGACCAGGTAGCACAGCGAGTAAGAGCACCAGCCTCAGTGTCAGGATGACCTGGGGATCGAGTCCGGGCTCAGACACTTAACACCGCACCCAGAAATAACTGGCTGTGTAACCTTGAGCAAGTTAGTTAACACCAATTTCTTTAAAAAAACTATACCTCAAATGACCACTGGTATGCTTATATTAAACACTGAGCTAGTATGGTGTATTAGCTCACAATAAAAGAAGTTCTAGAGATGGCATTGCATGAACAGAAATAGCAAGTTTATTGTTCCCAATAAAGCTGGGGGCATATTTTGCCACAACACAAAGTATCAGAGAAAAGTAGGCAGACATTTAGGGTACATAGGCAAGTGGTAAAGCCAACACAAGCCTTCTGTACAATAGGGTCCCATTGTCCTTTCCTTTCTCTTGAACAAATTGCCAAGCTAGGTTCCCTGGGTCTTCTCCTCTCTGCAGTTCAACTTTTTTTTTTCTTTTTATGAAACAGCCCTGATTCTTCTTGACTCACAGAGTTCACACTCCTCAGAGCTATTGCCTTCCTTGACTCATAAATTAACTCTTATTTCACAACCTAAGTCACTGACCTTTTATATGAACCAATTTTATCAAAAGTTATCAGATAAAAAATTACAAATGTCTTAATATACTCCACAAAAGTCCTACTCTTATGAGTCATTCATGGAATGAAAATAACGATGGGGTCTTGAAGGCAAAGGCAGAGGAATCCAAGCTCTGACAAATTCTAACATTTTAGAAAAGGAATAGATTGATGAGGTCCTAACACTTTCTGACTTCATCTTCTGAAGTATCATTTTCACTTTTTTATACATTTTATCATCTTAGCTACTAAAGAGATACATCTGCAAATCATCAGTATTATAATCAATGATAACTGAATAATGATAATGTCAAAAAATGACCAAAATTGTGTCCTATCACCTCTCAGTTATGGAGTGAGTATCATGGTTCATCGTTGTTCCTCTAGAATTATGGTTATTCCTCCTATATGAGGACCAGAAGAGAAATTTCACCATACTTAGGTTAACATCTAGGAGATGAATACTTGGGCTATAGTGACCCATAACAACAATAAAGATTTTATATGGTCCTCAGTCCTATGTATCTTTATTACAGATACTCAGAGATAGTAATAGGAATGAGGCCAAATAGTATTTTAGCAACAATTTTAACAAATTCCAAAACACTAGATTAGACAAATATTTAAGATAAATAAAGAAGAGAGAAATAGAGAGAGAAAGCTGTGTGTGGTATGTATATGCATGTGTATGTGTGTATGTATATATGTATACATATACATGTATACATATATACAAATCACAAGAGATGAATATATATGTGCATCTCTTTTGTGATTTCAAAGATCTGGCAATTGAGGGGATTCCTATCAGTTAAGGAATTACGGAACAAGTTGTCATATATGATTGTGACTAATACTATTGTGCTATAAGAAATGAGGAGCAAGAGGATTTTTAGAAAAACCTAGAAACTTAAAAAAAACTTATACAAGTGAAGTAAGCAGAACCAGGAGAATATTGTACACAGTAGCAACAATATTGACCAATGATCAATGAATGACGTTGTTATTCTAAGCAATACAAGGATCCAAGATAATTCCAAAGAATTCAAAAATGTTATCCACTCCTGGGGTGGGGTGGGGGTGGCAGTGGGGTGGAACTGATGGAATCTCAATGCAGATAATGCATATTAATTTTCACTTTTTTCTTTCGGTTTGTGTTTTCTTTCAAAACATGACAAATATGGAAATATGTTTTGCACAACTGAACGTGTATAACCTATGACCCGTGTCATATTGTTTACTGTCTTAAGGAAAAGTGAGGGGAAGAAGGAAAGGAGAGAATGTGGAATTCAACATTTTAAAAACTGTTATTTTTGACATGTAATTGAAGGAAATCTAATACATAAAATATAATTTTAGAAACATAAAACCCATATGAGAATTGTCTATTTATGTACTGATGGAATCCTTGATGAAAACTGAAGATGAGATAGATTTTTCCAGAAAATTTCCATAGAATTCCATTCAAAAAATTGATTGATTGAAATGAAAAATATAGGTTCCCATTGTTGAACATTTTATTAATTAAAAAATTCACTTGGCTCACCAGAGCAAACATTTTATAGCTTCTTCTCCAATGATATATTGCTCATGTAAATGTTAAGATAGTACAAAATCCCTTGAGGACAAAATAAAATAAATAATTTCATATCAAGTGAGGCATACATATAGAATAACGATAGATTAAATAAAGGGCTGTTAGTGGAGCCAAGATGGTGGTGTACAAGCAGGAAAACTCCATGGGCTCCCCTGATAACCTCTTCAAATACCTATAAAATATGATGTTAAACTTTAGAGCTACAGAACCCACGAAGTGAGAGGGAGAAACAAATATCCCTCTGAACACAGCCGGGCAGGTGGAGAGGAAGGGTCCATCATAGCACACTGCGGGAAGAGCCCAGCCCTGTGTGAGCCTGCAGTTTTAGCCTCAGGGCAGACCTGACCAGCAGCAGCTACAGCAGACTTAGAGAGTGGATCACCAGCAGCAGTGGTGGTTTCCAAAATTATCCACCCATAAATGCCAAAGACAAAGTAAAAGGTCAGTGTGGAACTCTTTTGGAAATGGGGGTGGGGGGTACAGAGGAGTGATTACAGCCCATGCCCACTGGGGGAAGAAGTAACAGAGGTGAGGTGGCCTTGTAGCCACCACTACGTGGTTTTTCGGGGGCTACTGGACTTGAGATCAAAGGGGGAACGAGTGACCATTCAGAGGGTAAATGCTCTTACTTTAACCTGCTTGGATCTGGATCACTGTCTTGGGTGGAGATTCTGGGGTGTGTGACCAGTGAGCCAGAGCTTGTGGTGTCTGTAGAGAGGGCATGCAACTAATAGCTCTGGCAGCTGCAAAACCTCCAGCAATTTGGGACAAAGCTCTCCTCTCTGGAAGCGGGATTCTACTGCAGCAAAAAGCTCAAAAGAAAAGGAATTGAGTAGCAACATAAGCAAGCAAAATAAACAAAGCAAGTACAGAAGTCAAACCTTAGATCCCTTAGGGACAAAAAGAATCAAAGCATGGAATGGGAGGAAGACAATGAAGTCAGAACTCCTGCACCAAAAGCTTCCAAAAAAAATATGAATTGGTTACAGGCCACAGAAGATCACATGAAGGAATTTGAAAATCAAGTAAGAGAAGTGGAGGAAAAATTTGGAAGAAAAATGAAAATGATGCAATAAAATCATGAAAAATGAATCAACAAACTGACCAAAGAAAATAACACCTTAAAAATAAACTAACTCAAATGGCAAAAGAGGCCCAAAAAGCCAATGAGGAGAAGAATGCCTTAAAAAGTCTAATTTGCCAGATGGAAAAAGAATTTCAAAAGCCCACTGAAGAAAAAAATTCCCTCAGATTTAGATTAGAGCAAATAGAAGCTAATAAGTTTGTGAGAAATCAAGATACTATTAAACAGATCCAAAAAAGTGAAAAAATACAAGGCAAGGTGAAAGATCTCATTGGAAAAACCACTGATCTGGAAAATAGGTCCAGGAGAGATAATTTAAAAATTATTGGACTACCTGAAAGCCATGATCAAAAAAGAAGCTAGAAATTATCCTTCAAGAAATTCTCAAGCAAAATTGCCCTGATGTTTTACAACCAGAGGGCAAAATAGAGGTTGAAAGAATGCACCAATCACCTCATGAAAAAGATCCGAAAAATAAAACTAGCAATATTATAGCCAGGTTCTGGAGTTCCCAGATGAAGGAGAAAATATTATAAGCAGCCAGGAAGAAACAATTTGAATATTGTGGAAATACAATCAGGATAACACAAGATCTGGCAGCTTCTACATTGAGGGATCAAAGGGCTTGGAATATGATATTCTAGAGGTCAAAGGAGCTGGGATTAAAACAAAAAAAATCACCTACCCAGCAAAAATGAGTATCATGTTTAAGGGGAAAATATGGTCATTCAATGAAATAGAGGGCTTTCAAGCATTCTTGATGAAAAAAAAAAAGAGTTGAATAGAAAATTTGGCATTCAGATTCAAAAAGCAAGACAAGCATGAGAAGGTGAAAAGGGAAAAGAAATCATAAGAAACTTATCAAAGTTGAACTATTTAAATTCCTACATGGAAAAATGATAATTATAATTATAAAACTTTTCACAGTATGAGAATAGTTGAAGAGAATATAAATATATATACATATATGTATACATACATACATATGTCTATATAGGAGAGTATATGTCATTTGAATACATATGTGTGTACATATGTGTAAAAGTATACATAGACAGAAGGCACAGGATCAATAGAATAGGAATGGATGATATTTAAAAAATTAAATTAAGAGGTGAGATAGGAATATAATGAGAGCAGATGGGGAGAGACCAAATAGGGTAAATTATCTCATATAAAAGAGGCAAAGGAAAACTTTTAAAATGGAGAAGAACAGGAAGGCAAAATGGAATGGGTCAACCTTACTCTGATTAAATTTGGCTTAAGGAGGGAATAACATACATATTTACTTGGGTATCTTACCCTACAGGAAAGCAGGGGGGAGGGGATAAAAGGCAGGATGATAGAAGGGAGGGCCGATTGGGAAGGAAGGTAGTTAGAAGCCCACACTTTGAAAAGGGCCTGGTCAAAGTAGAAAATAGAACAAGTGGAGGAAGGGAAAGGATGGAGGGAAATAAAGTCAATCTTTCACAATATATCCACTATGGAAATGTTTTGCATAACTACACATGTACAACCTATATGGAATTGTTTATCTTCCCAGTAAGGGTGGGTGATGTGGGAAGAAGGGAAAGAATCAAATGTTTAAAAAAATTATTATTATTATTTATTATTATTATTATTACATAAACTGGAAAATAAGCTATACAGGCACTGGGGTATTGTAGCAGCAACCTCCCTAGCATACTCAGGGTGGCTGCCAACACAGGTTCCTAGATCTGCTTTTCTAAAGGAAAGCAACTCAAAATGGGTTAGAAATCTTGCTGTAATCAAACATATGTCCTATGCCTGGTTCAGGGGAAAAAGTTCAGCACCCTGAACTTCAAAGAATACAAACAAGTTACAAGCAGAATTTACAAGCAGACAGAGAAACAGATCAGTGGACAGGCTTCCAGTTGCCTGACCATTACATCCATATCTAGTTAGTTATCAGAAAGGGAAGTACAAACATCTGGATTTTCAAAGCTGAGGGGCTCAATGACTGCCCAGAGTCTTGTCTGGTCAAATCACACAACTCTTCTCAAAGTGAACCCCAAAGCAAAATCTCACATCAGGGTACATATAGTACTTTCCTGGATCAGAGAATTTCACAGCCCTCTTGACCCACTATCCAATCACAAAGTAACTAGGTGTGGGTATTCCTGAAAAACAAGCCTTCTACCACAGGCTCCATGTGACCATATTCAGCCTATTAGTGGTCAGAGTATATTTTCAAATCAAGGAAGGTTCTCAGAGTCACTTAAGGCTATCAGAGGGCCTAGGGGCAGGGAAGATATTAGATTCCCATTCCCATAACAGGTATTAAGATCCATATTGCCCTACTGGAAAGTTGGAGAGGGAATGGGGGGAAGATATAGGAGAGAGCAGATTGGAGGAGGGGGTGTTCAGTGGGATTGCTGTTTTCGGTTGGTGGGTAGGGGAAAGACAGAAAGAAAATTTGTAAGTCAAAATCTTGTGGAAATGAATGTTGTAAACTAAAAATAAACATAAAAATTAGCTCAAAAAAGGGGCTGTTACAGACAATATCCTGAATGAAGTTCAAATAGAAAAAAAAAATCATATCTATAGATGGCGAAGCTACCCAGATGATCCTAACTGTAGGTAGTATTGTTATGCGTTCAACAAACAATAGAAACCTTATAGTCCTATTCAATGAACTCCAAGACTTTTCAAAATAGATTGATCTAGTAGTCTGCTCTGGGGGAAAAATGTAGGAAGAACTCCAACTGTCTAAATTACGTAATTAATTCTGATAAGTAAGTCATTCAATTAATCCTCATGTAAATATATTTGTTAAGCATTAAGATGGAAAAAAAAGCATGTTCAGAAATTAATAGGAGAAAAAAATTTACACTGGATTATATTTGTAAAATATAACATCTTTAACAATATCATATTTTCTATATCAGCAATCTCTCCTGTGATATTATGTGATAATAAATTGCAAATTATTTAATTCATAAGGCATTTATCAAGTGCTTACTATTTTCCAGGAACTGTGCTGGTCTTTGAAAGTACAAAGACATGAAGAAAAAAACATTCATATTCTAATGGAGTTTACATAGGAGAATCACCATTATACTTGAAGAATCAAAATTGTGGTTGGTCCAAAAGTATATAGCTTGTATGTATAGAATTAAAGATATTACCAAGGAGATGCAAGCTTAGGATAAGGGTTGAGCTGGTGATGTAGCAAGTGCAAAAGATAAACATGTAGACAAGTGCAGCATTTCTTTATGCAAAATATAAAAAGCCCAAGAAACAGAGCTGCAGAATATTCAATAAAATCTTTTTGAAAAAGTTGATGAAAAGATATGAACAACAATGATAGTGTATGGGAGGTTGGAGGGTTGAAATTTGCATCAGTAGAGAGAGTGTGTCACCATCATCATCATCATCATCATCATCATCACATTTATATAGTGGTTTAAGGTACATAAAGTACTTTGTAAATATTTCATTTTATCCTTACAACTAACCCTCAAAGAAGGTACAATTTTACAAATGATTTAACTGAGACAGACAGAAGGTATACGAGTGTCACATAGTCATTGTCACAACCAGATTTGCACTATGATCTTCTTGACTCCATGTCCCACACTATCCCCAATGTTACATAGCTAACTCTAAGTCAATAAAATCTTAGATTTACTAAATAATTGGTGGAAACAATAACTTTAAAGCATTGTGAGCAAGAATTCCATTGATAATTAAATTTTTATTCTGCTTCTCCAGTGGAAATCCCACTGTCCTAATTTCTGCCTCTACAATTATAATGGTAATGGGGATTTTAAGATCTTCCCTGCCCCTTGTATATAGCACCTTGTTTCAAATTACCAAAGAAACAGAATTTGTGAATCCCACATTTGGAGGAACTTGCTAGTGCAACAGGAAATGGTTTGGCAGGCAGGAACTAATGACCAGGATTAAAAGCTGAGCACAATCTGAGAGTGAGCCAGAACTTCTGGGAGCAAGCAGCATGGAGGGTGAGGAACTAATGTTCATATATAAGAAAAGGCCCAGGCTGGAGAGAGAAGAAGTGAGAGCAGAATTGAGAACTGAGAACTGAGAAGAACTGAGAAGAGAACTGAGAAGAGAACTGAGAACTGAACTGAGAATAGAATTGAGAAAAACTGAGAAATGAGAAGAGAGGATAACTGGGAGACAGTATGACTGTGGTACTTTGTCTGTTTTGATATCACTTTGTCAGATTCATCTGTTGATAGAGGATGGTGCTGTTGTTACAGAAGCCCTTGGACCTTACTGCTGGTTTAGAAGACCTGAAAGAGGATTTTTTTTGCATGTTTACAGAAATCCTGGAGAAGGGTGTTACTGATATTTTCAGAGGTCCTGGGACTACACTGATGATTTGTGTTG
This sequence comes from Petaurus breviceps papuanus, assembly GCF_028583685.1. Lineage (NCBI taxonomy): Eukaryota > Metazoa > Chordata > Mammalia > Diprotodontia > Petauridae > Petaurus > Petaurus breviceps. The sequence goes on along the minus strand of NW_027187419.1, from coordinate 24,432,249 downwards.
ATTCCTCAAACCTTGTGGTTGGGTCTATGTTGATTTCACAGCCAGAAAGTGAATTGATGGGGATGCCAGCAATTTGTATGAATGTTTTTGGGGCTTTGTTAAGCTTTGTCTTCCCAGGAACAGAAACTGTGAAGGACTTGAGGTGGACCAGACACTGTGAGCTTCAATATGGAACAGGAACTGCACAAGGAGCTAGACAAGGAACTGAGAGCTGTCTGCCTTTGAACTCAGGTGGCAATTGAATAGATTCAGGCAGGAGCTGGGACCATGGAAGAGGAATCATGGAAGCTGAGGGCCTTCCTCTAGTCTAGATGAAAAGACCCCTCCTTGGGTATTTAATGCAAACTGAGAAAATCATGATTTACTGGGGTCTAAGAGTGGGAGGACTTTGTACTCTGTATGCTGTACTTCTTCAGGATGATTGAAATAAGGATAATTGGAAACTAACACCTAACTAAGAAGAAAGAAGAAGATTTTTTGACTGAGAGATTAAAACAATGTGACCTAGGGGTGGAGAACTTTGACCTTTGTACTTTGTGTCCATTAAGGAGGCAAGTTTCCTTAAGGATGATTGAATTAAGGACTTACTGAATAATTGTACTTTGTGTCCCTTAAGCTAAGGATGATTGAATTAAGGACTTACTAAATGACTGAGTTACTAAATGATTGAGTTACTAAATGAATGTCATCTTTTGCTTAAAACTATGTGACCACTTTGGTTAAAACTATGTGGCCACATTAGTAATAAGTTGTTAAATTATAACATTGTGAATATCGTACAAGTGAATTCTATGAAACATTTAAAGAATAATTAATTCCAATACTATATAAACTATTTGGGAAGAGGTGAAGGAGTCTTATCAAATTTCTTCTATGATACAAATATGGTGCTGATACCTAAACCAGAAAGAGCCAAGACAGGGAAATAAAATTATAGACCCATTTCCCCAATGAATATTGATGCAAAATTTTTAAATAAAATATTAACAAAGAGATTACAATAATTTATTATGAGGATAATACACTATTACCAAGTGGGATTTATAGCAGGAGTATGGGACTGATTCAATATTAGGAAAACTGTTAGCATAGTTGGCCATATGTAATGGTAATGGTGATTTGAAGATCTTCCCTGCCTCTTAATAGGCAGAATGTAATCACAGGGAGCCTGTGGTGGGACAAGTTTGCTGAATGGGTGAAGCAGGAAGGGTAGAGCACAGCTGAGAGGAAGCTGGAAGTCAGAGCCGTTAGGGTGAGAGAGAGGATTCAGGCAAGGAAACAGGTAGCATTGTAAGTGCTTGTTTGTGGGAAGGCTTTGGGATGGTGTTGCTTCTTGCAGTGCTATTAACTTGCATTAACTTCTTTGTTGCTATGACAGATTCAGTTTTCTGGTGTTGGGATTTGGCTTTCTGGTGCTGGGATTTGGCTTTCTGTTGCCTGAATAAATGTTTTTGCTTCTGTCTTATATGTGGAGAGTCTGTTATATTTTGTAATTCAGAACTATGCTGGCATATTCATAATTGCCATTGGTGCTGTGAATATTGCCTTGGTGATACAGCATATCAACAAGAAAACTACCAGAAATGTGATTATCTCAATAAATGCAGGAGAAGCTATTTACAAAATACAGCACCTATTCCTATTAAAAATACAAGTGAGCATAGGAATAAGTGGAGTTTTCCTTAAAATGATAAGGAGTTCCTCTATTAAAACAATCATAAAGAATTATATGTAATGGGGATAAGCTACAAGCATTTCCAATAAGAACAAAGGTAAAACAAGGATGCCCATTATCACCACTATTATTCAATATTGTATTAGAAATGTTAGTTTTCGCAATAGGAGAAGAAAAATACATTGAATGATTTAGAATGGGGAATAAGGAAAGAAAATCCCTCTTTTCAGATGAGATGATGTTAGATTTACAGAATTCTTGAGAACAAACTAAAAAAAACACTTGAAATAATTAACAATTTTAGCAAAGTTGCAAAATAGCCTACATAAATCATCAGCATTTCTATATATTGCCAACAAAGACCAGCAGCAAGTGATTGAAAGAGAAAATAACTGTAAACAATATAAAATACTTGATAGTCTACCTGCCAAGACAGACCCAGGAACTATACAAAAAGAATTACAAAACACTTTTCACACAAATCAAATCATACCTAGAAAATTGGAAAATTATTGATTGCTCATGGATAGAATTAACTAATGTAAGAAAAAGTGACAATTCTACCTAAATAAATTTACTTAGTAGGTACCATAACAAACTACCAAAGATTATTTTCCTAAGCTAGAAAAAATAAAAATAATAACAAAATTTATCTGGAAGAACAAAAGGTCCAGAATATCAAGGAAATTAATGGGGAAAATGTAAAGGAAGGTGGTCTGAGTGAACCAAATCTAAAACTGCATTATAAAGCATCAATTATCAAAACTGTATGGTACTGGCTAAGATATGGAATGGTAGATCTGTGGAATAGAATAGGTACACAAGACACAGTAGTAAATGAATATTGTTGTATACTGTTTGATAAACGCAAAGATTCCAATTTCTGGAATAAGAATTCACTTATCTGACAAAAATTGATGGGAAAACTAGAAAATAGCATGGAAGAAAATAGCTATAGACCTAGATCTTCCACCATGTACCAAGATATGGTTAAAATAATACCTGACTTAGACAAAAGGGATGATACCATAAGCCAATTAGGAGGGCAAGGAATAGTTTACTATCAGATCTATGGAGAAGGGAAGAATTTATGACCAAACAAGAACTAGGGAATATTATGAAATGCAAAGAGGATAACTTTGATTACATTAAATTTAAAGTTTTTGCTCAAACAAAACTAATGCAATGAAGATTAGAAGGAAAGCAGAAAGCTGGGAAACCATTTTTACAGCCAGTGTTTCTGATATAGGCCTTATTTCTCAAATTTATGTAAATACAAGTCATTCCACTATTGATAAATGGTCAAAAGAAAAGAAGAAGTAGTTTTATGATGAACAGATTAAAGTTTTCTATAATCATAGAAACAATTATTTGGAACTATGCCCAAAGGGCTATAAAACCATGCAAACCCTTTGATCCAGCAATACTAATACTAGACCTAGTACTTGTACAAATTATTTATAGCAACTCTTTTTGTGGTGGCAAAGAATTTAAAATTGAGGGGATTCCCCTTGACTGGGGAATGACTGAACAAGTTATGGTATATGAACATAATGGAAGAATATTGTTCTATAAGAAATTATGAGCAGGTGTATTTCAGAAAAACCTGAATGAACTTATAGAGTGAAGTGAGCAGAACCATGAAAATATTGTACACCATAATAGCCACATTATGTAATGACTAAATTTAATAGACTTACCTCTTCTCAGCAATGCAAGAATCTAAGACAACTCCAAAAGACTCAATGGTATCCACATCCAGAGAAAGAACTTTGGGGTCTGAATGCAGATTGCTCTCCTTTTCTTTTCTTGTTTTGTTTTGTTTCTTCTTTCTCATGGTCTCCCTCATTAGTTTTAATTCTTTGTACATTGTGACTCGTGTGAAAATATAAATGTAAAAGTAGAGCCTATATCAAAGAGCATGCCATCTTGGGGAGGGGGGAGGAAAGAGAGAGGGAAAAAAATTAAAATTCAAAATCTTATGGAAATGAATGTTGAAAACTAAAAGTAAATAAATTTATCATTAAAAAATTAAAATACCCTTCAGCCCCAAACATACACATCTAAATTACCTTGCATTTACTTTTAATTTGGTGTGTGTGTGCATGTATGTATACATGTGTGTGTATGTGTGTGTGAGATGACATGTATATTTTACTCTAGAATGTCGGCTCATTGGAGTCACTGAGTCAATTTGCTTTTTCCTTCTTCATATTGCCAATAACAAGATCAGTGTCTTGAATGAAGCAGGTAACTAAGTAAATGCTTATTGACTGATTAATTAATTATATTATATATAATATATATAATAATTTGATTAATTAATTAATCAAATATTGAGACTACCAAATGTTTTTCACTTCAAATTCAGAGAACTTACAAGTACAGAATTTCCTTGATCTATTTTCACTGAGTCATTGAGTAACCATTAGAAAAAAAATTGACTAAAAATAAACTATTGAAACTAATATATATATATATATATATATATATATATATATATATATATATATACTGTAA
>NW_027187419.1:24321265-24427954 GCF_028583685.1 Petaurus breviceps papuanus | reverse complement strand
ATACTGTAAATCATAAAGAAATATGTGCCCATGCACACATTCAGTTTTCCTGGCCATCTGTGATAGAATGAATATCTATCCCATTTTTCCCTTCCTTCCATTGCCTCTCCATCAAGAGATAAGAAAAGGATGAAGATTAGTCTAGAAAGATGGAGGAATAGGTCAGAAAATTCCAAATTCTCCAGATTTTTTCTACAAATAAGGCAAAATAGTGCCTCAGGGTGATCATTAAGCTTTAAAAATAAACAAGAATTGAGGCAGAACAGTGGTGCTCCCAGGAAAATTGGAGAAGATCTGACACTTGGTCCCTATGTAGACACCTCCATGCTAGCTCCACTGAAACAGCAAGCAGCAAGCACAGGAATTTTCAGCTCTTGGAGAGCATGGGGAGTCAGGCATCTGAGTAAGGGAAGATTGAGTGAACCTCTTCTGATAAAGGATGCCAGAACCTGCTGTGCTGCTAACCTAACCCTGGGAGAGAAAAAACCAGCACATGCCTGGTAAGTGCAGAATCAGTGGAGTGAGGACACTATTGACCGTGGGAATTTACAAGAGGGTAGAGCTCTTTGTCTCAGTTCCATGCCAGAGAGGAGAACTGAAGGAGGATCTCAGGTCAGAGACATTATCCCCCATACACCAGGATAATAGGTGATTAAAATAACAAGCTGCTATTATTTTAAAGGTAAAGGAGATATAACCCAACTATAGAAAGTTACTATGGGAGCAGAAAAGATGGAATTCATCTTCAGAGAAGGATACTGAAGCAATACTGAAGCAAAAAAAGCCTCTTCTACCCCAAACAGTTACATCAGAGGGTTACCTGCTCCAAAAAGAATTCATAGAAGAACTTTAAAAAGACTTTTGATATCAAATGAGAGAGATGGAAGAAAAAATTTTAAAATAAAAATGGTCCAAGAAAAACAAGAAGTTAAAAAATCAACAAGAAAAGGAGATCTGTGATCTTAAGGAAGAAAACAACTCCTTGAAAATTAGAATTGGGCAAGGGGAAGCCAGCAAAACTATAAGAGACCAAGAAATAACAAAACAAAATATAAAGAATGAAAAAAAAGAAGAGAAAGTAAAACATCTTATTAGAAAAACAACTTGTCTGGAGGAAAAGATCAAGAAGAGAAAACATAAGAATAATCAAACTATCTGAAAGCTACGATAAAAAAGGATCCTGATATAATAATACAAGAAATAATTGAAGAAAATTATTGTGAAGTGTTAGAACCAGAAGAGAAAATAAAAATGGGGAAAAAATGCAGCAATCACCACCTGAAAGAGAACCTATGAGGAAAACTTATGGAAATATCATAGCTAGATTCTGAAACCCCTATCTCCAAGAGAAAAAAGAACAAAAATTGAAGTACCACAAGGTCACAATTAGAATCACTCAAGACCTAGCAGCAGCTACCTTAAAAGACTGCAGGTCTTAAAACACCAAATAATGAAGGAAAAAAGGAATTGTAGTTGTGGTCAAAAATATAACCTGTAAAGTTAAGCATAATTCTGAAAGGAAAAATTTTTTAAAAGATATTCAATAAATTGTCAGTCTTTCAGGATTTTGTTCCAAAAAGACCTGAAATCAATAAAAATTGGACATACCAGATCCAGGAGAAATATAAAGTAAACATCAAAGATTAATTACAAGAGTCTCATTAAGGACAGAATATTTGCTTTTATATGAGGAAATGTAAATCATATGTTGTAATGGCAAGCAAAAAAGCATTTAGCACCTTATTTCAAGTGTCTTTGAGCTTTGCCCTGATTATATCAAATCTTTTTAAGAAACAGAACCTGTGAATTGCACAGTAGGAGGGGCCTACCAAAGACAGGAACAAGAAGAATTTAAGAGATGAATAGAACAGGGAGAAGCTAATGACAGACAAAAAGCTGAGCACAGCAGGGATGGAGCAAAAGTGAGAAGGGAACATGGTGACCAGCACTCTGTCTGTTTATCTGTGTTGATTTGTGTTTGTGATACATTGTGCAAAAGCCCTGGGAACTTACTATAAGCCCTGAAAGAGGATTTTCTTGTTGCCTGTTTACAGAAGTCGTAGAGGAGAGCTTCAGAGGTCCTGGAACTATGATAATAATTTGTGTTGATTTCTTGGACCTTGTTTGTGGGTCTGTGTTGATATCACAGGTAGATAAAATTGATGATGGTACCTGCAATTTGTGTGAATGTTGTTTTGGTTCCATTAAGCTTTGTCTTCGCAGAAACAGAAAATGCAAAGGACTTGAGGTAGACTGGATATTGTGAGCTTCAATGTGTAATGGGAGCTGAACAAACAACTGGGTGAGGAGCTAGATGAGGAGCTGAGAGTTGCCTGCCTGTGAATCTAGGTGACAGTTGGGTAGATTCAGGCAAGAGCTGAACCCATGGAAGAGGAACAATGCATTTTGGGAGACAGCCTTGAGCCAAGATGAAAAGACCTCTCCTTGGGTACTTAGTGCTGACTGACAAGATCATGATTTACTGTGGCATAGGGGTAGGAGAACTTTGTATTTCATACCTTGTACCCCTTAAGGATGATTGAGTTAAGGATGATTGGAAACTAATCTCTAATCAGGAAGAAAGAAGACAATGGAACCTAGGGGTGGGAAAAATTTGACCTTTGGGCTTTGTGTCCCTTAAGGAGGATTGCTACTTAAGGATGATTGAGTTAAGGACTTACTGAATGATATCTTTTTTTTAAACTGTGTGGCTACTTTAGTGATAATTTGTTATGTTATATCATTGTGAATACTGTACTTTGTTTTCTATGAATGTTTTACCTTAATTTACTGCTGAATAAATAGAGTTCACTATACTATGTGTTCAGAACCTGAAAGCTATTCATAGTAGCAATCTTCTGGAGAGCTGCTTGTACTTGGCTATACATATGTCTAAGGCTGTTATAAGTAATTGGTTATTTCAAAAGAAAGATTGGGGTAGACCTGAGTATTATGTGATACTAAAAAGTAAAATGTCTAGGAAAATGTAAACAGAGAAATTATCATATACAAATGAAGTGGGAGAGGAAAAACTAACAAAAGGAATTAGATGGAGGAGCAGGGCTGGTAGTTCTGAAACCCTGCTCTCATCAGAAATGAGTTAGAGGGAAATATGTCTATCTATCTAAGTAAATAGATAAATACATGCACATACATACATGCTTATATAGAGAGGCATAAAAGTCTTCTAAATTCAGAAAGAAATAGAGGCTAAGGGGATAGGAAATAAGAGATACAAACAAGTATAAAATAAAAATCATGAGTAGAATTTGTTAGAGGAAAAAAGCTGGGGTAATCATCTTAATCTCAAACAAAGTTAAAGCTAAAATAAATTTAGTCAGGAGAAAAATAGGGAAATTGTACTATATGAAGCCATATTAATCAATGTTGTTTTATACTATTTAAAATAACTAGAGAGTATAAGGTTGAAATATCATTGTGGTATAGAAAATGATGAATTGATGGACTTAGAAAAATATGGAAAGACTTGGACCTATGAAGGAAGACATTATCCATTTTCATAGAAACAGAGGACAAACAAGTATGGTACGATCTTAAATAGATGTGCATGAATGTATATGTATGTGAGTATATGTGAATATGAATATATATCTAAGTATATTCATGCATATTTAAGTGTATGTATGCATATACATATATACACATGTATATTACATATATGCATACCCCATATGTGTGTATACACACCTACATACATACACACATATCCATATCTACATTTAACTGTAGCCTTCTTGGGGGAGGGAGGGAAAAACAAAATTTTTAAAAATGCACAACATAGAATAAAAAAAATTTACAAGGAAGCAAAGATATACAGCTGTGAACACAATATGTAGTATTTATTATATAGGCTTTCTTGAAATGGAAGTTTGTTGCTGTATATTTTGAATCTTCTATTCTGCTGTATATATGGCAATGTTTTTGTTTTCCTTTTCTTGTTTTGTATTTAAGTTCTCATATTTAAGATTACAAGTATGTTTCTTTTTCTTATGTATATTTGTTTTAGGTACCAAGTTTAACATAAATTAATATTTAAAAAAAAGATATGAGGAAAGGGTATGTACCACCATACTTTTTAAATAACCTTGCTAGGTTAAGTCGAACAGCAAACCTCCTTTTGTTAATTGTTGACTCACCTACAGGTACTTCATTTCCTCAAGAAATCTAAGATGAACCAATACACTATAGTTGAGAGGACTGTCCCTGATATCAGTCATATTTAAAACATTATCTGGTCTTATAAATTCATAGACATATGGCTAGTACAACATTATGTACGATAGATCAGTTTCATCACCTTTGTATAAAATGTAAATCATGGTGACAATCACATAGTAATAAATCATATCCTTCACATTCTGAGAATTGCATTTTAGTCATTGATAAATCATTATGCATTTCTATAGGGTAAATTATTTGTATATTAATAGCATGGCTTTGATTTTCAAATAAAATAGTGCATATATAATTGATTTTTAAGTTTTATTCTTCAAAAATAAAATCAATATGATAAAACTGAAAGAAAATTTTTGACAATTAGATATATTAATTGGAATTTTTCATCTTCCCCTCTTCACTGTATATCATGCAGATGGATAATTTTATGAAGCATTACTACAGTTTCAGAAGACAGATTCCAGAAGCCACATTCAGAAGTTGATCCCAGTAATATATTTAAGAGATTAGTGCTGTATACAAGGATAGATATGTATAATAGTAGTAAATATTTTAATTTGTTTTGGTAGTATTGAATGCATTCATGTTTATAGCTCTTCGGGTAATGGAATTGTATAAAATATGTTTTGTTTTTAATGAATTCTTGAAGATAGAACATTTGAGCATTTTAGATGATTGCTTCTTAGAGAATAAGGTCAGAAGTTCAATTTCCATGCAAATTTCATCTCATTATCCAATTCATAAATATTATTTTTCAGTTAATTCACTCTTTACTAGCAGTCCATAATCTTATCTAAAAAAACGCTTGTGATAAATATGTGAAGAACTTCTTTAGTCAAAATTGTGTGGAACTTATTATGGGTAGAAAGGTGTGACTGAATTTTACCAATCATTTTAAATAAGTATCAAGTTAAACATCATTTTATATCAATATTCATGAAATGCTGAATAATTTATGTTGCCATTCCTTCAGGCAATACACATTTGTGCAGTCCTTACTATGAGTTAGATATTGTGCTACACTCCAAATATTGAAAGAAAAGCTAAAGACAATGCAACAATGATGGCCCACTAAGAAAACTCAGGAGTCAAGAATTGAAGGTCACAATGAGGACAAGGATCAGTGGTTAGCATTGCAAGGTAGATGGAAGGGCAGAATGACAACATATTTTGATCATATAAGACAATTACAGAGTTTATGAATGTTGAGTTGGTGCAGTTCTGGGTAAAGACAAGATCAAGGGTATGGCCCTTTTCATGTGTTGCTGATGGGAGGTAAAGCAGTGTGAGAAATGAGTAAGTTGAAAAATTGAGATGGGAGGGTGCTTAAGGGAATATTAATATGTATATTGAAGTCTTCTTCAATAATATTATAGGAATTGGGGAGGAGAGAAAAATTGTGAACCAGACACTGAACTAATTGAGGAAAGAGAGTGTCTTTGATTAGGTGGCAGATATGACTATAAATATGCTAAAAACTGTGTCCCCACATAGAATTACATGTCCTGCCTTGAATGATACAAAAGTTGAAAATATGTTTTCAGACCTCAAAAGAGTTGGAAAGGCTTGAATGTTTGACATAATTAAATAGGAAGAAAATCAATCATGATAAATATAATGTCTTACAGTTTAGTTAAAAACAAAATTCAAAAACATGGCAGGAGATGGTTCTCTTCTACACTCAGTTTGAAAATGATGTGGAGGTTTTACTAGACTACAAAATAAACATGAGTTAACAGTATGATATGACAGAAAAATGATGCAATGAAAGAGGCAGAATGTACAAATGAGGGAAAGTCATTTTTCTGTTCTTCTTCCCTTTGGGTTGGCTATCTCTGAAATACCATATGTAGTATTGGGCACCAAATATTCCTAAATGTACTTTAAGTATCCATGTAGAAAAAAAAATGTAAATAGATGAAGAATGGGAGTTCCTAAGCCTTATCCTGATGATCTGTTGACCTAACAGTTTTCCATAATGATACTTAGGTGGCATGTCTACCAAAGATGAATGGAAATACTACTGCATCATTGCTGTGTTGAGATAAACTTCCTTTTTGTTAGCCATTCAATGGCTTATGAATACTTAAATCAAATCAGAAATAAGAGAATACCAGCAGTTGATGTGTGTCCTACAACCATCATTCTCCTCTTGAATAATCTCCCATTTCTGGTTTAGAAAAATAAGGTAGAAACTCACATATGTTCACAAAAACTTGCATGCAGAATATCTAACCTGTTAAAAATTCCTCCAAATGAAGCTTCAGGGCATTGTAAATACATTTGTTAAAAATAAGAAAATGTAATAACTTCAAATTAGCTTTGAGAAACAATTGATAAACATCAGGGAAGATGGAAATTTACCAGCTAAATTTTAAAAAGAAATTTTACATAATTACAGGATACTCATTAAGAGTTATGCATTGTGATTTACTAAGTATAGTCAATATTCCACTTTTCCATTTAGATTTTTAATATTCTCCAATTGGAGAGTTTTGCCTCAGATCTTCCATTCAAGGACATGTCCACACCAACCACTGACCTTGCTCAACTTGACTCCTTGCATTACTTTTCCACATCTTGCTTCCCCTCTCCAAACTCAGTGCTTTTTGTGTATCGTCTTCCCTCCTTAGAATGCAAGCTCCTTCTAAATCAGTATTGATTAGAGCATTGTAAGTTAAAACAACTCAGAGATATCACCTGACACCTATCAGACTGGTTAATATGACAGAAAAGGAAAATGATAAATGTTGTAAAAGACATGGGGAAATTGGAACTCTAACGCATTTTTGGTGGAGCTGTAAACTGCTCCAACCATTCTGGAGAGCAATTTGGAACTGAGCCTAAAGGGCTATAAAACTGTGCATTCCCTTTGATCCAGCAATACCACTAAAGAGATCATAAAAAAGGAAAAAATGACTCATCTGTACAAATTATTTATAGCAGCTCTTCTTGTGGTGGCAAAGAATTGGAAATTGAGAGGACAGTCATCAACTGGGGAATGGCTAAACAAGTTATAGTATATGAATATAATGGAATATTATTGTACTATAAGAAATTATAAGCAGGTAAATTTCAGAAAATCCTGGAAAGACTTACATGAACTGATTATGAATGAAATGAACAGAACCAGGAAAACACTGTGCATAGTAATAGTAATAGTGGGCTGTGGTCAACTATGATAGTGTTATCTCTTCTCAACAATACAAATGATCCGAGACAATTCCCAAACACTCATGGTGGAAAATACTATCCACATCCAGAGAAAGAACAATGGATTCTGAATTCAGATCAAAGCACACTATTTTCACTTGTTTTTGTTTTTCTTTCTTGGGATTGTTCCCTTTTGTTCTGGTTCTTCTTTCCCAACATGACTAATGTGGAAATGTGATTAATATGATTGTACATGTATAACCTATATCAGAGTGCTTGCTACCTTGGGGAAGGGGGAGATAGGGAGGTAGAAAAATTTGGAACTCAAAATCTTGTAAGAATAAATGTTGAAAAAAAGAAGAAAGAGAATGCAAGCTCCTTGAGGGCAGTTTATTGAGGCAATAAAAATCCTTTATTCTTGGATTTAGTTGTATTCCTAGCATTGAATTAAGTGCCTAGCACACAACAAAATGTTTGTTAAATGATTTATCATGGCAGCTAGGTGGTTCAGTGAATAGAGTGGTCATAGAACTCTTCAATTGATTCTTATATAGCAAAAGAGATATGTGCAGAATGCTACAGGACAAGGGAAGCCAGTCAGGGTTGTATTTGAGAAAAACTGCATTTTTTTAATGACCCAAATCTACTCCCTTAACAAAATTCTTCTGTAGATGGCTATGACTGTCAGTGATGGAAGATTTCCATTTCAAAACAATTTCAAACTGAAACTCACACAATGGGTAGTAGAAAAGTTTCTGGCATAAAGAAGTTAAAGTACTTTGTGAACAAATGATAACATGTAGAAAAAACGTAAAGGATGACATTAGAAAAATGTATGAAAAATATAAGGTTAATAGTAACTTTTTTTAAATCTGATGACTTTGAATTAATTCAAACTCAGTATCTCTCCTCAAAAATACCTCCTCTTCAAATATTCACAAAATCTCTTATGTCTACCATCTTAATTTAGGACCTAAACCTCTTATGAGATTATTATAATAGTCAGTGGACCTACCAGACTCAAGTTTCTCACAACTAAATTTCTTCCCATATACTGATACCAAAGGTAATTTCCTTAAGTGAAGATATGGCAATGTGACTCCTCTACTCAATCAGTTCCAATGTTTTTTTTTTATTTCCTCTAGGCTAAAATACAGATTTCTCTGTTAAAATTGTAATTCCCTAAAGTATCTTGCCCCAACCTCTATTTCTAGTATTATTAAACATGACACACTCCCCACACACTGTGATCTATCTAAACTGACCTCTTTTTCCTCACATATAATAATTACTTATGTAACTCTTCATATATAGCTGTCTCTCATTCCTAGCGTAATTTCTCTGGACCAATAGATAACTCATAGACTTCCTTTCTTCCTTTAAGATGCACAATCTCAATTGCTAATGCCCTCCCTTTCCAAATATCATGTATTTAACTCTTTTGTATAATTTTTTAATCTTTATAGTAATATATCATATTACCATAAATTAAATGTATTGTATATACATATATGTGTCCTTTTACTAACCCATTGAAATATATAGGCACTTAATAAATTGTAATTGATTCATTGATTCATTAATTGATTGATAGTGAAAGGCAGTGAATCAAAAAGGGAGGAGAAAGTTTAGTTTATTTTTTTTTTGCTTTTAACTGTCTTAAAGTTACCTACAATTTGCCATTATGAAAAACTCAATCATTGTAAAAACATCTGTATGTAAATGAAAAGATAAAGGACTTAAATGATAGGATTCCATTTTCATCAATCCCCTTCCCCCCACCATCAGTGCCTTCTCCCTTTCTCCTCCTTGATCTGAACATCATTTTATTATGGTGTGAGATGAATAATTTCTATCAGTAACATTTTACAAGTAGGCAATAGCCTAAAAATGAGAAGCTAAGAACTGCCACAATTACAAAGGAAGTATAAGTGTGTTTACTTGGAAATTATTCTGCACAGACCAACTTTCATGTTTAAAGCAATACAGAATTTACTGCTGGGTTATGTCAATGTTAGAATGTATTTATAAAGGCATATATAGGGAAAATATAATACATCTAATGAAATTCTGTAGCACGTACCCTTCCTGCCTGCTAGCAATATATTACTCCAGACCTGTGGAAGCTAAATGTTTTTAACGAGCATGGCGCTGTTGATCATTACAGGTTTTTGACATCTTAAAAACAGGTTGTGTTTACATCATGGGGATCTAGAGATAAACAAACACATTGAAACCCAAAGTCCCCCTTTAAAGCAAAACAAGTTTTCATTTTATAGGTGTTTATTATGAACAGAAAGCCTTTTATAAATGATTAGACTCAGGCTGGAATGGAATTGAATGACTTTATGTGTTTGAGTTTAAAGGGCTGTTAAAATTGTTGACGGGCTTTTTTTTTTTTTCAGTAAAAAAGACATTCAAGGAGATGATAGGAGGCATAGTCGCCTTTTATTTTCAAAGGTGATGTTTGATGTTACTGGGAGTTTGAGACAAAGAGAGAGAGGAAAAAGAGTAAGAGAGATAGGAAAGAGAGAGGCAGTGAGAGAGAATGAGAGATGGAGAAGCAAAGAGATAGAAATGAGAGGGGGGAACAGAGAGAGGAAGGCAAAAGAATGAGGGTGGGAGGGAGAGACAGAGAGAGAGAAGCAGGACCTCTAAACTCAGAGGTATTTCTCCTGGTTATTCAATTCCCCAGGCACATAGACAACTATATGGTGAATCATGAATAATTTTCCATATAACTTTCTCCCCCTCAAAAAAAAAAAAAACAACCTACCTCCCATTCCTTCCTTTCAGGATCCACTCTAAAGCAGGAAGATATGAGATAAACTAATTCATGGTAAGCTATTGACGACATTAACAAAACTAAAAGGTTTAATACATTATCCCTTTTTGAGGAGTATAGCTATAGAGCCATAGAAAAATAGAATTTTAGAAATAGAGAGGACTTTAGATGTCACCTATATAGTGTCCTCATTTTACAGATGAGGAAACTGAGAACCACTGAGATTAAATGATCTTTGAAAGGATACAGAAATCTAGCTAGCAAGTGGAAGAATTGCTATGCAATACCAGATCATCTTATTCTCAGTGCAATGAATTTTTCTCTAGATAATTCTTTAATTGCTGCTTTGAATGTCTTAACTAAAAGAACAATATAAGAACCTCAGGCAGGTGGAAACTGACATTTTTGTGGGAGGAAGGGAAGTAGTTAACGCAAGGCCTCTTGTGATCTAATCTATCTAATAGTAGGATTACCTTACATAGAATCTTATGTGGCACTTGAACCAATATGATTCCAAAGGAAAGAGTAAGAAATAATGGGAGGTAAGCTGGAGGAATTTTGGTATGCTGCAATTTTTCCTGACTATCTTGGAGGAAGATGATTGGGGAAATTTTATTTAGCATGAAAAGGAGTCAAAAGTTAGAGATCAGAGCTTTATCCTCTAGCCTATGTACACCATATTTCCAAGTTAGACATATTCCTTTACAAAGGCAATAAGACTCTAGCCAAGGGAAGCTGCTGGATATGGGAGGAGAAGAAAATCAGGAAACGAGTTCATTTATCAACTGGTAGACTTTATCACATTTTCTCAGCATTCTTTTCATTTGTTCCTTAAAGACCTTGCTCTCAAATGGATGGATAAACTGAAGATGCATAGTTAATATTCCTAACCCTCCTTGATTGTTTATTCCAGAGGGTTTGGATACTAAAAGTGTACTTTATGAAAAGAGGTGTACTCTAACAAAAGAAGTCCATGACACAAATAAAGGTTAAGAACTCTAGGTAGAGGGGGCAGCTAGGTGATGCAGTGAATAGAGCACTGGCCCTGGAGTCAGGAGGACCCGAGTTCAAATCTGGTCTCAGACACTGAACACAAAAATTAGCAATGTGACCCTGGGCAAGTCAGTTAACCCCAAATGCCCTACCTTCCCCCCTGCAAAAAAAAAAAAAACACTCTAGGTAGAGTAAGACCTCGAATAGCACTAAAGTAGATCACTTGGGGGTAGGGAGATCTATCAGAATATTTACCAGGATTTCACAAGATTATAAAGGATGCATAAACTGCAGTCTGAAGATCAAAACCTTACTGAATAAATAAGATTTTTCACAAGCATGGGGGAATGGGAACTACATATAATTATTTTACAAATTACAGTCTTTGAGCACCTTCAAGGTAGTCTTTAGGCAACAGAGATTTAAAGTACAAAATAGAGATATGCTAATTGTGTTTTGTGAAAGTCACAATCAAAGAAAGAAGAAAATTATTCTACTGCTAGAAATTCATAAACAGATATCTAATAGACTCTCTTCTTAATGGATATTCCAGACTTCTATGCTTGGTTTTCTACTGTTCTCTCATTTGTGCTTCCTTTTGACTGTAGTTCAAATGAGAAAGGTCAATGTATCAAAAGTGAAGAGTCTCCATGAACAGGAGAATTTGTATTTCCTCTACAGTTACCAAATGGGAGTAAGTAACATAAGCAATTACCATTTGTGGTCCAGACTCTCTATTATCTCACAGTTATCCTGGGATCCTTCCCAGCCTTTGAATCTCACATATGGTTTTCTATTCCCAGGACACTTCTGAACAAAACAGAGCAAAAGAATCATTTCACAAATTTAAACTTAAAAAAAAAACCTATTGGAGTATAGAAATGTGGCTGTAAAGGTCTTCTACCCACTGGACTGATTTATGCCAACTCTTCTGTTTGGCTCCACATCGGAAATGGGAAATCATGCTACTCTATTTCAATTTTAACAGCAATGAAATCCTTAAATTAAAGTCCTGGTTTTAACAGGCCTCAGGTATAAAAACTTTATAAATAATATATCCCCATGACCTTGCTGAAGGAGCTATTTGTTATATTTTTTTTTCACTCAGTCTCATGGAGCTAAGTCAAATCCAAGCAAGAATCATAAAACTATTTTAAACAAGAATGTTTACTTCTCTTTTCTAGTAGGTGCCTCAATTGTAGAACCTGCATTGGCTACAATGAATAAAAGGGAATTCATGTAATGCCTCTTGTTAAAACCTTAGCAAACCATCAATTCACTGAGGACGTTGCTATATAATTCAAACAAACATTCTTACACAAAGGCATTTGTCTTTAGACCCTTCTTAACTAACAATATATAACTTTCAAAAAAATTAAGAAAAATGAGTTCAACAGTGAACCTGTTGTTAAAATAAAATAAATCAAAAAAAATTAAAACTCTGAGAATACTGTGTGTTACATCAAGCCCTCCAGTGGCCAAATTAAATTTTTTTTTCAATGACTAGCAACTTCTAAAATTCTAGGGGGGAAGAATTTGTTTCATATTTCAAGATTACTTCAAAATCTATTATACGTACTGTATACATTATATATGTATATATATACAGAGATGAGAGAGAGCATATTTTCTTGTTAATATTTTTTAATGTTAACAAGGCAAAAGAAGAAAAAGTTCAACACTTTTATTTAAAGCTTTTCAATTGGTTTAAACACATAGCCAAGAGTCTCAGATTATGTAACCCTAACTTATCTGTTAAGAAAAATAATATTCTATAATGGACAATCATGAAGAGTCAGCACATCATCTCAATTCTATCTCTAACCTGGTAAAGCAGGCAAGACACATAACCTCTATGGCAGTCTGCTTATCTTTCAAATGGGTACAATAATACTTGCACTACATATTACTCAAAATTGTTACAAGGAAATTTGTTGTAAACTCTAAAGCTCTATATAAACTGTATATAACTGGATCTTGATATTGGCTACATTTCTTCCCCAAAACTTGTTGTTTTTATTACCTCTTGCCTGGACTACTACAAAGTCCTCCTAATTAATTTCCTAGATTACATTTGTTTGGCCTTCTTCAGTTCATTTTCATAGAGCTGGCAAAATTATATCTCTAAGGCATAGATCTGGCCATGCCACAACTATACCATACTCTTCACTAATAATCCTCATAAATGGCACTTCTTATCTATCCATTGGCTCAGTAAGAGTAGGAGTACAGGAAAACAAGGTTGCCTTTCATGGAGAATAAATAAAAGGCCAACCTTGAACTCAAAAACTAAGCACCCAAGTCCCCGTCCCCACTAATCAAAATGGTCACGATGAAGCACCATCAGATTTGGCTAAATTCTCTCTTAAAATGGTTATCTTTTCAACCTAAAGAATCCTTACTATGCCTGAATTCTCTGAAGGCTTTGATAGTGTGAATCTCCCTCTTCTAGTTGAGACTCTTTTCTCTAGCTTTTATTCCATTGCTCTCTCCTGATTCTCCTCCTACCTGTATGGCCACTTCTTTCTGGATCTTGATCCAGATCACATCCACTAAACATCAATGTATTGGGACATCTTCTCTTCTCTCGCTATACCATTTCATTTAGTGATCTCATATGGATTCAATTATCATCTCTATGCTAATAATTCTCAAATGTATTTGTCTAGTGCTAGTCCTAATATAGTTCCTTACTTCCAATCTCACATCTCTAATTTCCTAATGGATATCTCAAAGTGGACATCTTAAACTTAACATGTCCATAACTTAACTCATTGTCTTCCTTTCCAAACTCTTGTATTTTTCCTAAATCCTCTATTTTCAATGGAAACATGCAGGCTCACAACCTACCTGGCCCTTTCTCTTCTTTCACTCTGCTACTACCCTGGTCCTCATCACCTCATACCTTGATTATTACCATAGCCTTCTGGTTATCCTTCTTATCAAATCTCTCCCTATTCCACTCCAATATACACTCAGCTATCAAATAGATTTTCCTAAACTACAAGACTGACCATGTCACATAAAACCCACCCTCTGCCTTCATTTGATAAAGGCTAGCAGCTTTCTATTACCTTGAGGATTAAATATAAAGTACTCTGTTTGAATTTTAAACCCTTCATAACCTAGACTATTCCTAACTTTCCATTCTTCTTTCCACCTTACTATTTTTCACATATCCTTTGACCCTGTGAAAATAGTCTCCTTGTCCCTCACATATGACAGTCCATCCCTTCAGTCCACATGTTTTTTGTGACAGTTCCCCATGTGTGAAAATATTGGATCTACCTCCTAGTTTCTTTAAAGTCTCAGCTAAAATTCTATCTTCTCTAGTAATATATTACTGGTGTTCCTTAATCTTAGTACTTCCCTGTGAGTTTAACTCCAGTTTTTCCTATATATACATATTTACTTACATTTGTTTTAATGTTGAATCCCCCTCTAGACTGTGAACTCCTGGGCAACTAGATTTTTTTAATGTTTATTTTGTTTTCTTTGTATCCCCAGCACCTAATACAATGTCTGACACATAGTAAGTGCCTCATAAAAGCTAGGTAACATGACTTTTGGTGCTTTGCTATTTGATGAATGTGTCTACAAAGACAAGCATATGATTGAAGTCTTTTGTGTGCTTACAGATTGATGTTTCCTTGATGAGTTTGAGTGTCTTACCACAAAACTATACGGATAGGATTTCAAAATACACAAACATAATCAAGTCACTTGAATTACTTACTCCCTTCAATCTTCTTTTGAAACAATCAATTTTTACTGAGAATTTCCTAGATATGAATTTCCTGCTAATCCTGGAGGTGTGTGCAACATCCTCTGGGGCAGAATTCCTGAATCCTTGTCCTGCTTTCTGTGACTACCAGAATCATCAACCTTCTATACCTCAGCTACACCTTGTACAGAATGATGACAGAATGATGGAATTTGTCACCTGGAAATGTGTGGGTTTATGGATCTGCCCAATCAAAATAAACTATGAACCCCCACAAATTAGCCAGGTGCTCGCTCCTCTTTTATATTGTATTTTCAATGAACACAAGTCTTATAGGCTTGATATAAAATAATGGTTTTTCCCAGGAAACAAGATACATAAAGGAATGATACTGCAGCATTATTACCCAACATAGAATTAATAGTAAAATAATAATTATGACACAAAGAATAACAAAATGTAAAAAAAAAACCTGCTGAACAACTACAAGCTTGCTGAATTAAGTCAAATCCCCTCCCAAATTGGAGTTCACCTGGACTTAGCTAGGCGTTCTATGACATAAACAGTAAGCCCTCCCTCAAGCAGATAAAGTTGCTTGACTCATTCTTTCCTCAGTTTGAGTCATAAAATAGATATACAGGAACTCTGGAATCAAGGACTCTGCTCATTTTCAACATGACAGTTGTATAGTCAAATTTAATGGGAACTGGAATTTCATAATAGATATTCCATAATAGAAAACATTTATATAGTTATATGCAAGGTACTGGGATAAGCAATTCGTCTCACTGGATCTTCACAAAAAATCTCTGGGAAATAGATGTTATTATTATCCCCATTTTACAGATGAGGAAACAGAGGTAAAGAGTGATGAAATGATTTGCCAAAAATCATACAGTTGTTAAGCGTCTGAGTTCAAATTTGAACTCTGATCTTCCTAACTCCAGGCCCAGTGATCTACCTACTGTGCTACCTAGCTGCCTAACTCAAAAGGGTTGGTGGTTTGTCTGATCACTCTCAGGAAGCTCCTACTTTATCTGACTCCAGTGAGCTAGCTCATCACTTAGTATAAATAATGGAATCTAAAATCCATGCAAGTAAGCTACAATACCTTTGTTCTAGGATCCTTTATAGAGAGATCAGGGCATCACAATTTATCTATGGCTGCTTTGTTTCTCCTCTCCTCCCCATTGCCAACCCCAGTCCCAATGTCTGGCAGGGTGACTGAGGAAAGGTAAACACAGTTAAAATGAGAGAGTGATACACATTTATTAATCTCCTGATTCTCTTAACAAATATTTATTTAATACCTTGTCAGTCAACCAGTTTAAAAGCATTTATTTAATACCTACTATGTTCCAGGCAACAATTAGGTGGCATAATGTATAGAGTCCCAGGTATGGCATCAGGAACACCTAAGTTCAAATCCAGCCTTAGACACTTACTTAATTGTGTGACCCTGTGCAAGTCACTTAACCCTGTTTGCCTCAGTTTCCTCATCTGTAAAATGAGCTGGAGAAGGACATAACAAACCACTCCAGTATCTTTGCCAAATGGAGTCACAAAGGCACAATTTAAAAATGACTGAACAATCACAATAAATATATTTAAAATAATTTACTTCATTCAAATTTTAAAAATTGTTTTAATAATGCTGCTGTGTATATGAGTGTAGAAACAATTTTACCGCACTTCTACCTTTTTTCAGTTCATGTGCTTCATTAATCTTGTAATAGTGCATACTCAGCCTATCGTCCACTCATGCGTCTCAGCATTCAATAGCTATGGAAGACTGGTTACAACTGGTTTGCTCTTCTTACCTTTGCTTCCTTTGTCTACTACTATGGTTATCTCACTCACTAAATTCATTCCAAAGTATCCATTTGTAAAGTTTCTACTAGGTAACAATCTGGTGGGTAATAGAAATATAAAGGCTGGGCAGCTAGGCAGTACAGTGTCTAGAGCACTGGACCTAGCATCAGGAAGACTCATTATCCTGAGGTCAAATCTGGCCTCAGATATGCATTAGCTATAGGACCCTGGGCAAGTCATTTAACACTGTTTGCCTCAGCTTCATCATCTGTAAAAGGAGCTGGAGAAGGAAATGGCAAACCACTCCAGTATCTCTGCCAAGAAAACCCAAAATGGGATCGATCATAAAGAGTCAGAAATGACTGAAACTACCAAACAACAGCAAAAAAAAATAACCAAACAAACCATTTAAAACCTACATGAACACTATCTATCTCTATATCTATATTCATACACACACACATGTAACGGCAAAACAATTTAAAGGGGAAGCTAGGTAGTGCAGCGGTTAGAACACCAGCCCTGGAGCCAGGAGAACCTGGGGTGGGAGTGAAACAGTACAACTATCTACAGGTATCAGGAAAGGCTTCCTATATAAAATGGCATAATAATTGAGCCTTAAAAGGGGGGGCAGCTAGGTGGCAAAGTGAATAGAGCACCATCCCTGAACCCTGAAATCAGGATGACCTGAGTTTAAATCTGTCCTCAGACACTTAACACTTACTAGCTCTGTGACCTCATGCGAGTCACTTAACCCCAACTACCGTGCCATCCCCCCTCCAAAAAAAAAGGAAAAAAAAAAAACAAGATTTATGAGTGGTAGAGGTAAAAAGTGCTTTCACAGAATTATGGCAAGGTTAAAATAACTTAAAAGATATCTATAAATGTAAGTTATCATCACCTTTATCATAATTTCTAATAAAAGACAGCACATAATATGTTATTCCTACTTATTTCTTGCTAATAATAATAATTACATATTTAATCCTTACTAATTATAATCTCAGAGATAGCATGGTTTAGGGGATAAAGATCTGGTCTCAGAACCAAAATGATTATTTCAAGTCCATTCTCTTCCATATGTTGGCTATGAGATCCTTGGCAAGTCCACTAAAATTTCAATAGCCAGGTGCCTATCCAAGATTGTAAGTTGGAAAATTCTTTATTGAACTACTTTGATATTGTACATTTCCATACCAGGAGATTTCTATGTCAGTAAAATCACAATCTGATGGATAGTGGGAGGAACCCAGAATTATTAAATGGATATGTTGCAATAGGTATATTTTCACTGCTAGTTTTGTAATTCCTTATGTTTGGAAATATAATTTACTTCATTTTATTTATTTCTGGAACATATACTGATGAAAAACTCTCATGTAAAATGTGTAAGCCTCACATCTAAGGATTTTGCCCCACAATTCCTTCTCAATTTAAATGTCTGAGTTTATGAATGAGAGTTTATGAAATAAGGAAGAGTAATCAAATTGGCCTAAATAATCTTATTTTGTTAAACAATTTTTCCTAATGAAAATACATTTTAGAAGGCTATTATAAGCATGTGGAGAAGTAGTTGTTGTTTTTTCTTCTCTTTAATAACTATTTACCCAGCATCTGTCTATCATCAATTCTAATCCCTTGCCACACCCTTTCTTGTACTGAACTTCCATTAATTTTAATTTGGGGGTAGGGGAATCAAGCAGTCAATTGTAGATTGCTATAATTGTTATTTTTTATGTATATTGTTTTAATTCTTTCTGTGATTAAACATTTATTAAAAACTAAACCATATGGTATGTCACCTTCTACATGTAATCAAATGTTTTCATACATCTCAAAAGCAGATTTTTTGCTTTTACTTTTGCAAATTCCAAAATTTCTCTTTTTCTTAACTTTCCTATTACTGTGAGGGGTATCACCATCTTCCCAGACCCCCAGGTTCACATCCCAGCTGTTAATCTTAACTTCTAATTCTCTCACCCGCCCATGTGTTTCCAATGTGTTTCTAAGTCCTCTTAACTCTACCTTGTTAAGGTAGAATATATTTCTTGTATATATTGGTTCCTTTGACAATAATACCACTCTGATGCAGCCCCTCATCATCTCACAAATTAACTATTGCAATAGCTTTCTGATGGGTCTTCCTACCTCAAATCTCTCTCCATTCCAGTTCATCCACCAATCAGTGATCAAACTGTTCTGTCTAAACTGGAATAGTGACCAAGAACCCCACCCAAACCTAATTTGTGAACTTCTGAGGTTTTCCAGGACCTCCAGTGTCAAATAGAAAATCCTCTGGCTTTTAAAAGACTTCATAATGGGGAGGCCAGGTGGTGCAGTGAGTAGGAGTGCTGGCCCTGGAGTCGGGAGGTCCTGGGATCAGTTCTGGCCTCAGATACTTAACACCCACACAAAAAAACTGGCTGTGTAACCTTGGGTAAGTAATTTAACCCCAATTGCTTAAAAAAAGACTTCATAACCTAGCTCTTTACTAAATTCCAGTCTCCTTATACTTTACTGTCTTTCATATACTCTGGGATCTAGTAGCATCCTTGCTCTTCCTCCCTTAGAATATTCCCCCTCTCAAATTTTTGTCCTCCATATGAGAAATCCTCTCCCTCCTCATATCCACTTCTTAACTTCCTTCAAGTTTCAGAGGAAATCCTTCTTTCTCTAAGAAGTTTTCTCTCATCATTCATAATGTTAATCTCTTTACCCTAAGAATATCTCCAATTTATTATAGAAAAATTTATCTATCCAAACATATGTCTGTATGTGTGTGTGTGTATGTCTGTGTGTATCACATAGTTTATCTATATATTGTCTGCCCAATTAGATTATAAGCACCTTGAGAGCAGGTTTATTTATACCTTAGCATAGTGCCCGGTACATGGTTGGCACTTAATAAATTCTTGTTCACCGGAATTGACTTATAATCTGCCTGTATCTGTCAATATTTTCTGTCTTAACTAAGATTCTGATTTTGGCTCTAAGGGAGTTCTGGTGAGGCCGGCCTCTTTACATTTCCATACTGTTCACTATATGGCCGATCTTAATATTTTTGTGTTTTATTTTGCAGAATCATTGGTAACTGATTTTGCTTTCCTTGAGTAGATTCAAGACTAATATAAGTGGTGCACAAAGTTTATTCCTAGTATGATGTATATACACATTTTGGCTATATCACTTAGGGACCCAGGTTCTTTCAGTGGTTACGTCCTGATTGATCATGATTTAGACATACTCTCAGATACACTGACTCTTGTAAGAAATTCCATTCTAAATATTATCTATTTTTTAGAAGTGAATCATTTACATACCCTAGTAGGCATTGGGTTTCTGAGATAGGGAAGACGCAGTAAAAAGGCTTGTAGATAGAAGATGCTTGCTAGGATTTTCCTGATTAATTCTTGGAATGATAGACTCTCCTGTCTTGCCTCTTCCATCCCTATATGATGTAAGGAAGCAGGGAATGCAACTATGACTGCTGACACAAACAGGCTTATTATAACAAGAGAGAAGATAGGATGAGAATTAGGGGTGAGGGTACAACCAAGTTTAAAGGATATCTAATAAGTGTCTAAGCATTATTTTTGGATTTTTAAAATAATCATTAGGAAGGAAGAGGCAGTTAGGTGGTACAGTAGATAGAACGCTAAGCCTGGATTTAGCAAGGCTCATTTTTCTGGGTTCAAATGTGGCCCCAGATATTTATTACCTATTTGCCTCAGCTTGCTCATTTGTAAAATAAGTTGGAGAAAGAAATGGCAAATAATTCTAGTATCTTTGCCAGATGATGCAGTAGATAGTCCTGGTCCTGGATTCAATAAGATGTAAACTGAAATATGGCCTCAAACACTTGCAAACTGTGTGACCCTGAGCAAATCATTTAGCCCTGTTTACCTCTTTTGTAAAATGACCTGGAGAAGGAAATGTCAAATTACTTCAGTAACCTTACCAAGAAAGCCCCAAATGTGGTCACAAAATGTCAGAAATGTCTGCAAAATGACTGAACAACAACAAAGGAAGGAAGAAACCATTAGTTCAGGAAGAAACTTTAAATATTATTTAATTCTACTTTTGGACACAAAACTAGAAAGTTCATGGAACCTCAAGCAAAGAGATAGTTCACATGTTAGCTACAACCGTCTTGCTTTTCACTTTTCTCCAAAGATTTGAAGCTGGTGATAGCAGGTTAAATGGGGCCCCAGAAATAAAAGTACTATGGGAATACCTCTTTCCACTTCTGTTACCACATAAAAGCAAGTTATAGGGGCGGCCAGGTAGCACAGTGAGTAAGAGCACCGGCCCCAGAGTCGGGATAACCTGGGATCGAATCCAGGCTCAGACACTTAGCACCCACCCAGAAACACCTGGCCATGTAACCTTGAGCAAGTTACTTAACCCCAATTGCTTTAAAACAATTATTAGTGATATGTCATTAGCAGCCCAGAGATCACTTGCCTCATAAAGTTCTACTCCAGTGTCTTCTTGCAGCCTGCAATTTTCCCTAGGCTTCCAAGTATTATTCTAGAAATATGTAAATTATAATAGGTTATATCATGCCAGACTGATTTCAAGTATGTCCCCAGCAGAAAACTGAGTCTACTTCTGAAGAACAGCCCAGCTAATATGGAGGGACTTATCACCAATAGACTGTGGACCCTGTGGTTAAATCTTTGCCCATGGCAGAAGAAAAATACAGAATGGCCTTTAGTGATAACAGTGGCAGAGTGGAGGAAATGAGATAAGTGGGTACTAAGAATTATGCAGTTTTTAGTCCATCTATAACATTTGACTTTGTTATTGTTATTCTAAATGTGAGGTCCTTATCCAATGATTAATGTGTGAACATTGCTAAAGAAGCTGAATCATTTTCTTACTATAAAAAAGCAAAAGTTTCATTTAAATGGTAGGTTGGGTCACAGGAACTCCTTAGAGAAGCAAAGAAAGAAATTGGCAGAGTTAGATTTATCATACATCCAGAAGTGACAAGAAACCTTATTTCAAAGAATGGTTGTTCATCTCCTACTATAAGGTGATAAGTACTTGCAAAAACCTAACTACAAGAAAAAGATTGCAGTTTATGCACCAGTATCCATTGCTGAAGATGAAGAGGTACAGGAAATTCTACAAAGAATTCTATAATTCAAATTAAATCAAGCAATACCTTTATATACTTGATTACTTCAATGAAAAGGTGGGGAAAATGAGGAAGGCAAGAAATATAAGGGAATGCATGTTTCTTGGGAAAAGAAATTGGAAAGGCAAAGAACTGAATATTATACAGAAAACCCATACTTTCATATCACCAACATTTTGTGGGGAAAAAAATAGTAGCCTCTAAGATATAGTGAGCACCAAATAGCAGCATATACAAAAATCAAATTCTATTTTAACAAAGGAAAGACTTATTATATATGTGGATATTATCATTGAATCCATCATATGTACTTTGAATCTACTTAATAATCAGAGCGAATATAAGAGGGAGGGGAGCAATACAAAAATAAAAAGTAACAAAGAAAAGAAGAAAAAAAGGATAAAGGAAGGCAGGAATGAAGAAGAAGGAAGATAGGAACAGGACAGATGACAGGCAGGAATGCAGGGAAGGAGGAAGGAAGGAAGGAGGGAAGAAAGGAAAGAAGGAAGAAAGGAAGGAAGGAAGGAAGGAAGGAAGGAAGGAAGGAAGGAAGGAAGGAAAGAAGAACAGACCTATTAAGTGTTTACTATGTGCTAGTTGTATGTTTCAATGGGTAGAATACTGGGTTTGAATTCATTAAGACCTGAGTTCAATTCCAGCCTCAGATACCTACTAGCTATGTGACCCTGGGCAAGACACTTAACCTCTGTTTGTTTTAATGCACTGGAGATTTAAATGGGAAATCATTCCAGTATCTTTGCCAAGAAAACTCCATGAAGAATATATTCCATGTGGTCATGAAGAGTTGGACATACCTGAAAAACTGAACAGCAATATGTACCAAGTATTGCTGTAAGATCTAGGGAAACAACAAAAACAAAAGATATCCTGTTATCAAGGAACTTGCATTCTAATGATGGACAACAGTATGCAAAGGAAACTGCAACACAGGGTGGGGATAGGAAATAAGGAAGATACCCATTGTAGGAGCATGCCTTTGAAGTCTAGAAAGTCAGTAACAGAACCAAGAGAGGAATAAAAACAGGAGAGCCTGGACCATTCCACAAAATGGCCAGAAGTAAAAATGGAAAAGTAGGAGAGAGCTCTGCAAAGGAGGTATTTCAGGGTGAAAGGGCTAGATGGATGTGAGATGCTCTGGAGTAAGGAGGTTCCAGGCGTTGAGGGATGTTCCAGGGTGAGCTTGTCCAAACTGTTTATAAACAACAGTTCTGTCTAAATTGGATCTTACTAGAAGCCATCAAGCCTTTGTTGAAAGACCCATCATGATGTGCAATATACTAACTCTGAATTCTTTCACTTTTGAATTCTACTCTATTCGTTCAGTTCTAATTGTAGTGAAGTATTTCTAAGCTATACTAGCAAAGCTAGCCTTGAGTGAGAGAAGCAAAATATTGCTAACAGCAGAGGTTATAATTACCCTGGACTTTGTCCAGCTATATTGTGCTCAATATTAGGGTTTCACAATTTATGAAACAATGAAAGAGTGTAGTATGCTCTGAAAAGGATTACCAAGACAGTGAAGAGATTGGAGACTATAGTAACCAATGACAGACTGAAGGAACTGGAAATGTTTAGCCTGGAAATGAGAGGGATAGGAAGGGGCATGATTACTGTTTTCATATATGAACATCTTATTAAATGATTCCTGTTGTTATTAACTCCAGCAGGCAGAAGTAGGTACAATAAAAGGAAATCACAGAGGGAGATTTCTTCATGTCTTGATGTAAGAAAAAAAAGCAAAGAATTGCAGTTGATCCAAGGTAAAATGAATTACCTTACAAGAGAGTGGATTCACTCTCTCTGGATGTCTTCAAGTTGAAATTGGATGAACATTAGTCAGGAGGGTTGTAGAGAGAATACTTCATCTGGTAGAAATTAGGTTACATAATCTCTGAGGTTCCTTTTAATGCTGAAAGTCTTATTTAAACTATTGTCTGCACAGTACTATACCAGATGCTTTAGTGATTTCTTTTTTAAAGATGAAAATGACAATTTTTTTGCTCTTAGCCTAAAATTCTAGTTATAAATTCCCCTACTTGCTGTATAATTTAAACACATTTTAAAAGAAAAACAATTTTTAAAATCAATGAAAACATTCCAAACACTGGAATAGTAATCACCACTGATAGCCACATAGAAATTTTCAGATTAAAAAGTAATTTACATAATGTAATTTGACCTTTACAACAAGGCAGGTAGTAAAAATAACTGACATTTGAATCACAACAACCTTCATGGAAACAAGTTAAGAAAGATGAAATGCTTGTCTTTCATCAGACAGATCACAGGTGTCAATAATAACATTTAATTCATTTTTTAAACTGACTTCTAGTCTATCACACTTTCCCCTGCAGTATGCTGCTTTTCAGTACTCCAAAAGTATTATTATCCATAAGGAAATTGAAACTTAGAGCATTTATATGTAGTGTACAAGATCAAAATACTCCTAAGTGGTGGACGAGAGACTTCTTAGGTCTTTGGAATATACCATGCCACCTAATGTCTATGTCAAGTATCATGCTAAAGCAAAATAATTTTGCTAAAGATACTTACTGCCAGTTTAAGAGGTAGTGTGGGGTAGTGGATAGGGACAGTACCTTAGAGTCAGGCAAACCACTTAGCTCAAGATTCTGCCTCTGACATTTATCCTCTGTGTGACCCTTGTGTGATAGTAATAGCAATTAAAGATTCCCCTGTATTGGCTTGGTTTTCAAATTGATTGTATTAAAACCTAGAGTTTGTTAATCCCACCTGTGGGATGGGCTTGTTGATGTGAAAAGAAAGTCCTGAAGTGGGAGGAGCTGGTGATGTAGATTTGGAGAGACAGGAGAGAGGCGGAAGATCTTTTTGGAAGCAGCACCTCGTGGAGAGAGAGAGACTAAGAGAATTGCTGGTGGCCGCTTTGAATTGCCCTGGACTTTTGAGACCTGCCCCCTGAGCTGCCAAGGACTGAGGAGACATGGCTGTTTTGCTGGTACTTTGTCTGTCTGTTTTGATGTTATTTTGCCAGATTTGTCTACTGGTGAAAGACTGTCCTTTTGTTGAAGAAGTCCTGGAACCTGGCTGTTCGCTAAGAAGGCCTGCGACTGTCCTGCAGACAGAGAGTGAATACTGTCCACTGGTGAGGGACAGTACTGTTGTTGCAGGGGTCTGGAGACTGTCCTGCAGACAGAGTGAATACTGTCCACTGGTGAGGGACAGTGCTGTTGTTGCAGGGGTCTGGGAGCCTTTCTGTTGGTTCAGAAGCCCTGAAGAAGGATTTTCTTGTTGTATGTTTACAGAAATCCTGGGAGAGGGCTTTGCTAATGTGTTCAGGGGTTCTAGGACTGTTCTACAGACAGAGGATAAATTCATGAAGGGACTGGCAATGTATCTTGTGGCTTTGCTAAGCCTTGTCTCCCCAGGAACCAAGATTGCTGAGAAATTGCCTCGTGTCAAGATGAAGAAAAGACCTCCATTTGGGTATTAAGTGCTGTGTTTAAACTTGATGTAACTCTGGGGTAGATTCAATTGTGATCCAGGGGTGGGGAACTTTTGACCTTGTGTTTGGAAACTAATCTCCATTTGAGAAAAGGGGCTTTGTGGTGGACTTAATTAAGGTATAGCCTAGGGGTGGAGAAGTATTTAGAACAGAGACTTTGTAATTGATTGAATGATTGTAAGGTCCTGGGGTGGGGTAGTACTTGGAGATTATTTAATCACACTTAGTAAATGCTGTATTTGGAATGATGTCATGTTTCGATCTTCTCTGTTCTGGGTTTGTTACTGAATAAAATAGAGAGCACCTATGCTCGTATTTTGAACCTGGGAAGTTGCCTTTGCTTGGTATTACATTACACCTTGTCAAGTCCCAACCCATAGGGCCCCTTGCAACTCTAAAGCTCTAAGTTTCAGAATAATTTGAGACCAACTTTTGTAGACTGAGTCTTCTCACCAAGAGTTTTCACAGAAGAAATCATTGGTCTGATGCAAAGTTTTCTCTAAAATTGTCCATAGAGACTCAAGAAATTTAAGTTACACTGCAGTTACACATTCCCATTAGTTTTGTGAAAATGTTGACCTAAGAAACAAAGGAAAGGAAATAGAAAAGTCAGAATTTTAATGGTAATGCAAAGAGATTTTACACATCGATGGAATAGAAACATGCCCTTGCAGGAAATATGAGATAATAAAAGATTCGAAAGAAGAGAGTAGGCAGCTATCATGTTTAAAATCAAAAATGAAAAATAAAAGGTGTAATACTTTTATAACCATGTTGCATATTGCCATAATATTTTAGAACATTATAAACTTTATAGCACTGCTTATTACAATGTTTTTCTGGCTTTAAAACTGACTTTGACCTAGTTCTATCATAGCTTTCTTCTGAAAAATATTAATATATCTTAGAATCTACATACTATATACACACATATATAAACACACACATATATGTGTGTGTAACTATTTCATAAAAGACAACAGTAGAACAATTAGAATTTTCCACTTAAAACTTATTGCTATGACATTTTAGTACCTCTAAACTAAAATATGTTGATACAGTGAAAATAACACTAGATTTGGAGTCAGAGAGCCTGAATCCCAGCTTTGCTCTTTGCTACATGTGTGACCATGGGATAGTCACTTGATTTATGTAAACCCAAGTTTCTTCATCTGTAAAATGTGGAGGTTGAACTGATCAGAGATATCAAACATACCTCCAGCTGTGACTGAAATGAGTTCAAAATGAAATTGGGATATATTTAACAAAAAATAAAAATACAAGTAAAGATAGAATATATTATATTTAAAAACTAACTCAATATACAGCCTGAAGGGATACTTACATGTGGATTAGTAGAACTGTTTCTATTTATGTTTGACACCACTGGATTCTATGTCCCTTTTTTTTTTCCTTTTCAGCTATATAAACATATGGACCTAGTCAGTAAAAACATCCTACAAGATGTCAAAACTTGGGGAAGCTAGTTACTGTTGAGTTTTTGGAAATGTGGTACAGTGAAAATGACAATGTACTCAAAGAAAAGGGGGCGGGTAGATGGTGCACAAGTTAGAGTACTAGATCTGGAATCAGGAAGACTCATCTTCCTGAGTTCAAATCTGACCTCAGACACTTACAAGCTGTGTCACCCTGGGCAAATCTTTCAACTCTGTTTGCCTATGTTTCCTCCTCTATAAAATTAGCTGGAGAAGGAAATGGCAATTCATTCCAGTATATTTGCCAAAAAAGTTCTAAATAGGGTCACGAAGAGTCAAACATGACTAAAACAACTGAACGAAAAAAGAGAGAAGGGGGCAGCTGGATTCAGAGTCTATGATATATAGTACAAAGTTTGGGATTTTAAAGCAGAAAGCCCTTCTTCATAGTCCTGATGTGTCACTTAGGATCTGTGTGACTTTTTACAAGTAAAGTCTTTGCTTTAATTTTGCCACCTGTAAACTTAACAGGACACAATCTAGAAATTTACAATCTTGTCATTATGTAGATTTGCTTTGATTGACTATGCTTATTAGTCACATATGTGTTTCTCCCTCTGGCCCTTACCTGTTTTTTACTTGAGCAGTCATTCTGAGGCAAGAGGAAGGTTAGAATATAAAAATATAAAGCAGGAGAGGTATTGAAATGACTGAAGAAGGCAGAAAAATGTTCAGAAGAAAGCATAAAAAGTAGAAAAATTGTTAAAAAATAATCCTATATTTGTTACCTGTTTTGTTTTGTTTGGGGTTTTTTTTTGCCTTTTTGGAGGGGCAAAGGCAGGGCAATTGGGGTTAATTGACTTGCCCAAGGTCACACAGCTAGTAAGTGTTAAATTACCTAAATTTTGAAAAGGGAGCAGCTGGGTAATAGCTCAATAGATATTGAGTGATGGCTCGAGAGTCTGGAAGACCTGAGTTCCAATCTCAACTGAGACACTTACTTTTGTGTAACTCTGGACAAGTCACTTAACCCCTACCTTTCAGAATTGTTGTGAGGATCAAATGAGAAAATTGTAAAACACTTAGCCCAGTGCCTAGCACATAGTAGATGCTATATAAGGGTTAAATGTTCTTATTATAATTTATTATTATTAAAAAGACAAAGTTTCATATGCCATCCCCTTCCTGTGTTCTTTTAAACATATGAAATTAACTTTTGCTACAAAAGTTCATAATTTAAAAAAAAATATTTAATCTATGCTTATGATCAGGCTTAGTAGAAATATTTAAATTGAAAAATTTTAAGAAATTGGTCATAGTGGTATAGAATTATTAAAAATTAATACTTGGGGGCAGCTGGGTGGCACAGTGAATAGAGCACCAGCCCTGGAGTCAGGAGGACCGAGTTCAAATCTGGCTTCAGACAATTAACACACACACAAACACACACACACACAAGTCTAGCTGTGTGAACTTGGGCAAGTCACTTAACCCCAATTGCCCTCCAAAAAGCAAAAAGCAAAAAAAAAAGTTAATACTTGCTATCATATGGTCAAATGTGATTGCTGTGATGAAAATTTGGATGAATATACCACAAAATGTAGAGAGAGTTTTCCAAAAGCAGATTTCATACCATGGTTTCCATGCTGTACATGATTAGATAGCAAGTAATATATTAAATAATAAACTTGTAAGTTGCTGAATAAATAAATGTTGAAAGTATACATTTTTATCTAACTAAAATAACTGAGTTCATTTCAAGTAACTAAATAATACTTTTGACAAATTATTTAGTCTTATAAATTTAGGATTTAGCTAACACTATAATCAAGGAAAGCAAGATAATTTCTTCTCCTACCTTGATCAGTTTTCCAAGCATTTCCTCAACCAAATTACTACCCCCAAAGCTTAAGACTGTTCTTCCCCCACTCACCGCATCAACATTACAATACTCTGTGGCTGCCAGGTAGCACAGCGAGTAAGAGGACCGGCTCCAGTGTCAGGACGACCTGGGGATCAAATCTGGGCTCAGACACTTAGCACCCACCCAGAAACACCTGGCCCGTGTAACCTTGAACAAGTTACTTAACCCCAATTACTTAGGGGCGGCCAGGTGGCTCAGTGAGTAAGAGCACCGGCCCCAGTGTTGGGATAACCTGGAGATCAAATCCTGGCTCTGATACTTAGCACCACACCCAGAAATAACTGGCCATGTAACCTTGAGCAAGTTACTTAACACCAATTGCTTAAAAAAAAATTACAATACTCAATGCATGTAGAATTATAACATAACAGCAATGTTGAAAGGAGTTTAATTTCTCAAAAGTTATTCAGAATTGTGTTCATTATCAATCTGGAAATTATTTCTTAATTACAACATTTACAACGTACCTGGGACAAAGTAAAATAATTAAATTGGTTAACTAATACATCTCTTTATGTTATTTTATAAGTAATATATCATTTTGTTGAAAGTAAATATTTAACAAGACAACATTGGGTTCATAAGATTTTGACATATTCTTTAATTCTTCAATATAAACTGTACTTTTATCACACTGAATATTAAGTATGCTTTTGACAAACTTTCCATTTTTTACAAGACCAACCTTCATTAGAATGCACATTTATTTTTTCTGTTTTCATTTTATTTAATTTTATTCTATTTTAATTTATAAAATAAAACAAGCATTTCTATAACAAACTACAATAAACTGCAAATCTGTTATGCACAACTTGCTAGTCTTCTCAAATATACAACAAAATTTTCATGTAAATTTCTTTTATTTTTCCTTTTTTCTTCCCTCTCTCCTAATCCATAGCTTTTCAATGGGCTTTAAATGAGTTGACTCCTAAAGTCATTGAAACATGTATATCTATATTTTGATAAATTTCTTAAACTTTCATAACTAGAACATATTGCATAAGATTTTGTCACAATATTCCTTTCCTTTGGGGAATTTCTGTTATACTAGGATGACTCTGGGTAATCACTGTATAGATATATAAATACATAATATCTGGTTCACCATCCCTCAATAAAGATAACATGCCCAGGTCCACTGGAAGCAAATTTCCACTAAACATTTTTTTTTTCCGGTGGCTACTACCCTCACTAACAAAGATTAGAACAACTGCAATTTAGAAGATGACCTTAAAGAATTTCTGTGGCAGGAAAATTCATGGAACTGTGACTAATAAGAAAATGAACATGAATCATTTAGGCTACTTATTTAGTAGCCATTAGTAGAAACTAAGGAGCTTAGCAAGCTACCCCTCAGATATCAGACAGGGAATTCCTACATTCCATGTTCATATCCCTTTGGGCTTAGGGGGCCCTACTAGCACTTGCCTTGTGCAATCAGGGCCTTTGAAAACCTAGGGTTGGACACATCTTGGTGAGGCATCAGAAGATGGCTTCCACAGAGGAATAATACATTCTACATATTGAATGCAAATCCTGAGATTTGGGCTGAGAAGTTTTCTACATAAATGATCATCATGTACAATGATGAAAGAGTAGTAACAAGCATTTAGATAGTATCTGTTTGCTTTCAATTCTCTTTCACATCCTTACAAGATCCCTGTTGGTGTGGGAGTGGTATGAGGGTTATTGGTTCCATTTTATAAATGAAAAAACTGAAGCTTACTATAATTAAGTCAAGTGATGAAATCACACAGCTAGTAATTGGTCAAGCCAGAAATGAAGCCCACATCTTCTCAGTTTGCAATTTGTGATATTTCCGCTAATGCTATTGGTATCACTAAATTCAGCCAATCCCTAAAATATGGCTGGAATAGAAAAGAATGTGATCTAGAGTTTCTAGAGGTTTATTATCAATCCATAGGTCTGGGTTATTTCTATTGATTAAAAAAAATACTTGGTAATCTCTTGTAACATCTGTTTTTATAGCCCCCACCCCCCATCTTAAGGAATATTGATGGGGTTTTTAACATGTTAATTATTTCTCAAGGGACACTAATCATATTGTATAATGCTATTCAGGTCCCTGAATGAGTATATCCTTAAAAAGATATAAATGTAGGGAGTCAATTGAATAAGATTATATATGTTGGGATAGTTCTATTTGTGCTTCCATATGAATTTTTAACAGCATACCTCAATAATGTAGGTACAATAAACTCTAGTGAATGTATGACAAAGTTTACGCTACTAAAGTATTATTTTTCCTTACAATAAAAGAGTCCAACAATACTTTACAAATGTTTTCCTTTAGGTAAACATTATATATTTCTATGTACAATTCAAGTAGAAAAGACCTATTTATCATCAAATTACAGCTTCAAAGAAAACTATAAAAAAGAAATTAATGGCAAAGGACCTTTAGTCCATGCTGGAGGACCTGGGTAGAGTACAATAGTAGGATATCTCTTCAATACTGGAAGCTTTGACTCTTTCAGGGCAGTCATGTGGTATAGTGGATAGAGTGGCCAGGTATGGAGTAAGGAGGACTCATCTTCATGAGTTCATATCTGGCCTCAGACACTTAATAGCTGTTTGATGCTAAGTAAGTCACTAAATCTTGTTTGCCTCTTTATCCTCATCTGTAAAATAAACTGGCAAAAGAAATGTCAGTATATTTACTAAGAAAACCCCACAATGGGTCACAAAGAATCGACATGACTGAAAACTGCCAAACATGCTGTAACAATGATTAGGTACAGGCTCTGGGAACCCCCCTTGAACTCTGATTGAATCTTCCCATTTGATGAGGCATTTGCCTGTGGTCATAAGCCTTTCTTTATAGCTCTGCCCAAATCTCTGTTTCTAGCCTAGTCCTCATTGTCCTAGTTAGTTCCCACCCTTGACCCTCCCAAAATATCTACCCATTTCTGTTCCATTGTCTCTCATCTCCAGGTACCATCCAGCTACTTCCCATCTTCAATCTCATTACTGGAGTCTGACCTCATGTGACTCCTCCTGAAGACTATCCTCAGACTCCTCCTATAGACCACCCCTAGATTCTTCCTACAATTTTTCTATATATATGACCCCATCTTGCCTCCATGAAAGGAGGAAAGCCACAGAATGATCTAGCACAGACTCACTCTGTGTCACAATATTCTGGCTGGCTTGTTCAATACAAGTGTCACAGATACTGAGGCTCCTTAAGAGTCTACTCATTATGGCGAAGCTTTAATAAACTTTGCTTTTCTTTGGCTGAGAGAAGACTTGAGAAATTCATTTGGCAGGACCCAGCATGTTGGTATTTTGGGGTCTTGCAAAACCCTAAGCCCTATACCTCAACATTTTATGATTACCTCAACAGTAGCAACCTTACTGGCATACCCAGGATGGCTGCTATCACAGGTTCTTAGATCCCCTTTACTAGGAAAGACAGCTATTTAAGGGATCAACAATCTTTTTTAATTACATTCACTAGTTCAGGGGAAAAGTCAGCACCCTGAACTTCAGAGAAAATACAAGGAGAGAAATAAAAACCAACAGATAGAGCTCTGACTGCCTGAATCCACTACACACTTTACATACATCACTGAATTGAAGAGAACCTTTACATTGGAGCAGTCTGGGAGCTTTGAATATAATAAGACCACTCAGAATCTCAACCAGGGAATCACAAGAACCTTCTCATAAGTGGGCCCACAAAGCAAAATACCAACTCAAAGTATATAAACACTTCTTAGACCCAGAAGGTATCACCACCCTTGTGACTCAGTACCTATTTAGAAATTTAGCAAAAGAAAGCTTTCCTACAAGCAAGCCTCCCCTAAGCAAGCTTCCCTTAATGGGCTCCACATGAGGCCTATTAATGGGCAGGGAAGATCTTAAATCCTATTAAACTTTACACATGTCTTTTTCTATCAGGCTCAACCTAGTATTAACTTTTTGGTTGCATATTACAATGGAGAGTTACTGTCTTTGGTGTTTTCAGAGCACTAAAATTTCTAGATTTTTTTTTCAGAAAAACAAGCTTTTCCCTTTTCTGGATTGATAAAGATATATTTTTTTCATCAAGTGTTAAAATTGACGTGTATTCCCATTAAATTTCTTCTAACACATCCAATGCTCTAGCTTGCTGCTATCCTTTTTATCCTAATTCTGTCATAGAGTATGTTAATCCTACACTACAATTCTATATCCTCTTGAAAGCTGATAATATTGGCATTAATAATATAATACTGGTAACTTTATTTTAATCATTAAAACATTCTAAACAGTTTATGTACAATGAAGGACAGATTTTTGTGTCACTTCAACAAAGACTTCTATCTAAGTAGATTTACTTTTAAACCATTAATATACTTTATAACTGTGTTGGAATATATTTGCCTTTCTTTTCAGTCTTATGGATTTTATTTTATGCATTTAAAAGCAATATTCTAAAAATAAGTTCATAAGGTTTTCCAAAATGTCAAAGGGGACCATGACACATGCAAAAAATGTAAGGATTCCTGACATAGTCAAATAAAATAAAAATACTAAGGATAGATTTATGAAGGATGCCTATAGTTAGAAGGTGAGCATAAATGATGATGTTGCAAAGGAGGCCAAGAATGATCACTCAAAAAGGGAGGAGAAGAGTACAGTGTGATAGGAAAAGAAAAAATAAATAAAATGACATATTAAGAAAAATAGTTTGGCCAAGTATTGCAAATTCCACACAAGGGTCAAGAAGGATAAGCAATGAAAAAAAAAAGATCACTAACATTAACATTAAAGACATTATAGGTACATTTGGAAAGATCAATTTCAGTCCAGTGACGGAGACAAAGGCCCAATTCCAAGAGCCTGAGATGAGCATAGAAGGTAAGATAGTTGAGGCTATGAATATAGACAACTTTTTTTTCTATAATTGTGACCATGAAAGGGATAAAGAATAAAAAGGCAATAGTTTGAGGGGGAGAGTGAGATCAGTTGAAGGGTTTATTTGTTTGTTTGAAGGATGTAGGAAAATGTTCTCATTTGCAATCAGTGAAGGAGCCCTTGGATACAGAGAGGTTGAAAATTATGGGAGGACAGAATGGTGGAAGAGTAAAAATGATACAAGAAGAGTACAGGGATAGAATTAAGGATAAAGTTGGAAGGTTTGTATTGGTAAAGTTAATAAATTTTATTGATTGATTGATAAACATTGAAAAGAGAAATCTCATCTTCATAGAATGGAACACAGGAGGAAAGAATGCAAAATCTGGGCATGAAATTTTAGAATTAAAGAAGAAAGGGAGGATGTAAGAGAATACCTTAATTTTTTTTTGAGTAAAGTCAAGACAAAGTCTATCTATTAATAGGAGGAGAGAAGTAGTGTAGGTGCCTAAATAAAAAAAAAAGAAAAATTTAGAACATTCACCACAGGGAACATGATAGTGAGTCAATGAAGGAATAGTAAAAGGATAAGTATGCAGCAAACAGTTAGGCAGTCAATAAACATTTAAGTGCCTATTATGTGACAGGTACTGGGCTAAACCCAAAGGATACAAAAAGAGGCAAAAGACAGTTCCTGCCCTCAGGGATCTCACAAAAAAATGGGAAGCCAATAAGCAAACAAATATGAACAAATGAGAGACACAGGAAACGGGAAATAATTAAAATAGGATTAAGGATTAAGAAGTTTTGGGGAAGGCTTCCTATAGAAGAAGAGAGTTAAGTTGGGACTTGAAGGAACCAGGAAAGCCAGCAGACTGAAATGACAGAGAGTATTCCGATCTTGTTCAAGTAACAGTGTCACTGAATCAAAAAGTATGTGGCAGAGATTAAAGTGTAATAAGGCTGAAAGGTGGTGAGGACTTGGTTGTGAAGGGCTTTAAATGCCAAAATAACTCTGTATTTGATACTGAAAGTGAGAGGAAGCAACTGGAGTAGAATAGGGGATGACATGGTCAAACGCTCAACTTAGTAAAATCACTTTGGTGGCAGAATAGAAGATGGGTTAAAGTAAGGAGAGAATGAAAACTTGTAGATACCCCAACAAGGTCTGGGAATAGTACAGACATGAGGTGATGAGGGCCTGTACCACAGTTGTGGCACTATCAGAGGAAAGAAGGAGATGGAATTGTTTAAAATATGATGGAAATGTGAAACTGACAGACCTTGGCAACAGATCAAATGTGAAAGGTGAGAAATAGTGAAAAGTCATGAGCCTAAGGGACTGAAAAGGTGTTGCCTTTGACAATAATAAGGAAGTTTGGAGGTAGAGGAGAGTTTAGTGGAAAGGTAATTACTTTGATACTGTGAACTTAAGTGAGTTTGGGCAACATAAATTTGTAAGGGATAATGTCAAAACATTTTTAAGACTTCTGGTTTTATTATGCAGCAGTGGGAAGGGCACTAGAAAGTGAATGATGACATAAACATACTAGTAAATATTTAACAACCAGATCTCTGGAAAATTATGTACAGACACATCAATTTAACATTTTCTCTATAATTTCTTAAGACTAGACAAAAAAATAGACAAAGCCCTAATTTGTTGTGTATATATGTAGGGGAAATAATAGCACCTGATTTTGTGAGGATCAAATGAGATAATATCTGCAGAGCACTTTGAAAATATATTATTCTCTGTATCAATGTGTTATATCAAGGGCAAATAAGAGTACACATATTTTTATTTGTGAAAACTGAAGCTCAGAAAGGTGACTTGTAAATACTTGTCTGTCTAGCCATTGGGAGATATAAACATTTCTCCTCATAGGGGAAGTTCATGAACTCATTCAGCTCTGAAGTAATGGTCCCCATAGCCATAGCAAATCCCTATTTGATCGACGGCCTCCCCTGTGTACTCTATTCATCAGGAAGCTAGAATCTGGAGAAGGACCAGAACTTCATGTTTGGTGGCTCTCCTGTTTCAGAACCCAAATAAATTATTCTCTCAGGTAGGGTCTTTGGGGACAACTCTGTCAAAGATGTTGTGATTGACACCTGCCTATACATGTTTACAATAAGCTTTATTTCACTCTGTAACCATAACTTTAAACTTATGGGAGAGGGGGAAGAGGAGACAATCAAATTCCAGAGCAACACTGCAAGGCTGAAACTCCAAAAATTCCTCTCAGTTTAGTATGACCCACACCTAGTCTGAATTGGAAAGGAAATCTGCTCCAGTGACTGGATAGAAAAGGTAGACTGCTTCTTCTTTATTGGATGTATACCAACATCATGTCAAAGCAAAATGGTTAAAATTCTCTTGGCTTTCAAAATGGCATGGTGCCATCTTGCAAAGTCTCTGAAATAAGAGGCCTATTGTATATCCTTTTCATTTAAAGTACATGGTGAGGCAAGTCTTGCAGAGCCTGCCTATTTGCAGAAAAATGGCTTTGCTGAATGCCCTCACAAATCCTTTCTTCTGGACTCCAAAATAGGCATGGGATTTTTTTCCAAAAAAAAAAACTTTTTGGCTTCTTTTTTGGTCTGTCACTTTAGGCTTTCTAAGGGGATTAGCTACTACTTACTGGATGACCTGCTGAAACAAAGGACGTTGAAGGAGAATTCACATGTCCACTTTCACAATGACAAGAGCTATAGGAAGTACTTGGATCAAGGCTATGAATACAGAGAAGACAGATAAGATGGACATAAAATATAAAACATGAAAGATTAGGCTATGAGAACATCCTACTGGGATAAGACATATGGGCTCAGGGGGGACATTAAGTCTTAATCATTATTCAAATTGCTACTAAAATAATATGAGAAATGGTGTGTCAACAAAACTGCCTTTTCCCAAAGACCTTTTTACTTTCAAAGTAGAGGAAACCCTAGGAGATAAATTCCTCTTTTCTAGAATAACCTGAGTTAAAAGTATTCTAGATAATTAAACATGCTGGTTAATAGACAATAATCATCTATAATTAAAATAAGATGTTACTGGGCATCATTTAATACCTTTTTAATGTTGGAGGAACTTCAAGTTATCACAGTGATTCAAGGTGAACAAATATCATTGTCCTATTCAAATATGGACATATAGACTCACTGTCAAATTCTGAGCTTGGAAAGAGCTATTAATTTGGAGTCAAAAATCGTGGAATCAGGTCTCTACTCTGCCACTTACTTGGGTGACTTTAGAGAAGCCATTTAACCTCTCTGGGTGTCAGTTTCCCATCTGGAACCTGAAGGGGGTTGGAAAGGTCTTGAAGATGCCTTCCAAATAGGACATTTTAGTATTCTGTGACAAAATTTTCAGTTAAATTGCTGAGTAACAGAAAAGGCAATGTGTGACGTAACTGTATACATTATGTCTGCTATAGAAGACAGAACAAAACTAAATAAGTTACTTAAGTAATAGCTTTGACCAACTTGGGCATGAGTATTAATGAATATACATAATTATTATATTGTGTTAATTTAAATTAACTTTAAAATTATCTTTGTTAGTAGTTTTCCATGAAGCCATTGAGAAATACAAACATTTCTCCTCCAAGGGGGAGTTCTTGAATTCATTCATTTCAGAAGTAATGGTCCCTATAGTCATAGCAAATCCCTATTTGATTGATGGCCTCCCCTGTGTACCCTATTAATCAGGAAGGTAGAACCTGGAGAAGGACCAGCACTTCATGTCTGGTAGCTCTACTGGTTCAGGACCCAAATAAATTATTATGTCAGATCAGAACCTTCAGGGACAGCTCTATCAAAGAGTTTGCTTATTGACAGCTACCCAATATATCTTTACACTAAATTTTATTTCACTCTCTAACTATAACTTTAAACTGATGGGTGAGCCTGGGGAAAATGGAAAGGAGGAGAGAATCCAATTCCAGAGCAGCATTACCAGGATGAAGCTCCAGTGATGCCTCTGAGTTTCATATGAGCTGCAGCTATTTTGAATCACTGGTATTCTGAGTGATGCTAAAATGCATTCCAACAAGTTTACAGGCTACAAGAAAGGACATTACTTAAGTTGAAGAAATTAAGAAAAAAAAAAACATGGTGTTGTGATAAGACTGGTATTTTTTTGTTAT
Organism: Petaurus breviceps papuanus; assembly: GCF_028583685.1. NCBI lineage: Eukaryota > Metazoa > Chordata > Mammalia > Diprotodontia > Petauridae > Petaurus > Petaurus breviceps. The sequence goes on along the minus strand of NW_027187419.1, from coordinate 24,390,268 downwards.
GGTAGGTATCACTATCCATGAAAAATCAATTGAGAAAGTAAGCAAAAATGTCATCAATAATAAGTTAAAATTTATATCATACCCTACACTTTACATACATTATCTCATTGAACTTTCACAACTCTGTGAGGTGGAAACTATTACCAATTTAATTTTATAGAAGAAGAACATGAGACTAAGATTATTTAATGATTTGACAAGGGACACAAAGCTACTCAGTATCTAAGGCAAAACTCAAGGTCAGGTCTTTCTGACTCCAAGTCAAACACTTTATCCATGACTACACTTTCAGTTGTTTCTTTTTTTTTTAATGCTTTATTAACTTCTGATTTACATCATTCGTTTCCACCAGATTTTGAGTTACAAATGTTCTCCCCGTTTTTCCCCCACCCATCCCCCCAAAACAGCAGTCCCACAGGATATCCCCACCTCCAATCTGCTCTCTCCCATAATTTCTCCCATACCCATTTCGACTTTTCCATTGGATCTCTATGCCTCAGTGCCTGTATACCTTATTTCTTAATTACATGTAAGATGGTATTAATAATAGTATATATATATATATATATATACATACACACACACATATATATATATATATTTCTTTGAATATTTGATTTTAAAATTTTCAATTCCAGAATAATTCCCTTCCCCCCTGCCACTCACCCCAACTGGGAAGACAAGCAGTTCAGTATAGGTTGTACATGTGCGGCTAATGCAAAACAATAACATAGTAGATATATTGTAAAAGACTGACTATATTTCCATCCCTCCTATTCCACCTCCCATTTGTTGTATTCTCTACTTTGATCCTGTCCCTTTTCAAAAGTGGGTGCTTCCAACTTCCCTCCCCCCCAGACTGCCCTCCCTTCCATCATCCCCCCTCTCATCCCCTTTCCCCCCTATTCTCCTGGAGGGTGAGATCCCCTATTTAGTGTGTATTTCTCTCCCTCCTCAAACCAGATTCAATGGGAATAAGGTTGACCCATTCCCTTTTGCCTCCCTATTCTTCCCCTCCATTGTAACCATTTTCCCTTGCCTCTTCTGTATGAGATAGTTTGCCCCAATCTGTCTCTCCCCATCTCCTCTCATTATATTCCTCTCACCTCTCAATTTCACCTTTTAAGTATCATCCCTTCCAGGTAAAGTGGTCCTGTGCCTTCTATCTATATATACACCTGTAAACATATATACACACATTCACATATGTATTCATATGCCCATATACCCTCATATATAATCCCTTCAACTACTGAGAAAATTTTCATAAAATACAATTATTTTTTACCATGTAGGAATGTTAATAGTTCAACTTTGATAAGTTCCTTATGATTTCTTTTCCCTGTTTACCTTCTCATGCTTCTCTTGCTTCTTGTATCTGAATGTCAAATTTTCTATTCAACTCTGGTTTTTTCAGCAAGAATGCTTAAAAGTCCTCTATTCTACAGAATGACCAATTTTCCCCTGAAACATGATACTCAGTTTTGCTGGGTAGGTGACTGTTGGTTTTAGTCCCAGCTCCCTTGACCTCAGGAATATCACATTCCAAGCCCTTCGATCCCTCAGTGTAGAAGCTGCCATATCCTGGGTTATTCTGATTGTGTTTCCACAATATTCAAATTGTTTCTTCCTGGCTGCTTGTAATATTCTCTCCTTAATCTGGAAATTCTGGAACCTGGCTATAATATTCCTAGGAGTTTTCTTTTTGGGATCTTTTTCAGGAGGTGATCAGTGGATTCTTTCAAACTCTATTTTGCCCTCTGGTACTAAAACATCAGGGCAGTTTTCTTTGAGAACTTCCTGGAGGATGGTTTCTAGGTTCTTACTTTGTTCATGGCTATCAGGTAGTCCAATAATTTTTAAGTTTTCTCCTGGATCTATTTTCCAGGTCAGTGGTTTTTCCCATGAGATATTTCACATTGCCTTCTATTCTTTCATTTGTTTGGATCTGTTTAACAGCATCTTGATTTCCCACAAAGTCATTAGCTTCCATTTGTCCCAATCTAATTCTGAAGCAATGATTCTCCTCATCGATCTTTTGAGATTCTTTTTCCATCTGGCAAATTCGACATTTTAAGGCATTCTTCTCCTCATTGCCTTTTTGAGCCTCCTTTGCCATTTGAGTCAGTCTGTTTTTTAAGGTATTATTTTCTTCAGTCAGGCTGTTGACTCTCATTTCATAATTTTCTTGCATTGTTCTCATTTCTCTTCCCAATTTTTCCTCCACTTCTCTTATCTGCTTCTTAAGGTTCTCTATGGCCTGTAACCAGCTTGTATTTTCCTTTGAAGCTTTTGGTGCAGGAGTTCTGACTTCACTGTTTTCCTCCTGTTCTATGCCTTGCTCCTTCATGTCCCCAAAATAGGAGTGTAACGTTGGAATCTTCTGTCTGCTTTGCTTTCTTTGCCTGCTCATTTTGCCACTCAATTATTTGACTTTTGGGCTTTTTGCCACAGTAGGACTCTGCCACCAGACAGGGGACTTTTCATCCCAAACACTGGGGTTTTCTCAGTTGCTGGAGGTATTAGATGGGTGCCCTCTCTGAGGTCTCCACATGCTCTGGCAAGCTGGACACACACCCCAGGACCTCCACCCTAGACTGCAATCCAGATCCAAGCATGTTAAAGCAAGAGCGATGACCCCTCAGACTGGTGCTTGGTCCCCCTACACTCTGCAGGCCAGGAGCTGAAGCTGTCAAGTGGCCGCGGCTGCACTGCAGCCCTCAGTGGCTTCTTGCCTCTGGTGAAAAAGCCATGTGGTGCTGGCTGGCTGTGCCAGTGTCTCAGTGGTTTCTCGCCCCGAGGGTAGAAGCCACATGCTCCCACTTACTGGGTCCCAAAGTCCAGACTGCACTGGCCTCTCACCTTGTCCTTGGCATCTATGTATTGATAAATCTGGAAACGGCCACAGCTGCTGCTGATCTGGACTCCCTCTGGCAGGGGGCTGGTCGGGCCTGCCCTGGGGCTAAAGCCTTGGAGTGGGGCTGGGCTCAGCTCCCAGAGTGCTGTGCTGGCTGATTCCTGCCAGCCTGCCAGGCTGTCCTCAGCTGGAGGTTAGCTTCTCTGTGTCATTTTGTGGGTTCTGCAGCCCCAAAGTTTGTTTAGAGTCCCCTTTTTACATGGATTGTGGAAGGTGGAAGCCAGAGCTGCGGGAAGGTCATGCTTCTACTCTGCCATCTTGGCTCCGCCCCCCCCCAGTTGTTTCTAAAGTCTTGATAAGGCAAAAAAGAGGTACAGAGGAAGGCAACCAGGATAGTGTAAAGCCTAGAGACCAGGCCATGTCAGTCATTCACTCAGTAAACTGGATTTTATTAAGCACCTAGTATGTTTCTGGTATTTGTGCTGAGTTTTGAGGATACAAGGTGATCAAAAAGCAAACAAAAACAGTCCTCACAGAAATGAAGGAGAGAATTAAGAACATTTCACATCTAGTGAAAATACTTCAAGTTAGGAGAAGAATTGTTTGGTGCAAGGACAAGCTAGGAGGTAGACAGAAAAATACATGGAAAGAAGTAAAGTGTAAAGGGACCAGAAGGTTATGATGTTATGAAGGGTTTTGAAGTATTTTCTATTTGGATTAGGGAACTAATAGATTTTATTAAATATAATGCTAATATGGTCAGATATGTGTTTTATGAAAATGTTTGTCAACTTATTGGAGAACAGATTTAAAAGACTGAAAGCTTTGAGACACAGAGACTAACCATATTGCTATATAGTTAAGTCATGAGGTGATGAATGTCTGCAACATGCTGGTAACATTTTCAGTGAAGAGAATGGGTTGTAAGAGAGAAGTTATGAAAGGAGTGAAATGCATTTTATACCTACCCAAATTGGCTAAAATGTTTGAAGGGGAAAGCAACAAATGTTGGAGAGAATGTGGGGAAAAATGGGACACTAATTCATCATTGTTAGAATTGTGAACTGATCCAACCATTTTGGAGAGCAATCTGGAATTATGCCCAAAGAGTTATTAAACTGCCTATACCCTTTGACCACAACTAGGGCTCTATGCAAACCTTATTAGGGAAAATGAAAAAAAAAGATATTCTATGTATTCTAAAATGTTTATACCATTGCTCTTCACTGTGGCAAAAAAAGGAAATTTCAGGGATTTCCATCAATTGGGGAATGGCTGAAGAAGCTATACTATAGGATTGTGATGGGATGCTATAGTGCTATAAGAAATGATGACCTCATGGGGTGGCCAGGTAGCACAGCGAGTAAGAGCACCGGCTCCAGTGTCGGGATGACCTGGGGATCAAATCCGGGCTCAGATATTCAGCACCACACCCAGAAATAACTGGCCTTGTAACCTTAAGCAAGTTACTTAACCCCGATTGCTTTAAAAAAAAAAAAGAAATGATGACCTCAATGGTCTTAGAAAAACATAGAAAGATTTGCCTGAAATAATGCAGAGAAAAATGAGTAGAATGAAGAGAACATTGTATACAGTAAAAGCAATATTTTTAAGAATGATTTTGAGTGAATAAATCATTTTTAGTATTGTAAATACCCAAATTAACCATAAAGAACACATGGAGAAAGATGTTATCTGCATCCAGAGAAAACTGATAAATAGAAGTATGTATAGAATAATTGTGTGTACAGATATAGATATCTAGGTAGATATCTATATCTATATCTATCTATGTATGTATATATATATATCTATGTATGTATGTATGTATGTATATATATATATATATATATATATAAACAATTTGTGTGTAATGGTTGCCATCTCTAGGGTAGGTAGAGAACAGAAAAAAAGAAATATAAATGATTTCTTTGTTATATTTAGAAGGAATAGCAAGTTGTGCATAGTAGATTTGAAGTTTCATGTGCAATGATCTTTTTTTAATTATACTATGTTATGGAAATGTTTATTTTATTCTATAAATTAAAAAAAGATAGAAGAAATGACAGGACTTGAAGAATAATTAGATATGAGTAGTGCAAGAGTGAAGAGTTGAGAATGACACCTAGATTGTGAACCTGAATGACTTGGATGATGGTGGTACCCACCACAGTAATAAAAAAAAAATTAGGAAGAGGGGAGGATTTGAGGGAAAATGTTATTAGTTTAGTTTGGGGGTGTTCTGAGTTTAAACTGTGTAAAGAATAACCATTTAGAAATGCCAAAAAAATCAGTTGGAGGCTGAAAGTCAAAAGGGAAATTAGGGTTGGAAAAGCAGATCTGAGAGTCATCTGTATAGAGATAAATGAATCCATAGGAGCTAATGGAATTTCCAAAGTGAAATAGCATAGTAGGACAAGAGAAGAGAGAGCAATGAAGAACCTTGAAGGACACGCATTGTTAGCAGGTATTAATTGAATGAAGGTCCATTAAAAGAGAGAGAAAAGGAGGAATTAGACAATTAGCAGGAGAAACACAAGAAAGCACAAGACAGAAAAATGGGGAGAGTACCAAGATAAGCTTGCTCAATAATATCAAAGGGTAGAGAAGGGACAATAATGAGGCTGCTTGAGAAGTGACCATTAGATTTGTCAGTTAAGAAATCATTGATAACTTTAGAGAGATCTGTTTTGGTTGAGTGATGTGTTTGGAAGTCAGACTGTAAAGAACTAAGAAGAGAGTGAAACAAAAGTTGGTAGAGGCACACATTATAGATGGTCTTTTAAAGTAGCTTAAAGGAGTTTAGTCATAAAAAGGAAGGAGAGATATAAGATAACTAATGGGAACAGATGGATCATGTGAGAGCTTTTTGAGTATGGAAAAGACATGTTCAGGTACATTTACAGTAGGAAAGTAAAGCAACCAGCAGAAGGAAGTAATTGAAGATTGTTTGATTCTTTGTGACCCTATTTCAGATTTTCTTGACAAAGATGCTGGTTTGCCACTTTCTTCTCCAGCTCATTTTGCAGATGAAAACTGAGCAAACTGGGTCCAAATGACTTGCCGAGGGTCATAAAGCTAGTAAGAGTCTAACATCACATTTGAACTCATGACTCTTCATGACTTCAGGGCCAGCACTCTATACACTACACTACCTAGCTTCCTCAATTTAGATTACAGAATGCAGAACCTTTTCAGTCAACACAAAGGAAATAAGTCAATATTCAAAGTGCCCAAATATAATGATGAAAGCCATCTTCTGTAGTTCTCACAAGATCATAGCCCTCTCCATACATTAAGTTTAATGTGAATTTCAACAACTCTGTTGTGTATTTTTAGATGGAGCAAAAATGTGGTGAGATCTGTTTCAGGAAAGAGATAAGGCTGAGAGATTCAATATGAGGCCATTGAACTATTTCTAAAGAAGAATAATGAGTGGTTAAACTGTAGTTAAGGTTGTATGAGTAAAGAAAAAAGGTAAGAGGCAAGCAAATATGGGCCTCCACCTTCATGCCCATTGTTAACATAAATAGGGACACATAGTTATAGAATTTTGGAGTAAGAAGACACCTAAAAGTCATGGAGTCTAATCCACATCTAAAAAAGGAATTTCCAGTTTAACATGCTCAACAAATCATCGTTCAGCCTCTGCTGAAAGGAAAATCCTACTACCTCCCCATTGCGATAGCTCTAATTGTGGACACGTTCTTTATATTACACTAAGGCTGCCTTTTGCAAGTTTTACTCCTTGTTCCTGGTTCTATATCCTAGTCACAAACAGAATAAATTTAATTACCCTTTCATATAATAGTTTTCAAATGCTTTAGTATGACAATAATCCCCCCAAACACCATTCTCCAAGCCAAATTCAATGACATATTATCAAATTTCTTCACCATTTTGGTTGTCCTCTGTATGATTTTATGGATCTATTATACATCCTTATGTCAGGTGTACTAGGTAAATGGAAAAAAATATCCCATTTACATAATGCTTTAAAATACTATTTAAAACCTTATTTTTTCCTTAAAATTATCTTGAAGTAGGTTTCAAAATTATTATCATCTCAGTTTTAAGAGGAAACAAAAGCATGTATGAGTGAAATAGCATCCCTAAGGTTACATTTTCAATAAGTAAGAGCACAAAGATTTTGGCAGAGGTCTTCTGACTTCAAGGCCGAATCTCTTTCTGCTTGCTGCAACCTATTTTCTTTTGTGAATGCTAATATGAATCACACACAAAGTTGGTAGATTATTTCCCTAGAATTCTTAAAAATAAGAAACTAATCTATAAAGAATCATATCCTATGGGAAGTCACAATTCTATTTCATGGCTTTTGGCAATATGGAGGTCCTTTGCTAGTACTAGACTCCTATCATAGTTACCAAACCATTATCAAACATGTAAAATGTTCAAAGCATTGATTATTAGCAATAGGTATAATTAGATTTTTCTATATTCATAAATGCCAAGAACTACTGTCTCTTCCAAATCTGATGCTATCATTTGAGGTTCTAGGTCATAAAATATTAGCCTGGGCTCCTTGAACTTATTTTTCAAATATGATGAAAACTGTACTTCAATATAACTCATTTCTTTATAATTTTGAGCATTTAAAAATATTACTATGAGAGGGTTCATAGTCTTCACCAGACTGTGAAAAGGATCCCTAACATAACAAAAAGGTAGATAGACAGATTAGATAGATAAAAAGATAAAAATGAAGTAGAGAGAAAAATATAATATATCATTCAATCAGAAAGCACTTATGTATTAATACCTAGTATGTGGCAAGTCCTGTGCTGTGCACTGGTGATGCCAAAAGAAGCAAAAGACAGTTTCTCCAGGAGCTTACAATCTAGCGGAGGAGTTGAGGAAGGAGAGTTTTCCAAGAACAGGGGACAGTCAGAGAAAATGCCCAGCGTTAAGAGATGCACTGTGTTGTTCATGGAGAGTAGTGTCACTGGATTGAAAAGTATGTCTTGGGGAGGGAGGGATAAGAAGACTGGATAGCTAGAAGGAGCTAGGTTATAAAGTGCATTAAACAGAAAACTCAGCATTTTGTATTTGATCCTGCAGAAAATTTGATACTGCTGGATTTTATTGGTTACAGTGGTAACATATCCATGTGTTTATTTTTGTTTCTGTATATATACATACATACATTTTAAATAAACACATATATGAATATACACATATTTGGGAATTGTGTGCACGTTTCTGTGTGTATGTGTATGTATATCCTATATTCTTTAAGACTTTTTTTCAATGCTTCCAATAAAGAGTACTAACAAATAAATGTTGGAATTCTGTGGGAGCTTTGACACAGGGAATTAATGTGGTTGCTTCAGTGTAGGGTCACGGAATTTGTTTTCCTTTTGTGGTTGAGCTCTTATGCCCTGAGACTGCCCTCCAGAAAGGAAAAGCCATAGGTTATATCCCATCTACGTATCTGATTCTGCGTTTCTATACTCAGCAGAAACAATACATTCTATGGTTAATACTTTATCTTCAAATGTAGGCACAGAAGCTACTTCATGCCAGGTCACCTAGCATCAAATATAACATTTGTTCTAAATATATTTTAGTACACTCTGATTGTTTTGGTAATTACTTCAATTACTTCAAATTGATGTGCTCTTTCCATATACAAAGATGACAAAAAATCATGTACAATGTGTTTTGAACTCTTTTTCCAATAATGGGAAATTGGTTTGTATCAATTCAGGGTAATAATATTTTCTCTTGCTATTTTTTCTTAGATAAGAAAGTAACATACCTTGATTTTGTCTGACTAAAAAAATAATCATAGTGCACAATTGCAAATGATTGGTTGGTGGAAAAAAGTTTTTTTTTTAAGATTACTTAAGCTTTGCTTAAAGCACTTTATTCTCCATTTAAAACCAATCACCTTTGATGTAGAGGAAGGAAATCTGATAGGAAACGGGTCTTAGAGGTGGAAGGAAATTGAGGTCTAGGTCACTAGATTGAAATAACACTGACATGGAAACAACTATGAGATCATTCCATCTCTAGGCAGAGAAGTAGTATCCTCCATATATCTGATCTACTTCTTTTTGTCTATTATTAATCTTTTTTTTCTTACCATGTTTGACTACAGTTTCTCTAACTTTGATTCCTGAATAAATGAAATTCAACATGTCTGTAACAAATTCAATGGCATTCTTATAGCTCTGACTCCTTGGATTCTTTGCAGTATATCAACTGCAATCAGTCCCCACATCTGGAAAATCTATTCCCTTTGCTTCAGACACTTCACATTCTACAGTTTTCCTTCTGCCCCTAACTTCCCCCTGCCTCAAGGTGTTTATGATCTAACTAGGAAAGAGAGAACACAAAAGGAAGCTGGAAAGGGAACCTAGGGAGCTAGTAAGATCCGGGATAGTGGAAGTCAGAGAAGTCCCAAATAGTGTAGCCAGATGAAAAACGAAGAGGTGTTTGAGCTAAGCTCTCTACTTAAACAGAGATTTGAAATTCATGGCTCTACTGTCTGATCAGAGAGGCAGAGGTGTAAAAATAATCATCTTATCAAAAACTCCATCTGGACATGAGTGAATTTAGAAAAAAAAATATTTCACCTCATTTCACACAGGTGACTTGACCTCTAACCCCTTGTCAAAAAGATCAGGCCCAACTACACATGTTAAGCTAGTTACAAAAGCCCCTTTATAATTCATCCAAATTCGAATTTTCCATCTTAACCCACATTGGTCAGCATTCCAGGGTTCACTAAACCCCACCCCTTTATTACATCTTTTCATTTGCACATTTCAATGCCCCCTCCCTTCTCATCTTCATTTTTTTCCTTATATTTTAATAAAAGAAAAGCCAAAAATGCTTCTAGTCTCCTCTCCTCTTTTCTGTATGAGATAGCATGAGAACAGTATGGTTTTATGGACTTCATCCTCATCCTTTGTGAATGAGACCTGGCCTGGCAGTTCTTTTGATATGCAGGAAGAGACCTTTTCAGAACAAAGAAAAAGTAGTAAATACTCTGGTGTCCACACCGCCCTCCTCCCCACAAAGTTTTGTTTCTGACATTAGCCACCAGTGTGACTAAAAATCATGTTTTCATATACTTTCTGTGGAAACAAAATTCAATCATACCTTACAGAGGGTAATAATGAGTTGGAAGACTAAGGCTGATAAGGGGCTCCAAGATGCTGAGGTTATCCCAAGAATGAACTTTCTGGGGAATGGTAAAGGAGTCAGTCAATGAAGTCCCAGAGTAGTGAAAACAGGTGAGAAATGAGGAGAAACTAGCAATGAAAGTAGAAACGTGCTTAACACATAATAAGCTTTTAATCAATTCTTGTTGGTAGACATTTTAATCAATTAAGCTCATTAACAAAGTCCTAAGCTTGGTTGTTTCTTCATAATTGGTATTCTTGTAGGATAGAGAGGTGATATGCTTACAGCAGAGAAATGATTTGGGATATCAGACTAAAAGGGAGATTAAAGGCAACCCTTTTTAAACTTTCATAATAGGATATTACTGTCACAAGGAACATCAATTTCAATCCATCATTTTACATATGAATAAACTGAGACCCCAGAGAAGGGAAGTGACTTGTTCAATGCCACTAAGACTCATTCTATGTAATGAAAATGAGGCTAGTTTAAGGGGAGTCAAATAGAACCCAAATCTGACAGACCCACAAACTGTCACAATGGAAGATACATTAGAGACAACTTCATCCAAGTTGTTTATTTTAAATAGGAGTAAGATAAGGTTCAGAATTCATGTGGGAAAATGGAATATAACCCAAATTTTCTATCAATCCAATGTCAGTTTAGGCAAGTTACTGAAATTTGGCTTTATGAGTTTAAGTAAGACCAAGGATTACCAGAGATAATGGCTCTTCCTTAGCACAGTCCCCTGATTTTATCCATCAATCAAAAAGCATTTATTAAGCACCTGGTATATGTTAAGCATTGTGCTAAGATCTAGCCCATGAAAGAGTCCCTGCCCTCAAGAAGCTTATACACTATTTTATGAGCACATGCAAGCCTATTAAAAATAATCATATATAAAATGTACACAAATTAAGTACAAAATAATTCAAAGTTTGCAAATTAGTATGCAAATAACTTGGGTTGAATAATTATTTGACATGGTATCACTAGATGATAGCAGTAGTCATGTGTGAGGCTAACTGAAAAAAATTTACTTTGAACAAATGCAACAGATTTAACAACATTAAGCAGATTTAATCTCTGTCATATGAATGATAAATTTCATGCCATATATATGTATTTTATGATTTTTTTCTCTTTTGATTATAATTCCATGTTGTTTTTTTTAATGGGTATTAATTTAAGGTAATATATTATTGTTATATCTCTTAAAGAGCTTAATTCATTGACTATAAAAATGGCAGTTAGATTGGTGAAGTCAGTTGTTTCAAGGATGCTTTGAACCCACAATGAAACAGTATCAGTTATACCACAGAAGAAAAGAATATGTGGTTTAAAAAAAAAGAAAAAAAATGAAAAGAACTGACCAAGAACTGCTGAGAAACAGCCTGATAGAGAGAAAACAAGAAAATATGTCCATAAAAATCTGACAGCTTGAAATTTTGTTATCGATTCCTCTACAGTGAGACCTTCACGACTTCTTCAAGGTGGAAGAACATTGAGAAGAGCAAAAATAAAGACAAATAAAGAAGCAAACACATAAGCAAGTAAGTAAAGAAAATCTAACAATTGCTACAAAGAAAGAACAAAAGTAGGTCATAGGCTAGGCAAAGACCACAGTGCTAAAGATTGGAAAAAGGTCATTTTTACTGGTTAAGCTCACATTTTCATTAAGAACCATCATCTTCATCAGATTATAAAATATCCACCCCAAAAATATTTTAGAGATTTTTTTTAATTCTAGGCCTACATTTATTAAATTTATCCAAAGGGTAGATATAAATATTCTTTCATAGCTTAGTAACTCAACCAAATTGAATGGACTCAAAAAAACTGACTTAGAAATTTGACTCTCTGTCAAAGGTGCACTTCCTATCCAATGTGGTTTGATTTTGTGATGAAAAAGTAAAGACAATACAACAAAGTCTTTCTAGTTCAATGCCAAAACATTTTAAAAAGTGTTTTATAACTAAAGGGCATATTTCATATTAGACTTTTTTATAGTTTTAAGGTTATAAGATTTATTGCATAGTTTAATAAATTCAATTACTTTGCTCTATCCCAGGTGATTTTCACTCTACACTACTAGCAGTAGGGATGAGATAGGGAATCAAGAAAAGTCATATGCAGGATTAGCTATTTGAGCTGGCCTTGAAGGAAACTAAGCATACTAAACGGTGGAGGTCAGAAACATAGATTTATAATTAGAAATTAAGATAGAGGTCATCTAGACAAAACTCTATCATTTTATACATGTGGAAACTAAAACTTAGAGAGATTAAATGACCTGCCTAAGATCACATAAGTAATGGGTGGCAAAGCTAAGGTAGTATCTGAATCAAAATCTAGAATTAGAAAAACCTGAGTTCAAATTCAACCACAGATAATTACTAGCCATGTGAGCTCCCTGGGGAGGTAACTTGCTATTATTATCTACATTTTAGAATTGAGAAAATTGAGGCAGACATCAGTTATGTGATATTCCCCAGGTCACATGGCCAGTAATTATCTGAGGTTGAATTTGAACTCAGGTTTTTCTGATTCCAGATCCTGTGCTCTAATTACTCTGCCAACAGGATGACCCAAAGGAACAAGGAGGTTAGGTAGGAGGGCTTTTACACCAAGATGATCATTCTGAGCCATAAATTTCTCCACACTTTAAGACGTTGAAGTAAAGTACAAAGACAAGTGAATTTAGAGCTCAAAGATTTTGATTCAAATACTACCTTTGCCACCCATTCGTTACTTATGTGATCTTAGGCAAGTCATTTAATTTCTCTAGGTTTCAGTTTCCTCATGTATAAAATGATAGAAGTTTGGCATATCTTCCTTTTTACTTTCTTTATTAAATGTGTTAATACTGGTAAAGCATTTAGCACAGTACCTCACACATTGTAGATGCTTAATAAGTGTGAGTGTATGTGTGTGTGTGTGTGTGTGTGTGTGTGTGTGTGTGTCTGTTTTTCCTTTGGCACATTATGGTCACAAAAGAGCCAAATCTGAAAGGAGCATGCTCCTTCAGCATAGCATAGGCCTTTTTCCAGTCAGTGGCAGAGAAAGCAGGGTATGGCTGGTGAATAGACTACTGTACACTCACAGCTACTTCCCCATATTTTACCAAGTGTCACTGCCAAGAAGCCCAGTCTAATCCATTTTGGGTTTTTTTTCCTCTCTTAAAATGTTTTATTTTTCCAATTACATATAACAACTTTTAATATTTTTTTTAATTTTGAGTTTCAAATTCCCTCCCTTCATCCTTCCCATCCCTGATAATGTAAGCAATATGATATATACTATACATTTGCAGTTATGCAAAATGTTGCCTTATTAGTCATTTTGTAAAAGAAAATAAAAAGTAAAAAAAAATAAGTAAACAAGAAAAATAAAGGAAGTTAAAAGCAAGATATGCTTCAATCAGCATTCAGGCTCTATCAGTTCTCTCTCTGGATATGGATAGCAGTTTCCATCATAAGTCTTTTGAAACTGTCTTGACTCATATTGCAAAGAATTTTTTTTTGCTTTTTGGAGAGCAGTTGGGGTTAAGTGACTTGCCCAAAGTCACATGGCTAGTAATTGTGTCAAGAGTCTGAGGCCGCATTTGAACTCAGGTCCTCCTGACTCCCAGCTAAGTCATTCACAGATGATTACCACATAATATTGCTGTTATTGTATATGGTGTTCTCCTGGTTCTACTTACTTTATTTTGTATCAGTTCATATAAGTATTTCCAGGGATTTCTCCCCAAAACCCTTATGCTCATCATTTCTTATAGTACAATAGTATTCCATCACAATCATACAGCACAATTTGTTCAGTCATTCCCAATTGATAGGCATCACCTGAATTTCAAGTTCTTTGTTATTACAAAGAGATCTGCTATAAATATTTTCATACATATAGATTCTTTTCTTTTTTCTCTGCTCTCTTTGGGATACAGACCTAGCAGTGGCATTACTTATCCATTTTATTTTTTAAAAACTGTAATTCTCCCCTCTTGCCCATCCACCACTGAAAAAAAAAGAAATCTATATTGTCAAGTAAAGTAAATTCTTCCATTGGCTATGGCCAAGCAATAATGCCAAGCAAAGGCAACTTCCAAGGTTCAGAATACCAGCATAGTAACTCTCCATTTTATTCAGTAACAAATTAAGACAAAACATTCACAGAACAGAGAAAATCAAAATATAGCATTCACCAAGTGTGATTCAATAATTTCCAAGTACTACTCCATCCCCGGACAGTACATTCATTTAGTCAATCACAAAGTCTCTCTTGCCAAATAGAGATTAAGATTAGTTTCCAGTAATAAACAAAGTATATCCATTTGGTCAATCACAGAGAACAAAAAAGTCAAGTTTCCCACCCCTGGATTATAATTACAATTACTGGATTACAATTATCACCAGGTAACACCAAGCACCTTCTCAAAAGGGGCAGTGAATAGTACAAAGGCCATCTACCCCTGAGCTACAGCAAGGTTAAGATATCATCATAGCATTTAATACCCAAAGAGAGGTCTTTTCTTTATCTTCACCCAAGCCAAGTTCTCAGCAATCACTGTTCCTGGTGAGACAAAGCTTAATAAATCCACAATATACATTGCCAGTGTCCTCATCAATTCACTCTCTGACTGCAGAACAGTCTCAGGACCCCCGAAAACATCAGCAAGACCCTCTTCCAGGATTTCTGTAAACATACAACAAAAAAAATCCTTCTTCAGGGCTTCTGAACCAACAACAAGGTTGCAGGAACTCTGCAACAACAGCACTGTCTTTTACCAGTAGACGAATCAGGCAAAACAACATCAAAACAGATAAGACAAAATACTGGCATCACAGCCACGTCTCCTCAGTCCTTAGCAGCTCTGGGTGGCAGCTCTCAAAAGTACTGGGCAGGTCAAACTGGCCCTCAGCAATCCTCTCTCTCTCTCTCTCTCTCTCTCTCTCTCTCTCTCTCTCTCTCTCCCTCCACAATGCTGCTTCGAAAAGTTCTTCTGCCTCTCTCTCTTCTCATGCCTTCTCTCTGCTTGTGCCTCTATAAATCCACAGCATCAGCTCCAAACATTTTCAGCCCTCTCTTTTTATGTCAACAAGTCTATCCCACAAGTGGGATTCAGAAGCTCTGGGTTTTAACACTCAACCCAAAAACCAAGCCAATAGAGGGGAATCTTTAAATTCCATTACTATTACAGCAGGTTAGTAACATAAGAAGCAAAAGAATAAAATAGCCTAGTGTTTGATAAAAGCAAAAACCCTGGTTACTGAAAAAAGAATTCATTATATTGTAAAAACTGATGGGAAAATTGAGAAGCAATATGGCTTAAATAAATTCAATTATTTTGCTTTCTCCCAGTCAATTTCCATTCTATACTACTAGCACCCAATAGAAATTAGTTATAGATGAATTCACCAAGATACCCAGATCAGCTCCAAATGACAAAGGATAGCATATAAACAAATTAGAGGAAGAAATGAACTTTCATTTCTATGAATAAGAGAAACATTAATGACTAAATAGAGGAATCACAGAAAATATAACAGACCACATAATATAACAAACCACAAATGGCTCTGGAGGAGAAAGTGAGGATGGTAACCTTCCACAGCCCTCCTTCACTCAAATCCAATTCAATTGCAAGTTATGTCATCACGTCCCTGATGTCCGGGTCATTTTTGGGAAATAAAAACAAACCACAACTTGTGAGTATGAAGGAATGGAGACTGAATAGAGACCCAAATACACAATTCCAGTTGAGTAATTGTGCTTTCCCTTCTACTCCCACCTTTCCCTCTTTCTCCCTTCCTCCCCACCCATCCCCTTCCCTCCTCTCTTCAGGTATCACGAACTTACACAAGGTGTTCTGCCCAAAGGAAGGTAAATTTTGAAGTCTAAATCCTACCTAGTTAATTTGGTATTTACTGAATAATTTCTTTCACAAAGATCAAGCCTTAAACACCATTCACTCAGGATCTCATTCATTGGACATTTGATCCTTTCCCTAGCACCAATTAATGGTTATCTTTTGGGGTTCTTTGGTCTCAGAATGAATACAAATAGTAACTTTATCTTTTGACCAGCAATTGGGAAGGTCTTCCCCTCCAGTTTGATTATTATTATTTTTTAATTATTAAAAGGCCACGCACTTCTTAAGGAGGCCTATTCACTGAGTGGGCTTTGCCTCACACAGTGAGAACTTAACTTCAAAGAAAAAGAAAGTGAAACCTTAGCTTAAAAAAGTCAAGGTGTCCCACTGCATTCTGGGCCATCTCCAGTCATCTTGCTAGAAATCTGTCCACTGGACCCAGATATCCCCAGATGAGAAAATGAGGCTGATGATGACTTTACAAAACCCTCACTCACTCAACTCCAATTCATTTATAAGTCTTATTGTCATCAAACTGATGTCATGGTCCTCTTGGAAAAAGCAGGACAAACCATACACAGCCACAGCAAACCACAACCACTTTCAGCACTGCGAGGAACTGAAGCTTAGGTCCCATTAGCCCAGGCTTCTACCCTTTCTATCATTTCAGAGGGGAAGCAGAAGTTGCACAATTGTCTTGAATGTATTATCCTACAACAGGTCTTTGCTGCTTTTGCTGTTGCTGCAGCAACAACTACCACTTTCTTCCTTAGAAGAGTACAAGATTAATCAGAATCTACTAAATGTTCCACCCTGGGGAGGGGGTGTGGGGAGAATTCCCAACCAGGGGGAAAAAATGAAAGTTGGCACCCAATCCCTTTCACAATATTTCTCACACTGAGGCTTATATTTCCTTATTTGTAAAAAGAAGGGCTTTGTTTCAATATCCACCAAGGTCCTTCCCAGTCCTAAATTTTTGATATTGTAATACCAGTCTACAGCACTCAGTTTCCAGGGATGCCTCCCTAGAATATGCCCTCATTAGTACCTAAGTATGCTATCAAAATAAATTCCTAACAGATGCCCTTATCTCCATTTTCTCTCCCTC
The DNA here is from genome assembly GCF_028583685.1 of Petaurus breviceps papuanus. Classification (NCBI taxonomy): domain Eukaryota; kingdom Metazoa; phylum Chordata; class Mammalia; order Diprotodontia; family Petauridae; genus Petaurus; species Petaurus breviceps. The sequence goes on along the minus strand of NW_027187419.1, from coordinate 24,373,282 downwards.
TCTTCCATCCTTCACACTGAAGCCTGTGTCTTACTCATGTATTTACTCTATGAATAACAATTCCTCTACTCAGATCCTTCTTTTAGCTCATTGCTCCCTGGGGAAAATTTAACATCTTTTCCTAGAATTCAAAGATTATTCTATTGTAAAGCCAAGCACAAGCAGCTTTCTAGAGGTCTGCTGTTGTAAATAGCTTTAAGATTCTTATTACATACTGTAGTGAACTCTCTATTTATTCAAAAATAAATTAGAGCAAAACATTCACAGAAACCAAAGTACAGCTTTTGCAATATTATAACATAACAAATTATCATTAAAGTGGCCACACAGTTTTCACCAAAGTGGCCACATAGTTTTATACAAAAGATATCATTCAGTAAGTCTTTAACTCCATCATCCTTACAGAGCAATCCTCTTTAAGGGACACAAAGTACAAAAGTCAAAGTTCTCCACCCCTAGGTCACAGTAAATCATAATCTTCTCAGTCAGCATCAGGTACCCAAGAAGAGATCTTTTCATCTTGACTCGAGGCTGGCTCTAAGCTTCCATAGTTCCAGCTCCTGCCTGAATCTACCCAACTGTCACGTGGATTCAAGGGTAGACAGGTCTCACCTCCTTGTCCAGCTCCTCATCCAATTTCTCATCCAGCTCTTCATCCAGTTCCTCATCGAGTTCCATATTGAAGCTCACAGTGTCCAGTCCACCTCATGTCCTTCACAGTTCCTGTTTCTGGGAAGACAAAGCTCAGCAGAGCCAAAATAGCATTTCTACACATTGCCAGCACCATCACCATTTCACTATCTGCCTGTGAGACAGAGACCCACATACAAGGTTTAAGAACTCAACACAAATTATCAGTACAGTCCCAGTACCTCCACATCCATCCTCCAGGACTTCTGTAAACAGACAACAAGAAAATTCAAACAGACAGAGTGTCTAGCCACCACAAAGTTCTTCTCAATTCTGCTACCACAAGTGCTCCCTTCTCAGTTCTGCACTCTTCCAGCTTATTCTACTCCTTATATAGCATCATTAGCTCCTCCCCTTGCAACAGGAGTTCACAAGTTCTGTTTCTTAACAAAGACTTGATAAAATCATGGGCAAAGCTTAAAAGAAACTTGAACTGAAACAAGGTGCTAAATAATTAAATAGCTGAAACAAGGAGTTAAATACTTCTTTGCTTGCCATTATATCTATGTAGTGGCATTATCTCTCTAGGCTTATAATGCATTCACATACTATCTGATACAGACAAACTAGAAACCATGCTATATATCACATGTTTGCCCCCTCATTTTCATGACTCAATCTTTGTTTACCTAAGTCCTTTTCTGTAATCCCTTCACTGCTCTAGGCCACCTACCTGTCCATGTAATTCCTATTTCCTGCTCCTCCTCCTTAATGAAGTCTTCCCAAATCTGCCCTTTGAACATTATTGCTATTTTTTTTTGCATCTTTCTGATGCTTTCCTTATGCCTAATTTTCTAATCTAGCTATCATTGTACCATAATTCCTCAGTAGACCAAAAACTCCAAGAGAGTTGAGACCATCTTACTTAAACTATCCATCACCCATATTCTCCAGCCCATTCCACAGGATATAGTAGTCACTTAATAAATGTTAGTTGAATTTAAATATTCATAGAGATGCTAATAGCTGGGTTGCACAGTGCTTAAAGTACTGGCTTAAAGAAAAGAAGACTCATCCTCCTGAGTTCAAATCTGGACTCAGACACTTGCTAGTTTTGTCAATTTGGGCAAGTCACTTAACCCTAATTGACTTAGTTCTTCATCCATAACATGAATTGGAGAAGGAAATGGCAAACCACTCTGGTATCATTACCAATAAAACCCCAAATAGGGAAACAAAGAGCTAGATACGACTGAACAACAAAGCAATCCTTTAGACAACTGACACAAGGGACATTACACTAATTCAAGTTGCCTACCACGATAATTTTTATATATTTTTTTTAATTCACATTGGAATTTTATGGATTTCCAGTGATAGAAGTATTCACTGTACATGGAGATATATGTATCATGTTGGTTGCACTAAAATTTCTATGTTCTATAAGAGCATTATATGTGAAATAAGTCTAATAGTAGAGATATTGGTAGATGCCTATATTTTTTTTTCATTTTCTTAAATTAGTTAATAAAATCTATTTCATTGCATATATAAGTCACAAAACATTGTTTCTTGGTTCTTCAGTTCAATGATTTTTCTGTTCTAGTACTTTCAGACAAGTGGAATTATATTAGATGTAACATCACAGAGGACATTTATTTGAACGTTGTAAATCATTACTTGAAAGTTCTCTTAAAGAAGAAATTTGATAGAGAGAGGAAAAATTACTTTACTTTGGTATAGCTTTTCTCCTGCTTTCAGAAAAAGAAAGAAAGAGAAAAAGACAGAGAAAGAGAGAGAAAAAGACAGAGACAAAGGGTGATACAGAGAGAGAGAGAGACAGAGCTATGTTATTACATAAAATAATGCATTGTCATCTCATGTAACAATGCTATTGCATCAGGTCATGAATTGTCACAACCTGTCGTGCTATGTCATACATGTTTTTCACCATACCATGACTATCCCATGTCATGATGTTACATCATGTCATGACTATAGAAAACCTAGTCTTGTGTATCACACTATGTATAATTTAAACAAAACTTTAATAATGTTCTCATTTCTCTTATTAATATATGCCAGAGTTCGGGTCATTTTAATATGACCACAAATCGTCAGTGTCTGCAAACAAACTTATTTTGAAAATGACCATGCCATATTATGAATATGGTGTCATGTTACATTCTCATGTTACATGTGGTTCATGCATGCATGCATTGTTATGCAATGACATGAATGACCCAATCTTAATATGTCATCCATGTGTCCTACTATGTCACATTGTCACAAAATCACCACATATGTATCACACCATGTTCCGTGACTTGATGAAGCCATGTAAGGTTTTAACAATATGCTGAGCTGTAGCTGGTGTTGCTAGGTTGACAGAAAATAGCATAGGGTCCCACAATAGAGCTCCAACTACTCAGGCAAGAGACTGGACCCTAGGCAGTGTAGCAGCAAGCACCCCAGCGTCCCCAGGGTCTGGGGTTTTTGGATCTGCTTTGATAAAGGAAAGCAATTCAAAATGGTTTAACAAGCTTACTTTAGTCAGTCAGATATGTATCGTTTACCTAGTTCAGGGGAAAAAGGTCAGCACCCCGAACTTCAGAATATACAGACAGAATTATCAAGACAGAGAAACAGATCAAGTAGACAGTTTCCAAACTGTCCAACCATTACATCCATACCAAATCAACATCTGAGTTTTTCAAAGCCAGGGGACTTTCAACAAGGGCTTCCCAGAGTTTCATCTGATCAAATCACAGAACACTTCTCAAAGTGAGCCCCAAAGCAAAGCCTCACATCAGGGATTATATAGCCTTCTCCTGGCTCAGAGAATGTAACAACCTTCTGGACCTTTTGTATAAGGTTTACAAGTGCACTTTAGCCTAGGGGCAGGGAAGATCTTTAAATTTTCATTTCCATTACAGGCAGTACCTCCCAGCTAAAGATACTGTCCATAGTTGTGACATAATATTCCACCATCATCTCCCAAAAAGTTCCTTGAGGTCAATCACTAGTTTTCTTTTGGTTTTCACCAGTTCTGACCAGTTCAAACCATTTGGTTCTAACCAGTTCTGTCAAGTCATACCATTTTAATCCAGTTTCTGCTTTGATCCAGTTCTGACCATTTAAATCAAGTTTCTGAAATGAAACTGGAATTATAGAATTGTGTAATTGATTTTTCACCCAAGAAAGACACCTATTCAGGTGATCTAATTAAAAATGCAGCATGGGGAAGCTAGGTGGCACAAGGAATAGAGCAGCAACCCTGGAGTCAGGGTTGCCTGAGTTCAAATCCAGCCTCAGACACTTAACACACAATTGTTTATGCTGTGTTGTGTTGTGTTATGTGTGTGTGTGTTATGTGTAACCTTGGGCAAGTCACTTAACTACAATTGCCCTACATTCCCCCCTCCAAAAAGAAAAAAAAAGCAAATACAAGGTGAAGGCTAACTATTAAGGAAAGGGGACACAATGTGTACCTTTCTGTTAAAACCTTAGAATCTAAAAAATGAAATAAAGGATTCACAGGAGGGTGAAATAAATGTAATGCAGACAAACTTGCAAAGTGCTAGGAGAAATCTGAAGAGGGCAAGATTTTAAAAGTATGTGTTTTCTTATGATTGGAAAAAACAAAGTTCTACTGGAGGAACTGCATATCATTCCATTTCCTATAACTTTATGATTCTAAAAAGCTAAGATCATTTGAAAATTAAATATCCACATTGTTCTTCATAATGCAAGGGTTTCCAAAAAATTGTAAATGCTTCATAAAATAGACTTCATAAATATAGCAGTATTCATAACATTACTTTTACAGTTCAAAACATAAGTGCTTCATTCCTTATTAAAAATTTATTTTATGTTTCTTTGTGGATAAAGATATTTGTAAACATAAGATACTGATGAGAATATTGATTGAGCACATATATTCATTATACATATTGGTATATATGAGTTTATGTATACATGTATGTAAGTATGTATTCTTCCAAATATGAAAACTGGTTCCCAGTTGAAGGATAGAAACTGCCAATTGGTGTTTTTACTTTATGTTCAGAGCAGTTTAAATAATAAGAAGTATCCTTGTTACTATTTTCAATCACTGTACAATTTTTTTTTAATTTCAGTTTCCTGTAGACTTTAAAATCTTTACCAGTCTAAAGTCATTAGTAAACCTCATAATGTTTTCAATTGAATTGCAAACTGTGTTGGCTCTTCGGGGAGTGCCTTTGAAGTTGTATAATCTTGAAGAAAAAACCTGCCTTTCATAGTGCATATCTGTTAAAAATATTTTTTTTCTCCAACCAGAGACATGTTTTAAAAGTCTCATAACTATAACTCCTGCAAAAAAGTAATTGGAATGCTGATTGGTATGAACCAAAAATACCATATCAGCCTCAATTACTGCCATGTTTAAATTAGACTTTCACTGCATAGCCTCTTAGATGATAAATTCTACACAGGCCAACTAACCTTACTTTAACTATAGAGATTATAATCAGTCTAATGACTCACTTGATTAATTCCATTCATTTCATAATTCCATCATATTAATTATTCTTAATTGCACATTCAGCAGGGCAGTGTCCCTGATGTGTTACTCATTAAGGGCTGTAATTTAGTTTTGACAATTCAGAATTTAAAAACTACTATGAAAATTGTTAAATTTAGTTCTGATTTGGGAGATCAAGTTTGTTTGTGCATGTATGTAGCAATCCTAATAGGGGTGTGTGTGTGTGTGTGTGTGTGTGTGTGTGTGTGTGTATGTCTAAACAAACAATGGACAGAGACTAACAAAGAATAAACATTCCAAAAAGATAAACAGAGCACCTAAGAAGCAGTTGAAAGGAAGTTGAACACATGATTCTCTTTCAAATTTGTGTCTTAGAGGGCATTGCTATTGAGGCCCGTGTTGATTTAAATAATCAGGAGAAGGGAACTTGTATGGCACAGAAAGGTACATTAGTTGAAGTTGACCTACAAAACCTTACAAGTCTGTCTAAATCTGAGATTTTGTGATTCTATATTTGGTAGGAAAAGAATCATGATTTTTCTGGGATAGCACCTTGAGATCTATCCTATGCATATTTCCTTCTACAGCGACAATTAGAAAACTCACTATTCCTTCATGTAAGGTAAATTTACCTCCATTCCTTTGTTTCCCCTATTCCCTTTTCCTGTGTTTCCTTTCCCATCTCATAGGCCCACCTGTCCCATTCATTCTTTATGGACCAGCTTATATGCTTTTTCCATTTAGCATCATCTAGTCTCCCCAAGTGAGATGTGGTCTTTCTGAAATTCTAAAATCCCTAAACCTCTTTATTTGTACCTTCCCTTATCCCCTCTCTTCCCCATGTTCCTCCCCTTATTCTCTCTTCTCTATCCATCTCTCTATGTATATCTTTTCTTTCTCTTCTCTGCCTCTTTCTCTCTTTCTCCTCTCCCCAACTATGTAATAAGCATGTTTCTATACATGCATGCATGCATGCATACATACACAAATGTGCGAATAGGCATTGGATAAGAATTCCTGAAAGTACAAAGTAGATTTGCTCTCCCATTTTTGTAATGAAAATCAGCTACTAGATTGGCAGGCGTAGCTTCTCTCCTTTCAACTCCAAGCAAAACTGGGAAATTAAGACTGAAGGAAGTCTCATAGAGGTCAAAATAGCTTCTAGATGACTTGGGAATCCCTATGATTCTACTAATTCAACATCTTATACTTACATAATGTTATTAGTCATCTGGAAGATCCTGTGAAACACTTGAGTTGAATACAATTTCTACTTAAGCAAAAGTCTTTGACTTCATAAAATCCCCAAGACACTTGTTGAGGGTTAATTAATTCTCATGGTCTTTATGGAAAAAGCATAAAAATGGGAAGAAACATGAAGAAAAGGTCAGAAAAAGGAATTAGGGACTGTTCATTTGATCTTCATGAATGTAAACACCAGAAAAGTAACTCTTGAATTGTAGATAGTTTGAGGATCAGAGATCTGTTTATGTTGTAACTAAATGAGATTTTAATCCAGATAATTATTGGTGAGGGGAAAGTTCTATTAATGAGTTGTCTAACAGGCTTTTTCTCCTCCTAAGCCTGGATTTAAATGAACAATGTTCCTCAGGGACAGTAAAGGGGCATGAGAAGTGTGCAGCATGCTAAAGCACTGAAATGATTGGAGCCAGTAATTGAGTGTCCATCATTCCAGCTCACTCAGGGAGCAGGGCCACCTATTAAAGAAAATATTGCTAGACTCAGAGAGATCAACATTCTAGGAGATAGCCCCATACTAGTTCCAGCATAGGAAGATTCAATCTCAATAAAAATATCACAGAGGCCTGCCATCATGACCCTAAAGGTATTTCTTGCTTTCAGTCTAAGGCCATATAAGAAAGGGGCCACTGCATAAGCAAAGTAAACCATTAAAATTCAGGTTTTAGAATTGATTTAAACCAAAGTAGAGATGTTATAGTAACAAGGTTGAGGCAAATTAAAGCATCTAGAGCAGAGAATTTAGAGATTCAGGAGGGTAAGCAGAGGCCTGAAACTCGAAGAAAAAGAACAGCAAAAAGTACCCCCATCCTTTAATTTTTCTAATTAATTTTGCTTTGTTTCTTAAGTGTGAGATAGGGAAAAAATGGTCTCTAGTCATCAAGTCTAGAAGGAGAAGTCTCCATGCCTGAAACTGCAAAAAAGCAATTGATGACTTTAAGAGAAAAGGGTAGAGGGTTGAGAAAGTTAATGTATCAACCTAACAGAATACAAATAGGTTGGGAAGACAGAAGGTAGCTAAAGGAGTAAGGTCTATTCTTTTATAGTTGACATCTAGAATCAAGAGTAATACTTACTGCCATTTTAAGTATGAGTATGTTGGATGACTCCAGATAACTTATTGAATCTGGCTGTTTATAATTCCCTGGAGAGTTTCAGATTTTAAGTCATGAGATATGGCTCAAATACCTGTGTGAAACTAGGATGTTACTTAAACTCCCAGAGCCTTAGTTTTATCTTCTCTGAAACAAAAATGATACCCAGGAGTATTGCAAAGTAAGTTCTTCATAGAGTTTAAACCAAGTATAAATGGGAAATATTATTAGAGGTCTTCAAAAACTCTCAATTGGATGTGTAATTTAATTCATATGATCTTTCCTCTAAGGATGCATGTCATAATCCATTCATATCTGCCTATTCCATAAAGCACACCTTCCTATAAGATGCTGTAACAACAAGCACCCTAGTATAACCAGGATGGCTATTAGCACAGGTTCTTGGATCTACTTTTCTAAAGGAAAGCAACTTTAAATGGGGTCAACAATCTTACTTTAATTATATATATATATATATATATATATATGATTCACTTAGTTCAGGGGGAAGAGTCAGCACCCTGAACTTCAGGGAAAATACAAACAGAAAAACTACAGAGAAAACAACAGATGGGACTTCTAGCTATCTGACCAATGTTAGACCATACATAGTTACCAGAGAAGGAAGCACCAATATCTGGGTTTTCAAAGCCAGGGGGCTCTTTAATGGTTACCCAGAGTCTCATGTGCCCAAATCACACAAACCCTCTTTCAATGAGTAAGCCACAAAGCAAAACTTCACCTCAGACTACAGATTCCCTTCTTCAGAACCAGCAGTCATCACAACCTTTTTAACTCACTGCCTAATTACAAAGTAACAATAGGTGTGGGCTTTCCTGAAAAAACAAGCCTTCCCCTAATCAAGCTTCTTTTGTTGGGCTCCATTGTGAGTCCTATTAATGGGCGGGGAAGATCTTCAACTCCCATTAACATTATAGTTTCCTACAAAGGCTTCACTCAAAATACTAGAAGCTTTTCTCATTTTCTCCTGCCCTCCTACCAGCAGAGCCCACAAGCAATTATTGTTACCCCTACTTCTTATCAGATAACCAGCACATCTTCTTTTTTTTGAGAACAATTTCTCTGATGACATCTCTTGCCCCTGTATTCGTCAAAGTCCTTAATTAATTATAAATTGCAGCCTACTCACACTTCCATTAGGCTCTGCATTGCTCTCTGAGAAACCCACTTATAATTTGTAGGAAATTACAATGTTCTTTGACTCACAGTAATATAACTCCAGAAGAACATTTATGTTAAAAATAAAAACTTTTTTTCTACAAAGATTTTTGGAAGAAAGACAATAATAAAAATAGCATTTGTGTAGTGCCTACTATGTGCCAAGCACTGTGTTAAACATTTTACAAATATTATTTGATAGGGGCAGCTAGGTGGAGCAGTGAATAGAGCACTGGCCCTGGTGTCAGGAGGACCTGAGTTCAAGTGCAGCTTCAGACACAACACAAAAACTAGCCACGTGATCTTAGGTAAGGCACAATCCCAACTGCCCGCCAAAAAGCAGAAAAAAAAAACAATTATTATTTGATTGTCACAACAACCCTGAAAGTTAGGTACTATTATTTATCCCTACCTTACAGATGAAGTTGTTGCTGTTGATTTATTTCAGTTATGTCTGACCCTTTGTTACCCCATTTGGGGTTTTCTTGACAAAGATACTGGAGTGGTTTGTCATTTCCTTCTCCAGCTCATTTTATAGATGAGAAAACTGAGACAAACAGAGGTTAAGTGACTTACCCAAGATCACACAACAAGTATCTGAAGTAGGATTTGAACTTGTGTCTTTCTGACTCCAGAACAATCACTCTATCCAGTGTATAACTTAGCTTTCTCTTTAATTAAATAAGTGTTGACATTTTATCCAAGACTAACCAACCTGATCTCTTCATCTTCTTTAATGCTGAGCTCAATTCCTTTTTCATTTGTTCTGTATAATCAATATATTCATATAAATAAAATTTCTTTAGTGGTTGTTTACCTAACTGCATGTAATTTTTCCTATATACATAAATAGCCCAAACTTTTAAATAGTTATGACTATCTTCCAAGAGCTCAGTGTTTCAGGCTTTGTTGCATCCAGCATGATGTCCGTTACAAATAGGTAGGATCTTACCACCCAAGAGAATATCTTTTCACTTTTGATAATATGTTAGATCTCTTCCAAGATAATTGTAAGCCACTATAATAAGCATGTTTCCCTGTTATCTTTCTCATCTGACATTTGTGATTGAAGGATTAAATGAATGGTATCTCTGCTCATATATCTTTCAAGGACTCAACATTTTCGATGTATAGATAGGAGAAAACTTGTTAGAAGAGAAACATTACAATAGAATTTTTATCTATCAACTAAAATGCTTTTTTGAAATAACTGACCAAAAAAACCACAAGCGAATCATGAATTCTCCATGATTTTCTGGCAATTTTATGATGACAAATAGATGGTCAACTACATATACCTTGTGACACCGAAGAGTGTCCTAATTGTGTTACTTCTAGAAAGGATAACTTCTATATAAACTCCATCTCCTTTTTATCTCTTTAATTTCATTTCTACTCTATAACTACACCTTAGTCTCTCCTGGATTTGCTGATCAGTGGATAGAACACTGGGTCTGGGTCAGGAAGACCTTAATTCTATTTTGGACTTAGATTCTTATTAGCTAGATAAGGGTAAAATAAGATAAAATCAGTAAAACGATTAGCATAATGCCTGGCAAATAGTAGGTTCTTAATAAATGAGTGTACCCCCTTTCCTTATTCCTTTCTTTTTTAAAAAAATGTTCATTCTAAAACACATAGAGATTTTTTTTCAATGTGATACCCTTCAATTTATAACCTTAAATATTTCAGGATTAGATTTTTTACTGGGTCCCTCACTAAGATTTCTATAAACTGATTTTATCCTCAAGAAGCAATAATGCTCATATTTTTCCATCATTCTCCTTAAAATTTTACAAAGGCATTTATATTCTAAACCTCTGTTGCCTTTGGTTGCCATATCTCTCAGCTTGACAATTAACCCAAGTGTTTGTTGACAATTATCTTTTCATTATACTTCTAACTAAATTGACTGCCGTTTATGTCTCTGACATATCTTCTACCCACAACTAATTTTTCATAATCAAATCTTTGTTTCCATAGGTTAGCTAATATTTGGATCATGCACATGATCTATCTTACTTCTCAGTTTTATACTTTATTCTAGCTCTGAGCTAAGTTTGCTCTTTCCTCTAAAAACTAGATAGTCTGACTGTACACAGCAAACATTCATGAATGACTGCTTGTAATGCCATGAAAAGAACACTTCAAAGGTTCATAATACCAGCATAGTAACTCTCCATTTTATTCATTGATAAATTAAGGTAAAACCTTCACAGAACAGAGAAAATCAAACTACAGCATTCACCAAGTGTGATTTAATGATTTCCATGTACTACACCACCCTGGACAGTATGTTCATTAGTCAATCACAAAGTCTCTCTTCTCAAATGGAGGTTAAGATTTGTTTCCAATCGTAAATGAAGTATATTCATTTGATCAATCACAGAGCACAAAAAAATCAAGTTTCCCACCCCTGGATCACAACTGAATTACAATTATCATCAGTTAACACCAAGCAGCTTCTCAAAAGGGGCAGTGGAGAGTACAAAGGCCATCTACCCCTGAGCTACTGCAAGGTTAAGATATCATCATAGCATTTAATACCCAAAGAGAGGTCTTTTCTTCATCTTGACCCAAGACAAGTTCTCAGTAGCCTCTCTGTTCCTTGGGAGACAGAGCTTAACAAATCCACAATATACATTGCCATTGTCCTCATAAATTCACTCTCTGCCTGCAGAACAGTCTCAGGACCCCTGAAAACATCAGCAAGACCCTTTTCCAGAATTTCTGTAAACATACAACAAAAAAATCCTTCTTCAGGGCTTCTGAACCAACAGCAAGATTTCAGGACCTCTGCAACAACAGCACTGGCCTTCACCAGCAGACAAATCTGGCAAAATAACATGAAAATGGAAAGACAAAATACCAGCATCACAGCTATGTCTCCTCAGTCCTTGGCAGCTCTGGGTGGCAGCAGCTCCAACTGGCCCTCAGCAATCCTCCACAATGCTGCTCCCAAAAGTTCTTCTGCCTCTTTTTCTGCTTGGGCATTCTCTAAATCCATGCACCAGCTCCTCCCAGTTCTGCCCTCTCTTTTTATGTCAACAAGTCTATCCCACAAGTGGGATTCAAAAGCTCTGGGTTTCAACACTCAGGGGGATCTTTAAATTCCATTACTATTACACTCCTACATCATCAGTTATGGATAATTTCACTCACACACACACACACACACATACACACATACACACATATCTTCTTCAATGCTTACTATGCCTATCACCAACAAATTATTTTCTCAAAAAAATGCATTCCTGATATGTAAGTGTGAAGCTACTTTCCTATTCTTGAAACATCTTATAACATATTTCTCACCACAGTTACCTATTCCCACTTTTTTATTGATGTCATCAAATATCAAAATGTATTTTTATTTTATATGGTGAATTCTTATTAACATTATTTATAATTGCTAACATTAATAAAGCTTTTTCATGTTTACAAAGCACTTCATATATTACCTCATTTAAACCTCACAAAAATATTATGAAGTAAAGTTATAATCTACAATTTACAGGTGAAGAAACAGAAGCTAAGAAAGGTTAAGTGATTTGCCAAAATATATAAAGTAAGTATTTAGACTAAGATTTGATGTTGAATTTCAAATTTTGAATTTGAATTCTTGATTCAAAATCCCATGCTGTTACCAAGTTCTTCATTAAATATCTATTTAAATTTCCTTTTTATATTATACTGAATATTTTATATACAAAATAGAAAACAAATCAGATTATATATGATATTGAAAATCTTTTTCCATGTCATTTCTTTTTATAATATACAATAAATCCAACATTTTAGTTTCAAAATTGTCTCTGTTTCCTTTTCAACATCTTTTCTGATTTTCCTCATCATGCTTTAAAAAATGTTTCTATAACAGTACTCTTTTTTCCTTTTCAGCATCACTATTACTACCCTTCTTCCTATGCATTGTGGTCAGGCCTCCTTTTTCTTTATGTGGGCTACCTAATTTATTGCACTGACTTAGACAAGCTAGTATCAGCAGTTCCATCTGGATCTTGATACTCAGATTGTTGATTCTACAGGACAAACCATGGTGTCACAGAACAGAAAGTCTTTTATTTTTCTTTTTCTCTATGCAGAGAGACACAAAATGAATTTGTTAAATGAATTTTTTTTAGTGAATTTGTTAAATATTCACCAATTATGTTTAAACATTTATAACATTCATTTTTAAAAATTGAGTTGACAATTCTATCCCTCCATACTGCCCCTCACATGCCCCTTCAGAAAGCATAAAATATGTCAGCTATAGATGTGAAATTATGTAAAACATATTTCCACAGTAGCCATGTTGCAAAGGACAGCACATTACAAAAAAAAAAAAAAAAGAAGCGAAAGATAGTGAAAAAAAGCATGCTTCAATCATCATTTAGAGTTCATCAGAACTCTGTCTAAAGGTAGATAGTATTTTTCATCATGGGCACTGTGGGATTTTCTTGCATCATTGTCTTCATCTGAGTAGCTAAATCTTTCATAGTTGATCATACAATATTGCAATTGCTGTGTACAATGTTCTCCTGATTCTGATCACTTTATTTTTTATCAGTGCCTATAAGACTTGATGGATTTTTCTGAAAAAAAAAATATGCCTATCTTGTTCAGCATTTCTTATAGCACAATAGTATTCTATCAAATTCATAAACAACTTTTTAAAGTCATACCTCAATTAATGACATCCTCTCAATGTTCAATTTTTTGCTACCACAAAATGGGTTACTATAAATAAGTACTTTTTCTTTTCCTTTGATCTCCTTGGGATAAAGACTTAGTAATTTTATTCCTGGGTCAAAGGGTACACAACAGTTTTTTTAGCCCTTTGGGCATACTTCCAAATTGTTTTCCAGAATGGTTGAATCAGTTCACAACTCTACCAGCAAGCATTAGTGTTCCAATTTTCTCACATCCCCTTCAATTATTATCATTTGTGTCATACTAAATAGTTTGATAAATATACAGTGGTGACTCAGAGTTGTTTTAATTTTCATAACCCTAAGCAGCAGTGATTTAAATAATTTTTTTGAGATAACTATAGATAACTTTGATTTCTTTTTCTGAAAGACAAATGATCATTTATCGTTTGGGGAAATACTTGTATTTTTATAAATTTGACTCCTTTATTTAAGAAATTATGTTTTTATCAGAGAAATTTGCAGTAAATATTATCTCCAGTTTTCTGTTTTTTTTTAATCTTGGCTATATTGTTTTTGTTTGTGCAATTTTATTTTCATTTAATGTAGGCAAAATTATATATTTTACATTCTACAATGATTTTATTTCTTGTTTTGTCATAAATTCTTCCTTTATTCAGAGATTTGACAGGTAAATTGTTCTACTAAACTAATTTGCTTATATTATCACCATTTATGTCTAAATTATTGTAATCCACTCTGCCATACCTTTTCCATTTTATGGGTGAGTTCATGACATTCACATTCACAGTGATGTTTACTGTGTATTTCCATCCATCATCCATCCCACTTTATCGCACCTCTCTCTCTGTCTCTGTCTCTCTGTGTCTCTGTGTCTCTCCCCCCCACACCCTATTTTGACTCCACAAGTATTTTACTTTTGACCATCACCTTCCTGAATTGGTCTTCTCATATCAACCCCCACCGTTTTCTTATTTCCCAACCCTCCTACTTCCCTGTAGGGTAATATAGATTTTTATACCCAACTGAATATGTATATTCTAGTTAAATACAGGTTCAAGCATTGTCTGCCACCCACATCTTCCCCTTCACTAATGATCTTTCATGACTCTTTTATGTGATAATTTTCCCTACTCTACCTCTCTCTTCCCCTTTTCCTAGTGTGTCTCTCTTTCTCACTCCTTAGTTTTATTTTTTGGATAATATCCCATCATAATCAACACAAACTCTTGCCCACTGTCTATGTATAATCCTTCTAACTGCCCTAAAAAATCCAAAAATAGTTACTCAAGACTCATAAGGATCATTTTCCTATGTAGGAATGCAAATAATATCATCTTACTGAATCTTTTATGATTTCTCTTGTTTACTGATTTATACTTCTCTTGATTCTTGTATTTGAAAATCAAATTTCTATCCAGCTCTGTTCTTTTCATTGGAAATGCTTAAAAGTCCTCTATTTCATTACAAATCCCTTTTCCCCCCGATGGATTATACTCAGTTTTGCTGGGTAGGTGATTCTTGGTTTTAATTCTAGCTCCTTTGCCCTCCAGAACATTATATTTCAAACCCTCTGAAACTCTAATGTAGAAGCTACTGAATCTTTTGTTGTCTTGACTGTGACTCCATGATATTTAAATTGTTTTCCTTTGGCTGTTTAATTTGTTGATCTGTTATATCTTTCTTTTATTGAAGAAAGTGCAGAGAAGTATAAAATTTCCTCTAAATAGAGACTTTAACTGCATCTGCAAAATTTTGGCATATAGTTTCATTGTTGTCATTATTTTAATGAAGGTATTGATTGTATGATTTATTCTGTGACCCACTGTTTCATAGCACACAACTATTTAGTTTCTAATATTAATTATTTATTCATCAGTCATTTTATTGAATGATATTTTATTGCATTATTTATCATATAAGCTACATATACCATTTCTGCCTTTCTGAATTTGTGGGTCTGTTATGCCATAATACATAGTCAATTTTTGTAAAATTGTCCTGAAGAACTGAGAAATATGCCTATTCCTTTCTAAACCCACTCAGTATTTTCCAAATGTCTATCATATGTAGTCTTTAAAATTGTATCCAGGTTAAAAGCCTCTTCTTTTAACATTTATTTATTGGTTAGACCTAGCTAGGTATAAAAGAGGTAATCTCTAGTTCTCTGTTTAACTCTTTAACTATTTCCTTTAAATGTCTCTTCTTCAATTTTAAAAATATTGATGCTAATTCATGTAAATTGATTTAAGCAAAAATAGTTTTACTATTTCATTCATTAAATTTATTTCGGATTTTGCTTGGTCTCAGATGATTTTTGCTGACTGACTTTTTTTAAGCTGATACATAATAGATGTTATTCCAGTCCCTTCTTTTATTTCTGTTTCTGAGTATACATTTTTGTAAATAATATATTATTGAATTATTATTTTTAATCTATTCTTCTATCTTCCATTTCATATGTGATTACATCCTATTTGCATTCTCTTGTGAATGTTAATTGTGTAATTTCCACCCCCCCCTACTGTTCTCTCTATACTTTTCATTCATTCTCTTTGGTTCTTTCCTCTTCTTTATACAGGAAAAGAATGTGTTGTTGGTGGTGTTGTTATTGTTGTTGTTTTTAAAGGAGTTCAGTAGCAGTAATCTAGGATTGGAGTAATCTCCTGTTTTAGGGATCCTCTTCTCTTTCCCACACCCAGAACCCAAATCAAGTTTTTTTATCCTTTATTTCCATTTATGTCTCCCTTTGAAATTCATCATCCTTTTTTTTTTCTTTTACTTAAGACTAATCCTTCTCTTAATCCATCTTCAATCTTATTTCCTTCTTTCCCATCTTCACTTTCCCTCTGTTTGCTCTTTGGAGTGAAATGTTTATCAGTATCAAATTATATATGCTTGTGTGTGTACCTGTGTGTATGCTTCCTTCCTTTGACAAGTTCAGATAACAGTGAGGCACAAATGCTACCTTCCTCCTTCACCCCATTTTCCTTTTCCTATTTTGTGCAGATTTCTACTTATACATTCCAATTATGTGAGTGACATTTCTCTATCCATCTTCTTCCTCTCTCCTTCCACTCATTTTCTCTTCTTCAACTTCATTAAAACATAAAAGAACCTCTCCCAGTTCCTATGTCTAATTCTATTCTGGTGATAGAATCCTGAGGGGATACAAACTTGGATGAACAGAAGCCAGCTAATATCTCCTAGCAAAAGCTAATTGTTAAGTTGTTGTGCTGAAGGAAGTGATGAGAAGGCTGACTTTAGAAAAATCTGAAGGGATTAATATGTACTGGTGCTGGGTGGGGTGACTAATGTGGAAGCATGTTTAATGTGATTGCACATGTATAACACATATATCAAATTGCTTGTTGTCTTGGGGGAAAGAGAAGGGGTAGAGAAAAATTTGGAATTACAAATCTTATAAAAATGAATGTTGAAAACTACTTTTACTTGTAATTGGAAAAAATAAAATGCTAATTATAAAAATTAAATAAAATATGTAATCCTTTATTCTGGTAAATGCTAAATTAGGTGTAATCCTGAAGGTGATTAGACAGTAATTGACTCTCTTTCTGACTGCTATGGAACAAATAAATCCTTAATAATTTATTAAACTTTGACAGTATTTCAGGTAGTATGCTAAGTGTTACAGACACCAAGGAAGGCAAAAATTGTCCCTGCCTTCAAGGAGCTTACATTCTAATAGGAGAGAGGATGTGTAAATAATTAGACACACACTAACTATATATAAAGTAAATGGAAGGCAATCTCAGAGGTGAAGCCTCTAGCAGCTGAGGGGATAAGAAGAGGTCAGCAGTAGATGATAGGATTTGAGCTCAATCTTGAAGGAAGCCAGGAAAACTAAAATGTGGAGATGAGGAAGTAGAGCTTTCTTATGTGGGATCAACATTGCGAGAGCACAGATAGAGGAAATGGAGTGTCATTTTTAAGGAATAGGAAGCAGGCCAGGATATCTGGATTATAGACTGCACAGAAAGAAGTACTTAAACTTAGTAGTGAGTAGTTCCAACTTTATTTGGAAACAAATTACCTATTAATGGTGGTCCCCAAGGGACTACTCCCCAGGGTAGCTCAGCAATATCCTTTAAGATTCTTCAATGGTATTTGTTCAGAAGACAGTTTTTCCAGTCTATTCATAACCCTAAACCAAGTTATTCCTCTTACCATTTCTACCCCCAATGAATCACTCACAGTATTAGAATCATTTCTTATTTTAATGGTTAGTACATTGGAGTGTTCAACCAAGAATTATTATTCCACTTCTCCATTCCCACTATGCTAGAGCCCTTTGCAAGGCACATTTATTCATATATTTTTCATCTAGCAAGGGGAAAAGAAAACAATAACACTGAGTTGGGAGTCTGAAACACCTGAATTCTAGTGCCAGGTTCAATGTAAATTCAACCAGTAAAACTCAGCAGTATTTACAGATGATGACAATTAGTTAGCGATAATACTTCTCCAACTAACCTTATTTGATAATGAATTAAGCACTTCAAGTTTATAAAAATCATAATATACTAGTTCAGGTTCTAAAATCACTTCATGATTTTCGAAGTACTTTTCCAAAGAATGGTATGAAAAATATTGTTAGCTCTATTTCACAGCCGGGGAAATTGAGGATCAGAAAAGGTTAATATATTTGTTCACAGTTATATAATAAGAAGGACAGTACAGAACAGTAGAAATGATACTGGATTTAGAATTAAAGGAGATAAATTCAAATCTTCCTCCAATGTTAACTACCTGTGATGACGCTACTGAAGATCCCTGTGTTTCAATTTGTACTCTTTTAAAAGTAGGGACTTAAACTAGATGGCCTCTGAGGTCCTTTCCAATACTAGATCTCTGATCCTATCTATTTGATCTAGGGATATTTGCTTAACCCCTGGGTTTAAGTCTCCTCATCTGTAAAATGATGGCATTAATTAGAAGATTTGAAGTTCCCTTTCATTTCTAAGTATGAAAATAGGGACTTTAACTTGGACTTTCTCTTCAAAGACAGATCCTTTCTACTATACCCCACTTCCTCTTCCTACATCAAAGTCATATGCTTATTTTTGAATACAGAGACAGTTATTGAGTTGCTGTTCTCACCTTTAAAAAGTTCAGTTGCCTTGTATTGTTTATGAGATTACTTCAAATTAACGGAAAATTGAGCACACATTCCTAAATTTTCCAGATCCATATATCTACTTCCTCAGCACTTTAAATGAATGCTTATTATATATAGGGGTGACATTGGGGTATTTGAAGAAACAAGGAAGTCAAGATTTTTATAGGAAGATTAATTTTTTTTTTGGATGGCAATTGGGGTTAAGTGACTTGACCAAGGTTACACAGGTAATTTTTGTGTTGCGTGTCTGAGGCCGGATCCAAACCCAGGTCCTCCTGACTCCAGGGCCAGTGCTCTATTCACTGAGCCACCTAGCCACCCCTAAGATTAATTATTTTTAAGTAATTTTTAAAGAATGAATGAAACTATTACATAAAACAAGATCCATCTGCATGCACTTTTGAGGTCCATGCAAAGAAAAGCAGGGTAGCATTTTATTGCCTTTTCTGTCACGATATTTCTAAAATATAAAAGAATATCAGCAAAGACTGAAAAATATAACTGGATCATTGAGAATTAAAACTCATCTATAGGGATGAAGTCCAGATGGGTGGGAGGAGGTGATAGCAAACAAAATTAGGAAAAAACAGGAAAAGAAAGCATATGATTAGAAAACAGATAAGGTATCTATGTGTCCTTTTATTTATTTCATTATTATCTCATAAGTATATGTAGTAGAGGACACAGGACATTTTTCCTGAAAGAAACAGCCCACTTTAACAGCAATTACAAATATCTCACAGCTTGAAGCATTTAGTAATTCTAACAAGGGTTTTATTCCTCTGCTTTCACCATCTAGCCCCAGAGGCTTGTAAAAGAACACACACAGATACTGAAAACAGATGAAAGGGAAAAGCATGCAATTTTTATCCTTCTTGAATGTAACAGACATATGGCTAACTCAAATTATTTATGTTTTCAAGTTAAGAACTAAACACACATTGAGTAGAAAATGATTCAGTCTAATTTCAAGCAAAATGTTGAGGCAGCTGCTGAAAATGCTTGGTTTCTCCGAAGTGGTTACTTTGTGTCTCTAAAGCCTTCCCAATGGAAGGGACATGTGTCTCTAAAGCCTTCCCAATGCCTGTGATATCTAGCCTGGTAATGTCAATTTAGTAAAGGTACAGTGTCCTAGGCCAACCACAAATTTATCATTTTCTACAAGAACTTAAGATAGGGAGTGAATCTTTTATGTCATTGCTATAGGGAACTCTCAGATCAGAAAATTAACACCATCAGTGGTGATCAGTATGTTCTTAGAAATTTATGGGTCTTAGAGAATTGCCTAGAGATATGGGAGATGAAGTCATTTTCTCAAGGTCACACATTCATTAGGCATCAAAAGTAGAATTTGACCTCACCTTGTTCTAGCTCCAAGGCCAACTTTCTTAGCCACAGTGCCCAGGGCTATCTCTCTGGGAAGAATTTGATATATGAAAATATGAATTCATAATACTTTAAAGTTAAATGACTGACTCAATACACATTGATTGAAGATAGGATTATTCACATCTCCTTAAACAATGGAGCTTTCCAGGAAACATGTTCCATTGCCTACTCATTTTTTTATTATTGTGGCAAATGTAGGAATACTAAATTTTGATTCTCAGGGCTATAAGGAGTCTCTAATTATTTCAAATAGTGTCATAATTGTCAAAATATAATTGATTTTGACTGTTTTCAGGAGACCTGAACTTTAGTCCCAACTCTGTCCCTGACAAGTTATATGACTTAGTCCAATCCTTCATGTCTTAGATCTCAAGCTTTAACATGTATGAGGTAAATGATTTGGACTATGATTTCTAACATATCTGCTAACTCAGTTATCATTTGAGTCCATGTTTCTAATACAAATATTAAAATTGTCCCAGTAAGTGATTTTTAGGGGGAGGGCTTGTGGGGTTTCATAAAAAATAATAAAACAGTATAGTTTCTCAAATGTTGGGATTTCTATTCCAGCAAATCTCAGCATCTTCTCTCCAATTAATCTTCCCATTGCTAAAAGCCAGCAGCTTCCATCTAAAGCTAAGAAAATAGGATATGAAGAACTAAAGAGGGTTTCATGTTATTGTTTTTGAGTAAGATATTTTTTAATCTTTGTGTGTGTGTGTGTGTGTGTGTGATTGACCATTTTGGCAGTCTGGTAAATCCCATATATGTTTTCTTAGAATAATGTACTGAAATAATTGAAGGAAATACTTAATTTCCATTAGATTAGCAAAGATAAAGGTATCTTCCCCCACCCCCTTTCAAGTTAATAGGGCCCTTGAAATCTATCCACAGACCTCAGGTCAAGATTTCCTGCTTTAAAGTGATCCATTTTCATGAATATTTTTTAAAAATCTGAAACATTGTATCTGGACTCTACAATCTCCACACTGAATGTGCCATATTGGGAAGTGTGAGAGCTTTCTAGAGGGACTAAGAACTTGACTTCTCCAAGTACCTCCAGAGGAAACTGATGCTGTACATTATACAAATTTGAAAGTATTCAGGAATGAAATCTCAAGCTATCTCAAAGAGAATTATATTACAAAAAAGTGGAAAAGATGACAGATGGTAATTTTATCAAAAAGAAAACAAAAATGAACCAATGGGGAATTATGAAAATGTGAGCAACTATACAGCAATAAACTTACTTTATTTTCTTATTGAGTTCAATGGATCCATCATCTTACTGGTCCCTTATCTATACTACATAAATACCCATATATCTTGCTAAGAATGGTCTCTATAAACACATATGAAGGTTATCCTTGGTATTTAAACTTGAGAGGATAATAGCTTTCTGCCAAGTTTTCTTTACCAGACCACATATTTAAGAGCATAATGTAGGCACTCTTCAGACAGAATATCTGCCACAAAATGTTTCAAAATTATGCAAATCTTTTTAACCCTTGTAAACTCTGGAAACAACTTTGTTCAATCATAAGCTGAGTACTAACAATCAAGTAAGGTATAGAAGTAAGATATATGCTAACTTAAGGCATTTGACCATGTTAAAGAAGCTATGCTGTTTATATTTAAAAAAAAAAAGGTTTGATCATTGATGAAGATTTAGCAAAGCACTTATTCCCAAGGGACCTCACATTAATTGTATCTGAAAGGGTCCTAATGGTACTAAAATACTTTATCATTGGGGACATAACTATGTGAGAGAGATTGGTCTAATAGTCCATACTAGAAAAATAAACCTGATGAAAAATAGATATTTCAAAGTTTGGGTTACAGCCGAGTGGGAAAATTGTTTAGTTAATCTACTGTTACATATTATTTGATAAACACATAGATAATGACATCGGTCCAAATTTTAGTAGCAACAGGAAATTGGTCTGTATGGGTTTGGAGAAATTGAGCAATTATCTCTAGTAGCTTCCTGATGGAAAATGATATCTTTTGAATAATGGCATTCTCCCAGTGATTCTCTTGCTTATGAACTATATATTTACCCTGATTTCAGAAGAATCAAAATTATAAATGTAAAAATACTCAATGGAAAGATGTATGGTATGTTTTGTCTCCCAATGTTACCTATGATAGCCTTAGCATAAGAAATAGCTTTAAAAACAGTTATGACCTGATTAGTACAAATAAATGATAGTCTGAAATGGTCACATTATTTGAATTTGTATTGTATGTTAGAATTGGGCTGGAAACAATTGCCACATTTACATAAATGTAACTTCAAATAGTACGAGTTTTGAATACAAGGAAACATTTCAGAGAATTCTATATTTGCAAAAATTGAAATGTAACTGTGCTTTGACTAGGACAAATTTCTATTTTAATTATAACTTTCTCAACTATTCACAGAGCAAGAGGATACAATAAATGTACAGCCTGATTCTAGCATTAGTATTGAGATAGTAAAAGAATGAGAGACAGGTTTTCTCCATATGATTATATCCTCTAAATGGTTTTATAAAAAGCCCTGGAAAAAAATCAACAGGAAGAGGAGATACTGTCTACAATGTTGGTTTACAAATTATAGTTGCATAAGAAGAGTCAGAGTAAGGTTACAGATAGAGTATTTCTGGATTTCATTTCATTATTTGAAAAAGTTGCACATGATTTCCAAGTGGATAGGATGAAGCAATGAGTACTAGATATTAGTAAACTTAGATAATTTTAGGCCTAGTTGAAAACACGACGAAAAGGGTTTTGAAAAATGAATTATTATCTACAGGGAAGGTTGAATCTAGAAGAGACCTTGATAAGTTGGATGAAAGCTGGTGTAACATTTTTTAAAGCAATTGGGGTTAAGTAACTTGCTCAAGGTTACACAGCCAGTTACTTCTGGGTGTGGTGCTAAGTATCTGAGCCCATATTCGATCCCAGGTCATCCCGACACTGGGGACGGTGCTCTTACTTGCTGAGCCACCTGGCTGCCCCTAAGAGATTGGGGTTAAGTAACTTGCTCAAGGTTACACAGCCAGTTATTTCTGGGTGTGGTGCTAAGTATCTGAGCCCAGATTCAATTCCAGGTCATCCTGACACTGGGGCCGGTGCTCTTACTCACTGTGCTACCTGGCTGCCCCATGGTGTAACATTTTAATGGAATGTGCAGAAAGAAATATAGCTGGAAAGGGAAGCTATAATTTTTTTTTCTTTTTGCCTTTTGGAGGGCAATTGGGGTTGTGACTTGCCCAAAGTTACATAGCTAGTTTTTGTGTTAAGTGTCTGAGGATCTGAACCCATGTCCTCCTGACTCCAGGGCCAGTGCTCTATTCACTGCACTACCTAGCCACCCCATGGGAAGCCATAATTTTGAGTGGCATAAGTGAAAAGTATAAACATTTTGATAGATCATTTGCACAGACTTGATAGATGAAAGAGATAAGCATGTCTTACAAGAAGAAAATGAAGAAGGGTCAAATAATAGTAGATTACACAAAAGTCCCACACTTCTACCTCATGAAGACTTTCTTTGGGGAAACAATTGGAAAATTCTGAGCATAGTTAGTGCCAATAATACTATATAGATTGAATTTTAACAAAAATGAAATCTTATTATTGATGTGTTACTCCAGAGTCAGTTGAGTGTGCAGTCTGACCCTTAACCTTTCATAACTTAGACCAAATTTATTCGTTAACATGACAGAAAAAGAAGAATGATAAAGTGCAAGAGGAGGAGAAGGAGGAGGAGGAGATGAAGAAGAAGAAGAATCTAGTTTGGACTACATTTATTTAAAGGGGAACTGTTCTTGAAGCAACATAATTTTGGTGATGTGGGGCAATAATACATGTAGTATGCAAAGAAGTAAAATATCTTCTGAAGGTGTGGAAAAATTTTCAAAGCATTCTAATAGCAAAAATATATGTTATATTATACTAGAGAGAAATAACACCTAAAAGGGAGTGGTGGCCAAGAAAGGGTTTTTTTTTTTGTTTCAGAAGGCACAAGAAGGGTATGAGATGGCAAAAGTCATTTAATTGATATTCTGTTTACTTTCCAGAAGCTATGGTGACATGAATTTGATTGTTGCTCCCAGATCAAGGGACCAAAAGCAAAAGTTGGGAGGGTATTAATACATGAGGTTACATGGTGTGTGTCAAGATATCCAGGAGAGAAAGTCAAATGAGATGTGAAGAATGATATGAGAACTATGTTCTGCTAAATATAATAGGCCATATTTGTTAGTACTGGATGATTTGGTGATTAGGAAGGAATGACCATAGGGTTGAGGGTTCTGAAGCTGACTAAACTAAAGCAGACTTCAAAAAGAAAAGAACTGATATGAAAAGATTTGAAGAGAAAGATTCTAGGAAAAGCAAAGGCAAAGCTCTTTGTTTGGCAAGGAAAGTAGGGTCATAGGATTTAGAGACGTAAGGGAACTAAGAAGCGATCGCGCATATCATTCTTATTAAACAGATAATGAAACTGAGTCCCAGAGACAGAAAATTACTTGTCCAACATCACGCAAGTTATAAGTGACAGAAGGGGGAATAAAAAACCAGGTGCTCTTTTCATTATACCATGCAGCCTAAGGGGAAATAATACGCTGGGTAAGTAAAACAAATTAGCATGCAAAAAAAAAAAAATAAGATGCAAGCAACCTAAGGGAAAGGACTTGGTTTGTAGATGTCAACATGTTAAGAGATGATAAAAAGATTTCATGTGTAAATGATATATTGGTATATGAGGTAGAAATGCATGCAATTTGAAAAAAACAAAACAAAACTGAGAAGCTCATTTAGTACGCAAAACCTAAAAATTTTGCTATGACTTGTATTAACAGTATGATGATTATATTTCTCCCACAACCATGGAGCTAGTATATATGTACCAAATACATTTTTGTCTCTCTCCTATGTTAAATCAGTTTGAAGAATGGCTCTTCATACTCCTATTTATCAAAGAATACAAAGTATTTCTTAAAAAAAAAAACAGAAGCTGGCCTTCAATGTGTGTATGGGGGTGTCGGGGAGTAGCTGAATTTGCACAATGAAAACCAATCATCATCGGGGGAGTGGAAGAAAGTCACAGAGAGTATTATGGGAAGGAAAAGTTTACATTTTAAGATAAAACTCAACTTTTAAATTCTTTCAGAAGAGGGAGGATCTTGATTATAAATTGGAGGCATAGAAACTATCAGGTTAAAAATCATCTGGGATGGAGCAGACAAAAAAGAGAAAAGTAGACATGATTGGTGACTGCAAAAATTATTTATTTACACAATAGTAAAGGTACATGTTTCTATTCAAAGTGAAGCCTCCTGAACATTCACAGAGAGGAATCTTAAAAAGGGGGAGGAGGGCCGGAATTTTCCATTTGGAGAAATGTTGAAAGGGGAAGAAGGGATACATACATATACATATAAACACATATAATATACATATATGACACATACACATATTTGTAGAATGTATAAATATTGATATAGATAGGTACTGTCGATCCTCAATATTCCTACAATCAACTTTCATAACTAAGCATTCAGGTAATTTTATTAGTGATTTCATTTTCATTTTCAAGTTGACCAACATGCCTCTTCACTGCTATGTGCAGTACATGAAAAAAAGAGAGGTGTGATTGACTTTTGGAGAGTTTTTGAAGAAGGTGGTATCCTACTAGGTGCTTCACTGGTTTTGTTAAACCTATGGTTGTAAAGTGCTCTCCATGAATTTGTTGCATATTTTCAGTTTGCCTTTAAAATTCCAGTTTGGTGTTGTATTTTTGCCCAGAAAGTGTAGGGCAATCCTTTGGGTTCTGAGCCGAAGCATGCAAACTCAATGATGCAGTTTAGTAAGAAAATAAAGGTGTTACATAAACTACATGCCAGCAGCCTAGGTCTCCTATGAATTTGGATTTAAGGAAGTGATGATTGTTTTATCCACAAAAGGAGGAAAGTATTCAAAAAAAGTCTTCCTTAATCTGATCCAGAAAATGTTACTTTTAAAGTAACCTCTCTCAAGTGCCAGATGAGGAAAAGAAAAAATAGCCAAATTTGGGGGTAAATGAGATAGTGGTTGCAACTCAAGCAAGCATCCTGCCTCTCCCAGTGGCCTCCAAACTTTTCCTGTGGAAGAGTAGCACAGGAGAAGAGTTGAGATGGGGTGCGGTGGGGGGACATCCAGCCAGGCAGGAGTTCAGGGTCAAGACACCCTGAGGCAAATGCTTTTCATTGGGGAACAGTTCAACAACTGAATGAAAAAGGATATTAGTAATTTAAAGTGCTGTCCCTTTCCCTGTTTTACTTGAGGTGTTCTTCTGACCTCATTGTTCCTGACCTTTCTAGTCCCCTCACATAATGCCTCTCTTCAACCCTGAATTTTATGGGTTATTTTCTGATTATTATGTTAGGAAAAGTACATATTATTAGAATTAATGTTTTCTTATAAAGTATATTTTCAGCGATCTCTAGTGAAAGATTATAAATTTTGGTGGTCCTGGGAAACTAACACCGCATTTCCCATAGGTTCCATGTATCAACATTCTTGTTTTTGACTTTCAAGCCATTTTCTAGGAATGTTTCCCTGCAAAAGTTGGGTTGACTGTATAGATATAGGAAGATATATCTATATGGAATATGAGCAAGAAACCAGACTCTCTTTAAAGAGGAAAAAATGCCCTGTGAAATGAAGATGAACCTTATATGGAAATCAAGTTCAAAGATAGGGAAAAAAAAACCAGATTGTGAGAGGCGACACAGCTTGAATTTCATCTTCAATACATAGTTACTATAATGTTGTAGCTGAAAAGCCTTGGGCAGAACAATGGGGAACAAATAAACATAAATGGCTAGTGGTGTTTGCGGGTGATCAAAGGATGCTCCATATTATAAATTAAACATCATCCTCCTTCCTGTGTTTAAATCTATATTCCAAAATGAGATTTTTGAGAATAATGAGTAGAAAGGCAAGGGGGAGAGAAAGACAGACAGACAGACAGATAGATAGAGACTGAGAAAGGGAGACAGAGAGAGAGAGAATACTTATTGAAGGCTTACAACATCCTGAACACTGTGATACGTTCTGTGGATGTAAACAGTCTCTACCACAAAAGAACTTATAATGTGAGAAGACAATATATAAAGAGGAGTTGGATAGGAGGAGGGTGGAAGAGGCCTCAAAGTGTACCCAGCAGTAGACAAGGGTGCTGATGTGATTGTGGAGAAATTCAGAGAATCAGTTGATTCAGGAGGAAAGCACAACTACCTTATAAAATGGTGGTCCTGACTAAAGACTCACAAAACCTTGAGGACAGGCTTCAGGGATAATGTATCTTAGTTTGGGAAGAGGTTTTAAGGGTCATATATTTGTGTGAAAAACAAACAAATCTCACAAGTAACCTTTATATTGGTACCCCTTTCTACTAAAAATCAATGGCATACCAAGGTGGGATTACCAAGACTAAATTGATAGAATCACAAAATCATGAAGCTGAAAGGTGCTTCAAAGGCAAACTAATTAAATTTGTGCCTAAACAATAACCCCTTCAACACCATACCTGTTAAGTGGTCATCTAGACTTTGGAGAAATAACTCTTGTTAGGAGAAACTTTTGTGGAAGCCCATTTCAAACGTGAATAGATCACAGCTTTAGGAAGTCATAACTTCAAACCAATCTATCCTAATTCTGTTATCTATTGCCAAAAAGAACAAACATAAGACCTCTTCTAGGTGATGGTCCTTTAAATATTTGAAATTGGAATTTATGCCCCTTTCACATATTTCTTTAGGTTAAAATTTCCTGTTCTTCTAATAAGCCTGGTATGACATGAAATCTGAACCTTTTACCACCTCTTCTCTGGATTCTTTTCAGTTTACCAATGTTTGTCCTCACACATGGTATCTAACACTGGTAAAAATACTTTTGGGAGCATTCTAATCTAGGCCAATTAAAATGGGCAATACATTTTAGAATTAAAACGGAAGAAAACAATAAATAGAGAAAATGGAAATCAGATCAATCAGCAAATGTTTCTTAAGCAAATACTAGGTGTCCCGTATTGTCTTGGGTAATTGTGGTAGAAATACAAAAATCAAATAGTCCCCAAACTGAAAGAGTTTACATTAGTGTTCAGAAAAAACTTCACCCACAAAAGTCTCCAGAATACAATAGATTGACATAATCCCTAACCAGAAAAGTACTTCCTGAAAGCAATTTAACATTAGCTTAAAACGAGAGTGAACTCAAATGGAATAATAATAACCTGAAAAAGATTTATTGCTTCTCTGAGTTTAACCTTTTCACAGGGACCACAATCACCACACAGTAATTCACAACAAAAAAAAAATATATCTGAAGCTTGAATGTCCTAGTAAACAATCAAGATGAGAAATTGTTCAGTGTTATACTAAAGTGACAACAGATGTTAAACAAAGAAGTAAATATTGATGATAAAACCAGGTAACACAACTATTTAATGAGTGCTTTCAAATTGTGTTTTAATATTTGAAAAGATAATAGAACCTTAAGTTTTTTTTCCTTTTTATTCACATGAATTAGCTTCTTTAATTAATGAGTGATTATAGTAATTTATTATTATTTTCTTTTGTCTTAGTGCATTAGTTTTGAAGGGAACTATGCTCTTTCCATTTTTAATGAGCAGGAAAAATAATTCAAAAAATGGCACTGAAAGATTGATTGTATTCAAATTTGTCTTACAAGAATATTTTTTAAAATATTATTCTTTTCAACATTATACTTGCAAAATTATTAGAATATGGTAAGGTTTTATTCTTCACATAAAAATTTCTTGATGTTTATTTCAAAAGAAGTAATAAAGCAAGTCTCTAATTTTTCAGTAATATATGTAGTTTTTGGTGTTTTTCCTGAAATAAAGTAAAACATATTTTCAAGAGAAATTATGGAACCTTTAACTGAGTTTAGCACATTGGAGAATAAAGAACTTGTAACTTCTACTAATTAGGAAGAATAAATTAATGTTAATTAGAAAAACTTGCACCAAATCAAGGCAGGGTAGTGGAGGCAATTTATAATGATATTTGATGTCAAAGGATAGATGATAGAGGTAGAAATAGAAATGGTAGAGAGAGAGAGAAAAAGAGATAATAGAGATAAATATGGATATAGAGACAAAGAAATATAACAGAAATATATCTGTACAGCTAGACAGGCATATATTAATACTTATCAATCCATAGTAATGTGTTTACTATAAAGAATATATAGAGGCATACAAATATGCGTAAATATATTTAATTAATAAGGTTTTTTAAGAAGTTCATATAACTTAGTTTTACCGAGGATTAGACTTCAAAGAAACATGAAAGGTCAAGCAAAAATGGGAAAAAATAAATGAAGTAACCTTTAGGTTTGTCAGGTTTTTCTTCTATAAGCATATAATTATACTTTGGTATGTATATACTTTATAATTTTAAGTATATATTTATATTTTAATTCTTCTATAAGTATTACATTATATTTTAAAAGCCAAAAATATATACATAGTGAAGAGTGTCTACCCTCATAAACTTATAACCTAGTAGGGGAATATAACAGATAATTTACAATGATGTGAGAAAGGTGATTTGGAAAAAAATAGTAAAAATAGAAGATTTTATAATATAATATTATATAATATATAACATAACTAAATAATATATTTTATACATTCATAAAACACAGCTATATTATATATATACATATATATATATGGCAAGAGAAAGATTTTATAATGGACAGGAAGAAGTGGGAAGTAATGGGGAGTAAATGAATCTCATTCTCATCAGATTTGTCTCCAAGAAAGAATAACATATACACTCAGTCGTGTATAGAAATCTATCTTACCCTACAGGAAATTAGTAGGGGAAGAGGATAGGAGAAGGGGGCAATGATAGAAGAAGGGCAGACTGGGAGAGGGAGTAGTCAGGAGTAAAACATTTTTGAGGAGGGACAGAGTGAAAGGAGAGAGAGAATAAAATAGATTGTAGTGAATAGGATGGAGGGAAATATAGTTGGCAATAGTAATTATGAAAAAAAATGGAAGAAGTTTATCTGATAAAGACCTCATTTCTGAAAATACAGAGGAGTGAAATTTTTAAAAATTAAAGCCACTCCCCAACTGAAAAATGATCAAAAGATATGATCAGTTTCTAGATGAAGTAATCAAAGCTATTTATAACCACATGAAAAACAACAACAACAACTCACTATTGACTGGAGAAATGCAGATTGAAACAGTTCTGAGGTACTACCTCATATCTATTAGATTGGCTAATAGGACAGTAAAGATAAGTGACAAATATTGGAGGGGATGTTGGAAAAAATGTGACATTAATGCAGTTGGTGGACTTGTGAACTGATTCAAGTATTCTGTAGAATGATTAGGAATAATAATAAATAATAAATAAATTAGGAATAATTAAGATAAATAAATAAGAATAAATAAGTCCAAAGGGCTATAAAACTATGCATACCCTTTGACCTAGCAGTAACATTACTAGGTCTGTATCCCCAAAGAGACTGAAAAAAAGGGGGAACTATGTACAAAAATATTTGTGGCAGCTCTTTTCTTGGGGCAAAGATGTAGAAATCGATAGAATGCCCATCAATTGGTGAATGGCTGAACAATATATGGTATTGTACTTTAAGAAATGATGAGCAGAGTGCTCTCAGAAAAAACCTGGAAAGACTTGTGTGGGCTGATGCAAAAAGAAACACAACACAAGCACAATTTTGCAAGATGATCAGCTGCAGATGACTTTGTATTTGTATGTTGTATTCTAAGCAATACAACAATCCAAGACAACTCTGAAGAATTTGTGATGAAAAATGATATTAATCCCCAGAGAAAGAACTGATTGAGTCTGAATACAGATTGAAACTTTTTTAACTTTATTTTTTTGTCTATGTTTTCTTTCACAACATAACTATTATGGATGTGTTTTGCATGACTACACACATGTATAGGCTATATTTAATTGCTTGCCTTCTCAAAAGGGTGGGGAGGGGGAAGGGAAGAAGGGAGAGAATTTGGAGTTCAATGATTTTTTTAATGAATGTTAAAAATTATTTTTACACATAATGGTGAAAAATAAAATACTAAACACATTTTTTAAAAGGAAAGGGGGAGGACATTCTAGATATAGGGAATAGAATAAGTGAAGATGAGATTTGTGTTGGCTCAGTTAGTATTTGGAGGTCATAGAATAATCTTGTCTAGATGGATTTTATGATAAGAACAATAAAATGGGAAAAACACAACATATACTAGTATTTGGAATATTAATCATTGTCGATCAAACTTGCATTAATAATTAAAATTTTGGAAATGGATTAAAATTACATATAAAATAAAGTAGTAAAAAGTAAAGATAATGATAGGGCAAGAAGATACAGAATGATTTAAAGGATAAAATGAGATTGGAAAAACAAATTTTAAATAATTGAGAATATTATGCATTACAATTGTGATTTCTGATGAAATTGATTTGAAATGTGGCAGATATTTTACGGGTTGAAGGAATATCTCACAGAAAAGTTATATTAGCATTATATAAACATTAATCAATGTGTAATATAGCAAGTGAAAGTCTAACATTTTAAGTCATTGTCAGTCAATTTAAATAATCATTTATTAAGTACCTACTATGTACCTGTACTCTGCTAAGTACTGGATATACAAATGCAAAACTAAAGACAGCTCTTGCCCTCAAAGAGCTTACAATCTCATCGAGGATGTCATTTATTTATCATAAGTCCAAAAAAAAGGACTGAAAAGAGGAAAAGTATGGGTGGGTGCTGAGGCATGAAAGAAAAATCCAGAAAAGTTCAGGTAGGTGAGAAATGAAGATATGTCTGACCTGTACACCTTCTTTAAATGGACATTCTGTGAAGTACTTTTTGTTATCCATTCATAGAATAACATTAATAGACAAAAGAATCACATTTACTCTCACTATATAAATCCAACAGAAAGAAAAATAAGAATGAAATTACAGAAACGAACAGAATACTAGGGAAATTAGATTTCATGTGGCATTAAAAGAAATTACTGGAATTATTCAACAATTTGTATTTCTTGCAATATGCACTTAGAAATTAGCACTTTCTAAAAATATGACCAAAATATGAAGTTCTATATTGTCTGACACCTGCTCCATCCCTTTTCATTATATATATATATATATATATATATATATATATATATATATATATTTTTTTTTTTTTTCTCCCCTTCCATGATGGGGCATAGACCAAGAAAGAAAATGAGAGTTTCAAAATGCAAAAATTAACCCTGATAAACAGTTAAAAAGAAAGCCAGCTCTTGGAAACTGGCTATGAAAAGGAGTCTCAGCTCTTGCAGATCTTCTCTGATCCTAAATACAGAAAGGTGGGAAGGATATTTCTCTCCTTTACTTTCTGCATTACCAATTGTATATGGAGGCTGAAACATGGCCACGGGAAAAATGTTTGCACTCTCCTCTACAAGAGAACTCAAGGGCATGGCTTTCTGAACCCTAATCTACTGTGTAGGCAGTTTGAAGAAAGAATTCTGTATCTTGAGGTGACAATCTTGCTTTTTGGGGAGATTTGGCAGGGGAACAAGGGAGAAGCATTGTCCTTAATCCCAATCTCAATGTTTGCTCACTGTCCCTGTTAATGATATCCCTAGTTGAAGTACAGCATACCCAAAATTTTTTGCAAGAGTCTAATGCAAGTCTTTTTATTATGCTACTCCAGCAAATACCTTCCTTCAGTGGTGGGAAATCTGCAGCCTCAAGGCCACATGTGGCCTTTTAGGTCCTTAAGTGCAGTCATTTAATTGAAAGGCCAAACTTGAGGACCTAGAGGGCTATATATAGCCTAGAGGCTGCAGATTCCCCACCCCCACAATATTTGTGTTCGCTGTTTTATATCACTATGTTCTCACAAGCTGTTACAGTTATAGTTTTGGGAGAAAGTTGGACTTTTGAAGAAGAAAAATGGAAGGAAGGAAGGAAGGAAGGAAGGAAGGAAGGAAGGAAGGAAGGAAGGAAGGAAGGAAGGAAGGAAGGAAGGAAGGAAGGAAGGAAGGAAGGAAAGAAGGAAGGAAGAAAAGGAGGGAGGGAGGGAGGGAAGAAGGGAGGGAGGAAGGGAGGTGTGGAGGAAGGGAAGCAGGGAGGGATATGTTAAGTTTCTAAGTGCCAGGAGTTGTGCTAAAAACTTTATGAATATTACCTCATTTAATTTTCACAAGAACCTGGGGAGGTAGGTATAATTATCATCATTTTAAAATTAAGGAGACTGAGACAGGCAGAGCTCTGAGGTCACATAGCGAAGCTAAGTTATTTTGAGTCCAATCCAGTACCTTATCTATCAGCATCACCCAGCTGCTTGTAAGTACCTTAAACCTTAAATAATCTTCCAGGCAACTAACAAGTGTACATTGATGGGGTATCTCAAAATAGAATGGATAGATAGATAGATAGATAGATAGATAGATAGATAGATAGATAGATAGATAAGATGATAGAGACAGAGAGAGAGACAGAGATAATCTAATTAAAATTTTGTCAAATTAATTCAAAGAATAGAAGAAATGAAAAGTTGGACACATTTTAAAAATGGAATAGGAATAAGAATAGGATGCTATTCAGTAATCTGATGTGGAGAGTTATATCCTTAAGGTCACAGGACTATAGCTAGGTAGTACATTAGAGATCAGTTGTATGATTAAAATTCCTGATTTTGTAACTGCACCTTAATTCCCTAGTGAGAAAGAACCTTAAAAGTATATTGTTAAAAACAAATGGGTCTACGTACACTAAAGTGCATTTTGATAATTTCATAAGCATTGTCCTGATTTCATTTTTGAAAATATCTTTTTGTTCTTGTTCACAAAATAGATTGCTACCTAATTCTTCATGTCTTGAAGTCTGATTAATTACAAGTACCATAAGCTTTTTTTTGTATTATCATTATCTCAATGTAAAAGTATTGGTGAACATTTTGTTTGCCTTTTTAAAACAATCTAATAAAATAAAACAAAATTTACTTCCTAGAGATCCAAATTCTCTTTAAAGGAAGATGTATATTGGAGAAATTACTGCTACATATTCTTTGTATGCTTTAATTTTCATTTATAAATTTAAATAAAAGATTTTCTTAATCGTAAGTAGAATAGCCATCCATGCCTTGAAAGTCAGCTTATTTATTTGATACTTTCCCGAAGTAAATATTCATCAGTTAAAATCTTGCTTTAGAAGATGACTGCCAATTCACCTTATCTTTCAAGAACAAAATCAATTTTGAAAGACGAATAAAATCAGAAGCAAATATATAGGAAAAATAAGGATTTTTTATAAAGCTCTTCCCTAGGGCACTTCAGAAAGAAAACCAAGCATCTCAGCATTTTAATATGTGGCATTACAAATAATAAATGGCATACAACATTGAGTAGACAATATCCTATATTAATATTATATGCAATGAATTAATAATATATCATCTATATTCTGTCATGAATTAAACAAAAGTTGGCAATTCTTCATGAGTAAAAATCCATCTAAATGTGCGGTTTAGTGAGTTTTAAAGTTTGGTAAAGTGACCTAGTGTTATTTTTTATTATCTGTCAGTTTTATATAGTACTTTTCCTCTGAAGTTATGGTTACATTTTAGGTTTTACAGGATGTAATTTTAAAGATTTCTCTTTAGAAAACTCTCCAGAACCACACATCTATCATCTTTAAGGTAAGTATAGCTTTCATGCAAACCAGTCACTTGGCTTTGTAGATTGCTCACCATGTGAAAGATCAATGGACACACAATGGGTTTTCACATTTTCCTGTATTAAAAGAGAGCTAATCTGTACGTTAGTCCCTTGTAAATATTTTTTTTCTTCAGCGCATAGTATGGGACAGAGAAGAAACAGAAAAGACCAGAATTTGAATATAATCAGTTGCAATATAAATATGTGTGTTTACAGATTTTGAATATTCATGCATACAAATACATTCTCAGGGATAGTTTGGAGGAAGACTCAAGAAAACTCGAAATATTATGGTTGGTAAGAAGCTCAGTAGTTATCTCTTCTAACCTGAACCTTTACTAGAATCTCCTCCATAATATTCCTGATATGTAGACACTCAGCCTTTATTTGAAGATCTTTAATTAGGGGATTCACCAAAATTTTATGGTAGTCCATGCCACAATGGAAAGCCACAATGGATAGGGAGCCTTCTCTTATATGGAGGTAAATCAAATGTGCTAAGACAATTACTACCATGTAGTTTTCAGACTATATACAAACACTAGTGCAACCTTTGGTAATTAAAATATGAGATATTTGAACAATAATCAAAAAGTTAATGAACTACTAGAAGAATTAAGGTGGCTTTTATGGGCATTTTTACTGTCAATGAAACCAGGGCATAACGAAATTGTAGCTTAATAATAATAACATTATACTGAGAAATTTGAATAAAGAAATTATAAGATATATTTGTATTATATGTACAATGGGAGAAAGAATTCCTTCTTCAGGTCACTGAGTCATCTCTTCTTAGAATGTTCATGGTGAGCACAAGAGGAAAAAATTGCCAAAGAAATTTTCCAGATTATATCTTGAAATCTATTAGAAATCAAAACAACGTGAAATTTTACGCATAAATTTACAAGCACAAATACATTGGCAAGTCAAATTACACATTTATATTAACTGATTTCATATGAAAGCATACATATCAGAGAACTGCAAATGATGCCTAATGATAATAGTAACAAAAATAATCATTAACATTCCTATAGTGTGTTAAGATTTGCCAAACACTTTATATATGCAATCTCATTTGTAGTGATCATATGTAATATTTTTGTGTAGGGATCCTGAAATGAAAGACACAAAAGGTTACAGAATACTGAGAGTCTCAAGATAATTTACCATTAATATGTTTCTCAGAAATAGAAGCTAGTTGACATTACGTATACTGAACAACTTTTAAGAACGAAAATAACTTGTAATGAAGCAGAAATTATTTGTTACTAACATGACAATCATTTCAGATCATGAACTAAAAACTAGAAAAAAATATTAAGATAGGAATAAAAATGAAAAAGAACACCACATGTAATTTTTTTTAATTTGCAATTCACTTAAGCCAGTTGTTTCCTGAAAATGTAGGGAATGGATAATTTTAAAAAATGAAATATATTTTTAAATGGGCATCAATCCTGTAACATGTTCTATCTGCTTACATAGTAACAGTTGTAAGGTGTCAGAAAGGGAGAAGAGGTGCTAAGAATCAAAGGTTTTAAACCATCTATAAGCACTATTTTAGCTAAAACACTCTTAATGTGATGTTCTTCAATGATTAAGGAGAAGATATTCTAGTGTATAAACTGTAACATAAATTATACTGAATGGGAAGAGGCAGGGGTAACTAAGTGGAAAAATGGATCACTGCTTTGTCTTGGGGAGGGAAATGAAAGAGTTTATTTTATCACATGTTCAAAGGACATAAAAACAATTGTTTCATGATATATTTGTTCATCTCATATTTCATTGCTCACCATAAGCATTTGCAAAAAAGATATGAAGTTAATTGAAACTTAATTCATTAAAATCTTTTGCAGAAGATAAAGATGTAGAGAAAAAGAGGTATATATATATATATATATATTTTGCATTTTGGAGGAGGGAGGGCAGGGCAATTGGGGTTAATTGGCTTGCCCAAGTCATACAGTTAGTTAAGTGTTGAGTGTATGTGGCAGAATTTGAACTCAGGTCCTCCTGACTCCAGGGCCAGGGCTCTATTCACTGTGACACCTAGCCACCCTGGTAGAGAAATTCTAAAAAGGATTCAGTAGTCCCTCCAAATTAGGCACATGCACATGCACACACACACACATCTATGTATTTTTAAATGTATGATTATATTAGTATATATCTGTATATGCATGACTATATGTATATATGTATGCATGTCTATATGCATATGTGTATATAATATATGTGCATGTTTATGTGTATATATACATAATAGAAATGCTATGTGCATACATATATATGCATTGTGTATTTATACATATATATGTATGCACATATGTGTATGTATATGTGTGTATACACATTTATACAAGGAAAAAGAGAGAGAGACTTCAAAAGCAATGGTGGGACAAGTGAAAATGATGGGAAACATGGTTCAAAAATAAAAGTAGTTGAAAGTTTGTATATTATACCAAAGCCTATATAAAATGAATATAATAGAGGTGGGGGGCACTGGGTGAACATCTTCCAACAGACAGGAAAGGAGTGGTAACTCATATGGGAATATTGTCTCAATTGGCTGTCAATGTAGAGAAAGAGGATTTATTTTTTTAAAGTAAAGTTCAAAATCATTATCTAATTAGAAGTAAAGTAAGAATATGTGGTGTGGAATTTAAGTATACCTAACAGCCTAGTCAAAGAAAATATGGGGGCGGAGCCGAGATGAAGGCATATAAGCAGGAAAACTCTGTGAGCTCCCCCCATAACCACCTCAAATACCTATAAAATATAACTCTAAACAAATTTTGGAGCTACAGAACTCACAAAGTGACAGAAAGAAACAAATCTCCTGCTGAAGGCAGCCTGGCAGGCTGGCAGAAAGGGTCCATCACAGCATGCTGGGAGCCAAGCCCAGTTCAGCATAAGCTTGCAAGTTTAGCCCCAGGGTGACCCCAACCAGCAGATGCTGGAGTGGACTTTGTGAGAGTGGGTCAGCAGCAGCTATGGCGGTTTCCAGAATTATCAACCCACAAATGCTAAAGACGAAGTGAAAGGTCAGTGTAGTAATTTGTTGGAAATGGTGGGTGACAGCATGGTCCAGCCTCTGTCTCTGGAGTGAGAAGTGGCAGAGGTGTGGTGACCGTGGAACCACCACAGCATGGTTGCTTCAGAGCTCTTGGCCTGCAGATCACAGGGGAACCAAGCAACCATTGTTAGGGGTAATCACTCTTGCTTTAATCTACTTGGATCTGAATCACTGTCTTGGGTGGAGTACCTGGGGTGTGTGACCAGGTGGCAGAGCCTGTGGAGGCTTCTGAGAGGGCACCCAACTAATAGTTCTGGCAGGTGAGAAAACCCCAGCAATTTGGGACAATGCTCTCTTCTCTGGAAGCATAGTTCTACTGTAGCACAAAGGTCAAAAGTCAATTAATTGGAGTGGCAACAGAAGCAAGCAAAGGAAGCAACAGAAGCACAACAATCAAACCTTAGATTCCTTTTTGAGGGAAAAAAAGGATCAAAGCATGGAACAGGAGCAAAACAACAAAGTCAGAACTCCTGCATCAAAAGCTTCCAAGAAAAATATGAACTGGTGTAATGCATTGCAGGAGCAGCTTTCCAGAAGAATGCTACTGTGAACAGCTTTTAAGATTCTGATTACACACTATAGTGACCACTCTATTCCATAACAAATCAAAGCAAAACATTCACAGAAAATCAAGGAATAACAATCACAGTATTACAACTTATCGCAGAAAATCACAATTTAGTATTCACAACAGCTTTAAATGGCCACATAGTTTCCACCATAGTTGTCACAAAGTTTTGAACAAAGAACAATCATCTCAAAGTACAATAGTCAAAGTCTTGCACTCATGAGGCATGCTAAGTTGACTCAATCAGTTCCTTATTCAGCAATCAATTATTAAGTATCATTAATGGCTAAGTACAATCATTAAAAAATACACAGACCTTCCACCCCTAAGTCACTAGAAAACTACAATTACATCACTACTCAGTACCCAAGAGATCTTTTCATCTTGACTCAAGGCAGGTAACTCCTACCTGAATCCACCAAATAGTCACCTGGATTAAAAGGCAGACAGCTCCAATTTCTTGTCCAGCTCTCTGTGTAAGTCCTGCCACACACTGAAGTTCACAGGGCCCAGTCCATCTCAAATCCTTCAAAATTTCTGTTCCTAGGAATTCAAGGCTCAACTAAGTTACAAATGGACAAAGTCTTAGCATCCAGGTAATGCTTCCTAGGTCTTCTGCAGCTAGTTCAAAGAATCAGAATCACCTTATCCAGCCTGGGGGGGGGGAGGGGAGATGGAGTAGGTGCTTCTGAACTCCTGGGATGCTCTTCAGAAGACACTCTGCCAGCACAAGTTCTCAGGAAATTCTGATTCAGTTCACAATTCTCATTTGTCTTCTGTAGCTGCTCTGCCTCCAGATGCTGGTCCCAAGAAATTCTGACTGTGCCTCTTTGGGGCTTTTCCTTATATACACAGAGCATTAGCTTCCTGTTCCAGTGAACCCCTTCCTCTTACATCAGTAACAGGAGACAGGAGTTCATACCTTCTGTTTCCCCAACAGAGACTTGATCAATTATTAAGTGCTAAGTACCTGCTACCTTTGCTTAACTTGAAACAAGGTGCTGAGTACCTGCTTACTTGCCAATAAAAAGGCATCTTCAAATTCAAATTGTATTACCATTATAGCTGATTACAGGCCATAGAGGAGCTCAAGAAGGATTTTGAAAACCAAGTAAGAGAAGTGGAGGAAAAATTGGGAAGAGAAATGAGAATGATACAAGACTATCATGAAAGAGAGTCAACAACCTGATTGAAGAAAATAACACCTTAAAAAGTAGATTAACTTAAATTTGGCAAAAGAGGCCCAAAAAGCCAATGAGGAGAAGAATGCCTTAAAAAGATGAATTTGCCAGATGGAAAAAGAATTTCAAAAGCTCACTGAAGAGAATAATTCCTTCAGAATTAGATGAGAGAAAATTGAAGCTAATGACTTTATGAGAAATCAAGATACTCTTAAAGAGATACAAACAAATGAAAAAATAGAAGGCAATGTGAAATATCTCATTAGAAAAACCACTGATCTGGAAAATAGATCCAGGAGAGATAATTTAAAAATTATTGGACTACCTGATACCCAAGATAAAAAAAAGAACCCAGAAATCATCCTTCAAGAAATTCTCAAGGAAAATTGCCCTGATATTTTAGAACCAGAGGGTAAAATAGACATTGAAAGATTTCACCAATCACCTCTTGAAAAAGATCCCTAAAAGAAAACTCTTAGGAATTATAGCCAGGTTCTGAAATTCCCAGATCAAGGAGAAAATATTACAAGTATTCAAGAAGAAATAATTTGAATATTGTGAAAACACAATCAAGATAACACAATATCTAGCAGCTACTAAATTAAGGGGTTGAAGGGCTTGGAATGTGATATCCTGGAGGTCAAAGGAGCTAGGAATAAAACCAAGAATCACCTGCCCAGAAAAACTAAGTGTAATGCTACAGGGAAAAATATGGGCATTCAATGAAATAGGACTTTCAAGCACTCTTGATGAAAAAAACAGAGTTGAATAGAAAATCATACATTCAAATACAAGAAGCAAGAGAAGCATGAGAAGGTAAACAGGGAAAATAAATCATAAGGAACTTATCAATGTTGAACTATTTACATTCCTGCATAGAAAAAAATGATAATTGTAACTTATGAAACTTTTCTCAGTATGAAGATAGTTGAAGGGAATATAAATGTGTGTGTATGTTTATATAGAAGAGTATATGTGAGTATGAATACATATGTGAGTGTGTGTATATATGTGCACAGGTATACATAGACAGAAAGCACAGGATCAATTGAATAGGAAGGGATGATATTTTAAAAAATAAATTTAGAGTTGAGAGAATAATATAATTAGAGGAGATGGGGAGAGACAGAAAAGGGTAGATCATCTCATATAAAAGAGGCAAGGGGAAACTGTTACAATGGAGGGGAAGAACAGAAAGGCAAAAGGAAATGGGTCAACCTTACTCTCATTGAATTTGGCTTAAGGAGGGAATAACATACACACTAAATTGGGTATCTTACCCTACAGGAAAGTAGGGGGAAGGGGATAAGAGAGGGGAAGATAGAAGGGAGGGCAGATGAGGGGAGGGTAGTTAGAAGCAGACACTTTTGAAAAGGGACAGGGTCCAAGTAGAAAATAGAACAAGTTGGGGGTGGGGGTGGGATAGGATGGAGGGAAATATAATCAGTCTTTCACAATATATCCAAAATGGAAATGTTTTATGTAACTAGACATGTACAACCTATATTGAATTGCTTATCTTCCCAGTAAGGGTAGGAGATGAAAGAAGAAGGGAAAGAATCTGGAGTTCAAAGTTTTAAAATCAAATGTTTAAAAAATATTATTATTATTATTATTACATGCACTGGGAAATAAGATATAGAGGCACTGGGATATGGATATCCATCTTGCCCTACTTAAAAGTTGGATGGGCAATGGGAGAGGATATAGGAGAGAGCAGATTGGGGGAGGGGGTATTCAGTGGGATCACTGTTCTGGCATGGTGGGTAGGGAGAAGACAGGGAGAAAATTTGTAACTCAATATCTTGTGGAAATAAATGTTGTAAACTAAAAATAAACATAGAATTTAGTAATTAAAAAAACAAAATGTTAAAGCTGAAGAAAGGGAAAAGGATAATATAATAGATATTAACATAGACTATTACTATTTCCCCCAGTATTTTAACGTATATAAGTGACAACAAAGCAAGAGATCAAACAATCTTAAAACTCCCTTTACCAATGAACACTTAATCTCCTTGTCAAGCAGATTATGTTAGTTTATAAAGATGAGCTTAAAATATAACCTGGTTTGTAAAATAAAATATTAGAAAGAAAGGTGATATAAGGTTATGAATTCTACCAAAGAGATGTAGAGGAGAAAATATTTTTACAGGAAAAAAAGCACAAAAAAACAAAGCCGTTGACCATCATGCCAGATGACTAAAGAACAATATGACTGATATAGAAATTAGGACAACAACCACATGGAAAATGGAATCGATCTGTCTTGGTTTCTGTAATGTAGTGTTTTCTCCATCCAATTTAGTGGAGCTACAATATGACACTGATTGCATCAAGGACAGGATGAACATCACAATCTAAGTGAGCTACAAGAGACATAATCCTTCAGGGGATTCTAGCTAGTCAGCAGTGAAGTAAAAGAAAAAAGTAGGTGAATAAAGAACACCTACTTTCCAGACACTGATATGCAGTTGGCTAGTCAAGCCACAGACATATCTGATCTATACATATATCTTGAACAGACATTGCAGACAAACATCAAACTTGGTCAAGAATTGAAGAGAGAGGAGACTACGATGAATGTGGGAAATGTGGACATGTTTATATTGACCCTAAGTTTCTCCCTGAAAAAAAAGTCTGTTTAACACTCATATTCTTCCTTTGATTGTAGAGAACTTTCATGGGTTCCCTGGCCCTGCTTAGGGAATGTTCCCCTCCCCTATACAGTTATCTGAAAAGTTACAGGGCAGATAAGCAGGAGGGTGTGTAATCTTATTTGTTTATGCCTCTGGACATGGTCCTATGATATTGCCCTAATAAATAACTAACCTTAAGCAAGGATAAATAGTAAACAAGAACAAGAGAGAGTCCTTGTACATTGTCTGCATTCTTTTGGGTCATGTAGACCTTCTACTGGGGGACTTAGAAACTCTGTGTGCCCCTTGTATATTTGGCTCTGTATGAAATGTTTCTGTAAAAAACAGACTATTGATTACACCCGCATATCGTTATTCTCACCACTCACTAGCCCACCAACTATGCAGGCCACAGTATTTGATGTGGTAAAAAATAAAACGAGAATTTATGGACAGTACAGATTTGAAGAAATAAATTTGAAGCTCACTTTCAGGACAATGAAGAGATTCATGGGAAGCATAGATTGCAGCATATTATTGGTCAGTTAGTCATGAAGTGCAGACTTTGTGCCAGTCACTATGCTAAGCCATAGGGATACAATGAAAGGCAAAAGATAGTCCCTCCTCTCTAAGAGCTCAAAATCTAGAAAAAGAGAAAACATGATACTTATTATATACAAACATGATATCTACAAAATAAATTGGAGATAATCAGCAATAAGTAGAAAGGTACAATCATTAAGGGAAGTCAGGAAAGTCTTTTTGTAGAACATTAATTTTCAGATGGGACTTGATGGAAGCCAAAGAAGCCATGTGGTGGAGTTAGGGTAGGAGAGCTTTTTAGGCAAAGGGGATATCCACCACAAGTGCCAGAATTGGGGAGTTTGGATGTCTTGTTTAAAGAACAGCAAGAAGGCCAATGTCACTTTATCACAAAGTACATGGGAATGAATACAATATGGGAAGATTGTAAAGGTAGGAAGGAACCAGGAGGTAAAGGATGTTGAATGCCCAAATTAGAATTTTATATTTGATCCTGAAAGAGACACTGGGGTTGATTGATTAGGAGAATGGCATAGTCATATCTGCACTGTCAGAAGATTAACTTGACAGCTGAGTGGAGGATGTACTGGAGTGGAGACAGAATTCAGGAAAGTCAATCCCAGGGTTTTGCAATAGCCAAGGCTTGAGATAATGAGGTACTTCACCAAGGTAATGCCATTGTCAGAGAAAAGAAAGGGATGTGTACAAGTGTAATGTAATGCCAAGCAAAGACAACTTCCCAAGGTTCAGAATACCAGCATAGGTGCTCTCCATTTTATTCAGTGGAAATTAAGAACAGAGAAGGTCAAAACATGACATCATTCAAAATACAGCATTTACTAAGTGTGATTAAATAATCTCCAAGTACTACCCCACCCCAGGACCTTCCATTCATTCAATCAATTACAAAGTCCCTGTTCTAAATACTTCTCCACCCCTAGGCTGTACCTTCATTTAGTCCACCACAAAGCCCCTCTTCTCAAATGGAGATTAGTTTCCAATCTAAGTAAAGTACATTCATTTGTTCAACCATAGAACACAAAAAGGTCAAAAATTCCCCACCCCTAGATCACAATTGAATCTACCCCAGAGTTACATCAAGTTTAAGCCCAGCACTTAATACCCAAATGGAGGTCTTTTCTTCATCTTGACAAGAGGCAAGTTCTCAGCAATCTTATTTCCTGGGGAGACAAGGCTTAGCAAGGCTACAGGATACATTGCCAGTCCCTTCATTAATTCATCCTCTGTCTGTAGAACAGTCCTAGAACCCCTGAAAACATTAGCAAAACCCTCTCCAGGATTTCTGTAAACATACAACAAGAAAATCCTTCTTCAGGGCTTCTGAACCAAAAGAAAGGTTCCCAGACCCCTGCAACAACAGCACTGTCCTTCACCAGTGGACAGTATTCACTCTGTCTGCAGGACAGTCTCCAGACCCCTGCAACAACAGCACTGTCCTTCACCAGTGGACAGTATTCACTCTCTGTCTGCAGGACAGTCTCAGGAGCTCTTAGCCAACAGCCAGGTTCCAGGACTTCTTCAACAAAAGGACTGTCTTTCACCAGTGGACAAATCTGGCAAAACAATATCAAAACAGACAGACAAAGTACCAGCAAAACAGCCATGTCTCCTCAGTCCTTGGCAGCTCAGGGGGCAGGTCTCAATAGTCCAGGGCAATTCAAAGTGGCCCCCAGCAATTCTCTCGGTCTCTCTCTCTGCCTCCACGAGGTGCTGCTTCCAAAAAGTTCTTCTGCCTCTCTCTTGTGTCTCTCCAAATCTACGTCACCAGCTCCTCCCAGTCTGTGTCTCTCTTTTCAAGTCAACAAGTCCATCCCACAGGTGGGATTAACAAGCTCTGGGTTTTA
Organism: Petaurus breviceps papuanus; assembly: GCF_028583685.1. Lineage (NCBI taxonomy): Eukaryota > Metazoa > Chordata > Mammalia > Diprotodontia > Petauridae > Petaurus > Petaurus breviceps. The sequence continues at coordinate 24,328,741 of NW_027187419.1, read as the reverse complement.
ACGCAGTCAATTTGAAAAACCAAGCCAATACACAGGAATCTTTAAATGCCATTACTATCACAACAAGAAATATTATAAGGCTAAAAATTAATAGTAGATCTATGGGTGGCTTGGTGGTGCAGCAAATAGAGCACTGGCACAGGAATCAGGAGGACCTGAGTTCAAATTCAACTTCAGATACTTAAGACAAACACAAAACTAGCCATGTGACCTTGGGCAAGTCACTTAACCCCAATTGTCTTACCTTCCCCCCTCCAAAAAAAATTAATAGTAGTTGGCAATGGATTGGCTATATGTAGTAAGGCATGAGAATCATGGATGCAAAACTGGATGACTGGGAAGATGGTGATTGTCTTGACACTATTATGTAATTTAAGAAGAAAGAAGGGCATTGACATAAAGAATATTAATTCCATTTGGGAGCATGTGGATTTTTTATGTCTAGAGAACATTAGGTTGAGAAGATGTCTAAGACAATAGCAGGTGCTATTCCAGAATACAGGAGAGAGTTTATGATTGAATTAGCAGATTTTAGAATCATCAGCATCAAAGTGATCATTGAAACCATAAGAGTTAAGGGGATTATAGAGTAGTATAGAGAGAAAAGAGGGATTAGGACAGAGTCCTAGGGACACAGACATTTATTGAGCATGGTATTGATGAACATTCATCAAAGGAGACTAAGAAGGGCTGGTTTAGACAGGCAAAAAGAGAACCAAGATAGAGTAGTGTCACAGAAATCTAGATAGAAGAGAATATTGAGAAGAGGGTGATTGACAGTATAAAACCATGCAGAGAGGTCAAAAAGGATGAGAATTTTTTAAAAGCCATTAGATTTGGCAATTAAGAGATGATTTATAAATTTGGAAACAGCAAATTTAGTTGAATAATGAGATTAGAAGCCAGATTGTAAAGAATAATAAAGGAGTGAGAAGAAAGGAAGTGGAAACATCAATTATAGAAAAACTTCTCAAGGAGTTTAGTCACAAAAGGGAGAAGAGATGTGGGAAACAGCTGGTGGGGATGGATGGGTCAAGTGAACATTTTTGGAGGGATGGAAAAGACATGGGAAATTTTTCTAGACAGCAGGGAAACAGCCAATAAGAAAGGGAAGATGAAATGTAAGCAAGAAGGCTGAGAATAAAATAACAATTAATTGGCTTCAGAGGATGAAAGAGAATGATGCAATTTGTGTAGATACAGGGGCTTGCCTTGTTAATCAGAAGGACCACCTCTTCTTCCAATACAGTGGTGAAAGAGCAAATAGTTGCAGAAGGCACCTAGATGACATGAATTGAAGAAATAGGGAAGAGAGTTTTTGGAGAATGATGTCAATATTTTAATTAAAACACGAGACAAGTTTCTCAGTTGAGGCAGTGGAAACAAGAGTAACAATGGGATATTTGAAGAGGGATAAAAAGGTTTGGAACAGCCATGATGATGAGTGAGAGAGAGATTTAATTAGGGAAGTATAAAAGAATTTCCTTGCCATAGTAAGTGCTCTGTTGAAATTATGTAACATAATTTTGTAGCAAATCCAGTCATCATGGTTTCCTGATTTTCCCTAGCTTTGTTCAGCAACATGTGTGTAGAAGTGAAAGCAGTAAATGTGGAGAATTAATTAAATCTGGGTCTTGGAGCCTCTGGAAACAGGCAGACCCCCAGAACTAGCTCTGAAAACATTAGCAAAAAAAAATCCTGAAACTTGGAACAGTGCCTCTTCACTCCCAGGACAGCAGAGCCCAACTTTAACATAAAGTTAAAATACAAGCAATAGTCTAAGAAAATGAGCAAACAAGAAGAAGAATTTGACCATGAAGAACTACTACAGTGACCAGAATAACTAAGACAAAGTTAGAAGATAACAATATGAAAAATGCTATAAGCAAAGCCTCAAGGAAAAATGGTAAGGACTCAAGACCAGCAGAATTCTTATTCCCAGAAGAGTTAAAGAAAGAGATAGAAATGGTAGGGGGAAAATTGGAAAAAGAAAGGAGAATGATGCAAGAAAATTATGAAAAGAGAATTAACAGTTTGGTAAAAGAGGCACAAAAATACTAAAGAAATGAACACCTTACAAAACAGAATAGGCCTAATGTTAAAAGAGGCACAAAAAATTAACTAAAGAAAAAAACAACCTTTAAAGGAAGAACAAGCCAAATGTGGAAAAGAAGTAGACAATTCACTGAAGAAAAGAATTCCTTAAAAAGTATATTTGGCCAAATGTGAAAATAAAATGTAGAAAAGCTCACTGAAGAAAATAATTCCTTAAAAAATTAGTATTGGTCAAGTGGAAGCTAATGCTTCCATGAGGCCTCAAGAAACAATAAAAACAAAATCAAATGAATGAGAAAAAAATAGAAGACAATGTGAAATGTCTCATTAGAAAAAATAACTGATTTCTAAAATAGGTGGAGAAGGGAAAGAATCTGAAACACAAAATTTTAAAGGAAAAAAAATGTTATAAATAAAAAAATACTTTTAAAAATTTTTAGAAAGAGAAGAGTATAAGTATCATACCCTAGGAAAGAACTGAGAGATTTATGGTCTAAAGGTCATATGAAGATGATCAGCAGGCTTTGAAGGTTGCAAGGCAGATGAAAAACAACAAAAAAAATGAGAGATTTGAATGATTGCAAATAGAAGTGTACTGGTCAGAGAAAACAAGGAAAAATGATCAGGAAGCTACCCTTAATTCTAGGAGGCAGCCTATTGTCCAAGGGAAAAAGGATACAACTCAGAGAGATATGACTTAATAGTATTGGGAGCTTATTAATTTTTTCTTGGATTCATCAATTTTGATGTCACTACTCTCATTTATCCATTGGCAAACTACAGAGCCCTAGACCTTTCAAGACAGAATGACAAACTGCAAACACTCTATATTATACATGTCAATGTAAATCTGGCACACATAGTAGAAGATAATAATTAGTGATTGGCATTTGTCTTTGAATAATTGGTCCACTGTAGTGCCAACCTAATCAAGGATCAGAGGTCAATTTCTTAATGAACCACAATTTTCCCAAGAATGTGACCCTATATAAGTTTTGATGACCTTGAGATCATTGGATTTATTCTTGAAATTGAAATTACTATCAATAATATTACCCCTTTGAATGAAATAATGAACATGGAGAATGTGTTTTTGTAAAATCACTGATAAAGTCATACAATTTTAACAGGGAAATAGAGTAATTTTCTTACTCAAATGACTCAAAATTTAGTAGATATTTATATTAGTTCATAGCCAGTAGGTTTCTGAGCTGATAGGGCAAAAAAGTACAATTTTTTTGATTGAAGGAGGTTGAAAAAATCCAGGAATGTAAATATGTCTTAGGAAAAAGTTTGGCGTACAGGTGAGGTTATTTGCAAAGGGATTTAGTAAACTAGTAGTGTGGGCAAATGAAGAAAAGATCAATATAACACACAAATTAAGTTTAGAGATAGAGTATCAAGAATTAAAGTTCAGAAATGTAATAGATATTTTAAACTTCAAGCATCTTCCTACTGTGTAATTTTGTTGAGAAAATTTTAATTGGTGAAAGGGGGAAATATGTATCTCTACATATAATTTTATTAAAATTTTAATTCCAAGGAATGATGCCTAATTGTATGAGATTTAAATATCTCTTTAATTATGCCACTAATTTATTCTAAGGGTAATTTATATGCTAACTAGTATGTCAGATTCTGCTTCTGAAAACAAAATAAAGCAGAAAACCCACTTTTCTCATTTCATTGCAGTTGGTATCAAATTGGACAAGAGCAAGATGCATTCATTATATGGCAGGGTTTTTCTGCACTGGTAATCTCTGAATTTAGACAAGCTAAAATTATGATTTTTTTTCCTGAATATTTTTAGACCATCTATTTGTAAAGACCTATATACCTTTTAGGTCTTTCTCTTTTTTCCTGGCTTGCTTCAACTGAGAAAAATACAAGTGCATTGATTTTTCTCCACTTGTGTATCCATTTGTGGTTCACCTAGTTATCTCCTTGGTTTCACGCTCTTTATTTTATTAATTCTAAGACTGAGCACCATGCACCTGACTTTTGGAGCATGATTTTTCTTGAATCATCTTGTGATTTTCATCATATAAAATGTTAGCATATCAAAATCAAAATCATATTTCTCTTATTACAGTTTTACTTTCTTATGCTAGCTCAGGAAGTAGTTTCACCTGACAGTCATACACAGAGATTAGATCAATTGCTACTGAGATAGATTGGACTAAAGAAATACAGTAGTTAAATGAAAAGAGGTTATTTTAAAATGTTTTATGTCACTAACACACCATTTAGCACCTATATGGGGGGGTAAAACTTTTCAGATAACTGTTTTCTGTCAGCTACTCCATTTGGTTTTAACTCTAGGAACATCTTTCCTCTCCCAGGATAAGCTCATCACTTGAAATCATATTATCATCAGATGGACTCAGGTCTGGTATTCAACATCTCAGCAACTTCACTTGCTTCCAGTTTTGAAAAAGAAAATGGGAAAAGTCAACCAACTTCATGTTACCAAAGAAAAGCATGAAAGGTTTTAGCAATTTCCATCATGACCTTACATACAATTCATTATCTAGAGACTTGGTGGAGTATTCCCTTTGGGTGAGATCCAAGACACTCACTCTTGGTTGAACTTTGTTATCTTACTACCACTGGGAGAGCTCCCTCAATCTGTATTGTTTGGTGTGTGTGTGTGTGTGTGTGTGTGTGTGTGTAAATATATATGTATACATATACACATACACACATTCTCCTTTGTATCCTTTCTCTGATTTCTATGCTTTGGATAAATGGCCTTCCTTGCCATTTTGAATTTGTGTTCATTGTGAAACTGGCATTAGGTAGGAAAGGGTCAAATCTTAAATATAGAACTTGGAGTCCTTCTTCCCCCCTCCCATTACAAAATGATTAAAAAATGAGATAAAGGCAGCCCAATCATATCCCCTAGACAATATTTAAGGGAGTGTAATGTTTCCAGAAGAATGCTTCTATGAACAGCTTTTAAGGTTCTGATTACACAGTATTGTGAATGCTCTATTTATTCCATAACAAATCAAAGCAAAACATTCACAGAAAATCAAGGTAGAGCATTCAAAATATTACAACTTATCACAGCACAACAGCTTATCATTAAAATGGCCACCTAGCAGTGGCCAGGTAGCACAGTGAGTAAGAGCACTGGCCCCAGAGTAGGGATGACCTGGGATCAAGTCCAGGCTCTGATACTTAGCACCACACCCAGAAATAACTGGCCTGTAACCTTGAGCAAGTTACTTAACCCAATTGCTTTAAAAAAAAATAACAAAATGGCCACCTAGTTTTCACCAAAGTGGTCACAATATTTAGAACAAAGAACAATCATCTCAAAATACAATAGTCAAAGTCTTCCACTCATGGGGCAAAGTCTTCCACTCATGCGGCAACTTGATCTACTTGATTAACTCAATCATTCACTTATTCAGCAATCAATTACTAAGTATCATACACAAACCTCCACCCATAGGTCACTAATAAACTACAATTTCATCATTACTCAGTACCCAGGGAAAGGTCTTTTCATCTTGACTTGGGGCCAGGTCTCAGATTCCCTGGATCCCTTCCATGGTCCCAGATACTACCTGGATTCACCAGACTGTCACCTGGGTTCAACGACAGACAGCTCTCAGTTCCTTGTCCAGCTCCCTGGTAGTTCCTGCTCCACACTGAAGTTCACAGGGTCCAGTCCATGTCAGATCTTTCACAATTTCTGCTCCAGGAAATTAAAGCCTCAACCAAGTCACAAACAAACAAAGTCTCAGCATCCCAGTCATGCTTCCTCAGTCACCTGGGCTCTGGGCTCCTGTTCAGAAGAAGCTCCACCATGACAAGTTTTCAGGAAATTCTGGCTCGGTTCTTCATTCTCTCTTCTGTACTGCACTACCACCAGATGCTGGTCCCAAGAAATTCTGACTGTGCCTCTTTGGGGCTTTTCCTTATATACACACAGCATTAGCTTCCTGTTTCAGCCAACCCCATTCCTGTTATATCAGTAACAGGAGACAGGAGTACATATCTTCTATTTCCCCAACAGAGGCTTGATCAGTTACTAAGTGCTAACTACCTGCTACCTTTGCCAACACAAAGGTATCTTCAAATTCAAATTACATTACCATTACAGGGAGCAGACAGATTTAATTCTACCCCTTTTTTTTCTGTGGAGAGTAGAGCGGCCTCTGACCTCAATCTTCTGCTTCTCTTCTTTGCAAGAATTAAAGTTTTCTGTGGCTAGGGATAGAGAGAGATGTAAGAGATGTCTGTTCTACCTCCCTTTGAGCCCTACAAGGATAGCCATCCTCACTATACATGAGCTCTTGTTTATGGGATCTATCTTTTGCTACCTGAGGCAATTCCTACTGCTACATGGGTAACTTCATTTTTTTTTCCAATTGCTCTGCTAATCTTTGATTCCAAGAACTCATACTCCAGATATCTCCCGGTGATCCTCCTCCCCCCAAGCACACACACCTCTACCCACATGCCAACCCTTGCCTTTTTCAGATTCTTGTTTGTGTATTATCTCCATCCATTAAAGTGTAAGCACCTTAAGGGCAGGGACTGTTTTGGTTTTTTTTTTGAATCTCAGTGCTTAGCAGAGTGTTTGGCACATAGTGGGTGCCTAAACATGTTGTTGTTGTTTTTTTCCTTTTGACTATCCATCACAAGTCAGCTAGGTAGAATAGTGAACAAAGGCTTCTCTTGGAATCAGAAGGCCTGGGTTCAAATCCTGACTTACAAATTAGCTATGAACTAGTCAGAACCTCTGCCTGCCTCAGTTTTCCCATGCCCTCAAAAAGAAATAGAGAGATATAAGTAATTACATTTGATTGAGTGGGTTAAAGGAAGGAGAATATCAGTTTTGCCTCAGACACTTCAAGTGTGAATTGCCTATAGGTCACACAGGAGGAAATATCTACTCCTGACATTGTACTCTTTCTTATCCAACCTAGCCCTACAAAGTTAAAGACAAATTCATTTGATATATCACTTTCACCTTAGGTCAGCATTATGGAATAGATTCCCAAGCCAGGCAGGGAATGCCTTGGCCTCTCAGCTTTTATTGATCTATTCTGCTTAAGAAACTCCCAAATAGAGGTGCTTTTCTCCTCTGAGGAGTGCTTTCTTATAGAAATGCACCCCCCCCACCCCCCCCAAACTCAGTACTCAGCTTGAAGTCCAAATCTAAAACACCAATGAAGAGAAGGAAAGAGAGAGGGGGGAGTTCCTCACTTAGTATTATGAGTAACTGATCTGTGATCAGGGAAGAAAAGATCAAGTCAAAAGAAAGGTGCTAAGGATTTAGGCTCACCTAGGTAAGTATAGAGAAGAAGAAAGAAGAAGAAGAAGAAGAAGAAGAAGAAGAAGAAGAAGAAGAAGAAGAAGAAGAAGAAGAAGAAGAAGAAGAAGAAGAAGAAGAAGAAGAAGAAG
>NW_027187419.1:24307504-24321255 GCF_028583685.1 Petaurus breviceps papuanus | reverse complement strand
AGAAGAAGAAGAAGAAGAAGAAGAAGAAGAAGAAGAAGAAGAAGAAGGAAGAGGAGGAGGAGGACGAGGATGAGGAAGAGAAGGAAAGAGAGAGGGGGGAGAGGAAGAAGGAAAGAGACAAGCAAAGAGAAAGAGATCTGCATCTGGTCCTTTGTGACCTTGGGAAAGTCCCTTATCTTCTGTGGGCCTCATTTTATAATATGTAAACTGAGGTGTTTACATACTGAGTACACAACCTGATGCAATTGACAGGGGGTTTAATTGATAGAGTTAAGTACAGTTTTCACATTTTAAACTGTTCTTCATTTCCTTTATTACAAGCCAAAAAAATGGATCTTTTTTTTCTTTCAGTCTTTCACTTAGATTGAAGATGTTTTTTTTTAGCAGTCTTCCAAATTATATGAGCTTTTAGATGATGCCTCTGTGTTTTAGGATTTCTCTTACCCTGAAAAAGAATGGCTGATCATTTGTCTTCCTTTCTGAATTGATCTCAAATTAGTTCTGAAAATGAAAATTATTATGAAGTCTGAAAGCACTCAGTCCATTTGTACAATAAGCCCTAGGTGACAGGGTGACTGTTGACGTTCTGAATTTAATCAGCTGACCTATCTGAAGGAAAGTATTGGTTAAAGTAACAGTTACTTAAAAAAGACTCAAGAAAAGATACTACATTTTGCTACAAAATAGGGAGAATCATAATTACATATACCCAGTATCAAACATCACCATCATCATCAATAAATTTCTCTTTACCATGGGAATGATAGAGAGGAATGACAAGTCTATGACTTTAAATGGCTTACAAACTATTTGAGGAAACTTAATTTTAAAAAGCCAGTAACAATCCATCATTACCAGAGAGTACAGAGTTGACCCAATTTGATTCTCACCTCCCTTTCCATAACTTTTTCATACTATCTCCCTTCACACCACCTGTATGTTCCAGTCAAATTAAATTATCAACTCTTGCTTAGATTCAGTACCATATCACTTTTCTTTATGTGTCTGCACAAATACACAAAATTGGCACAAATTCATGCCTAAAATTTAATCTTCTCATTCCTGGCTCTTTACAGAAAAGTACTCACTTTTGACAGGAACTTTAACTTATTTGATAATTAAGGTCAATGGAGCTTTTCTTTATGAGGTTTTCATTTTTTTCAAGGGGGACAGAAGAGCAGGGAGGTGGTCTTTAAATTGATGAACCCCTAAGAAATGAAAAATTGTAATGACTAGAACATCCACCAGATGGTAGAACTCCAACTTCTGCCTTCTGAAAGGCTTCCACAAAGTTACACTAAAGACCTGATTTAAATGCTGGTTAGTAAAATTATGCAGTGCTTGCATTGACTTTCTCCTTTGAAAGAGAAAGTATTGGCTTAGTCAACAATTGCTGTGTGAGGTTTATTGATTTGAATGAATGGTTTTGTCTTTAGGCCAAGTCTTGTCAAAAATGAATGCAATTCCTGCTTAAAGGCAAGTGCTGGGAGCAGTCCTTGACAGGAAGAAATATGCCAGCAGGCAGATGGAGTTAAGGCAGTGATGAATGAAAGCTGTAAGGTCTGGCCAAAAAAGTAACCTTTTTTCTTTTATAAATATCAGGTTTGTACAAAAAAATAAAAGGGGTTCTCATATTTAAAATAATGTCAGTTATAATATTTTCAAAAATTGCTCAATCCACACAATTAATAGGAGGCTGGATATTAGAATATGAAAGGCTGGGAGCAAGAAGGAGGAGCCAAGGATTAGCTCATTTCCATGGTATAATTGTTAATTAGTAGTACCACCAACACTTTCAATGGACAAGAAACCTCAGACAAGAAGTGAATGGAATAAAGCCAAAAATAGTTCTAGAAGGTGGTAATAGTGGTGGTGGTGGTGGTGGTAGTGATAGTCAAGATAAAGAGAATGTAAATATCAGTTCTTATTTAAATAAAAGATGAATTAGATTCAAAATTTAAAGAATTCTCTCATGACATCCCAGAATTGCCAAATATTTTTTCATTCCCCAAGGACCATAATAATAACAGAGAAAAGAAGAAAATATTTAATCTTAGGAAGGAGATTATTCTTCTGAGTGGTTCAAAGATCTTAAGACACTTGAGTAACCCTAATTTTCCCAAGTTAAATAATACCCAGAAGCCATGTCTGGATGTGAAGCAACATCTGCTAATGTACATTTTTAACATATGGAGTACCAAGGTGGGCTAGCAAAACAACACTGTTATTATCACTGGGATAAAAGGGCATGTGGGCCATAATGAAAGTTGAAAATTAGTTTTGGTATCTCCAGAGAAGTAGTCAGACTATCTGATCTGTGGTTTAAAGAGGGAAATCATTGTTACTTAACAGGTGAAATTGCTTGACTCTGACAATCACAAGTGAACCTATGCTAAAATGACTAAAGATATGAAGAAATACAGTTTAGAAGACCTTATAGGATAGAAATAGCATGCTCTGTGATCACAATATCACTTCTATTACTTATTTAATACTTTTTTTGCTTGCCAGATTTGTGATAGTCTCTAGTATGATGTATAAAGATATCCTACTCATTACCTTTGAACAATGAGTGAAGCTGACACACAGTAATCAATAACTAAGCAAACCTATTAATGGAGCAAAGGAAGGGAGGGCTATTAAGCTTTCTATTTGTCAGGCAACATCTTGGATTTTTTTTTTTGTTGTTGTTCTGTAAGACACTAGGCTGTCAATACTATTTATTGAGCTTCTAGTATGTGCAGAGTTCTCACACACCTCCTGTCTGTCAAATAAACAAGTAGGGAAGATGAGTAACCTGAGAGTTTTTTAATAGTTGCAAGAGTCTCAGTGTTGTAGATCACAAGTCAAGGTATGCCTAGCCTCCTATTTCCAGTTTTTTAAAGAGAATGGAAGTTTCTACTCTTAAAAAAAGGCAATAATTGCCATCTTGATATACCCTCCTGCCTGACACATAGCCATTTGAAATTCAAGATGTCTAACGCAAAAGTTATATTTTCCTTCTATCTCTCCAAAAAGTGACTACTTAAATTTCCCTCTTTCTTAGGAGAGTACCCCTATTCTTCCAATCACCCAGGTAAGAAAGTTATAAATCATCCTTTACTCTTTCCTCTTCCTGACTTTCCATATGCAATTAATGGTTAAGGCTTATCTAATCTACCTCCATAACATCTCTTATTTCCATTATATTGTTTTCCACTCAATAAGTCACCATTCTGGATCAGGCTCCTCAAAATTGGCCTCCCTCCAGTTACAATGGAGGGGAAGAGCAGGGAGGTGAAAGGGAATGAGTCAACCTTACTCTCATTGTTATTGGCTTAAGGATGGAATAACATACACACTCAATTGGGTATCTTACCCTACAGGAAAGTAGGGTGGAAAGGAATAAGTGGGGAGGTTGATAGAAGGGAGGGCAGATTGGGCATGGGGATAGTCAGAAACACTTTTGAAAAGGGACAGGATCAAAGGAGAAAATAGAATAAATGTGGGGCAGGAGAGGATGCAGGGAAATATAAAAATCCTCAGGCCCTAGCACTTAATTGGAAACTCCCCAAAATCCAGAGCCTGATTAGCTCTGGGTTAGGCCTCTATGTGCCTATTAAGGGGCAGGGTAGGTCTTCAAATTTACTCTACATTACTCTGTATATGTCCACACTTAATTGTAGCCTTCTGGGTGGGGAGGAAGGAAGGAGGAAAAAAGAACAAAGTAAAAAACGGACAGCAGGGAACAAAAGAAAACTTATAAGGAAGCAAAGACAGACAGCTCTCAAACCATGTAGTATTTATTATATAGGTTTTCTTGAAATGGAAATTTATTCCCATATATTTTTAATCATCTCACATTCTGCTGTGCACATGGCAATGCTTTTTTTTTCTTTTCTTATTTCATAATATTTTAGTTTTAGTATTTAAATTTGTTTTTTTCTTATTTTGTATTTAAATTTAAAATAAAAAAGAAACATTGTTTGAACATGTCAACAAGTCCAGTCAACAATCACTTATTAAGCATATGTTGTATGCTGAGGATTATACAAAGTGTGCAAGATAAAAAGAAAGGAAATATATTATTCCCTGCTCTCGAGATCTCATAGTTTAATGGAGGAGACAGCATGTGAACAACTATGTACAAACATGATATATACAGGATAAATTAGAGATAATCTCAGGGTGAGAGATCTAAAGTAAGGAGGATCAGTGAAGTCTTCTGAACAGTGTTTTCAATTTGTTCTCAATTACTTCAGTGGACTAAAACCTGGGATTATGGGGTCAATCCTAGAATCATAGCATTCTGGGTTTGGAGGCTAGAGGGAACATTATAGTATATCTAGTCCAAACCTTCTTGACTTTATGGATGAGTAAACTGAGCCTTAAATAGGTTAAATAGCTTGTCTACTGTTCTATGATATGTTAGCAATAGAATTTGAATCCAGATATTCCTAACTCGAGATCTTCTTTTTCTCACCTGTTGTTTATGGTATTTTATTGCTTTTTGTCAGTATGAAAAGGAGTTCAGATTTGTCTCTTACTAGATCTTGTTATTCTCAAATCTACAATGTGGATTGTTAAATAAGATGGTTAAATTAAAGTGTTTTACCAAAAAAATTACATTTTAAACTTTCTGATCAAAAGGGGAAATATTTAGTTTTCTTCTTCCTCTCAAGTACAAGAGAAAGTATCATATAGGAGATCCCATTTAAGTCCAGAATTTTTTAAATCAGAGCCAAAACTTTAATTATTTATGTATATAGTTTGTGCTAATAGCACTTAGAATTTATTTCTCTAAACTCCTAACATGTTTATATTGTGCACCATATAATTTAGCAATTATACAGAATATTCCTTATAATATTCATCGAGGGAAACTGTGGTAACGTAGGAAGTGTACCAGATTTAGGATAAAAGTAGAAACTCACACAATAGAAAGACAAATATCCATTTCCATTAAAACAAGTGCCATCACTTTGCCAAAGGTTTTGCCTTTCCCATAGGCATTCCAATAGATTCAATGACCAAAACTGTAGATTTAAAAGTGAGGTTGAATAGGTTGTATTTAATGGTTACTTTTTAGACCATCCTGACTCATAGTGAATGTCAATAGTAACTGTTTTACTTTTGGTCAGCAACCCTGAGGGTCTTGCCCTCCCAGTTTGATGTGTGTGTGTACATATATATATGCACGTATACACATACATATGTATATATGTATATAAACAGTTATATATATGTACACACCTATGTATATATATGTGTGTGTGTATGTATAGATATAGATATAGATTAAAGGGACCATTCCTTGATTCACTTCTTAAAGAGATCTACTTACGTTGCCTCACTCAAAATGAGAACTAGAAAAGACTTTAACATTAAAAGGAAATGGTCTCCCACTATATTCTGGGCTGTCTCCATTCATCCTCACTGATATCTGGCCACTGGACCCAGATGGCTCTGGAGGAGAAAGTGAGACTGGTGACTTTGTACAGCTCTCCCTCACTCAAATCAAATTTAATTGCAAGTCATGTCATCATCAAACTGATGTTATGGTCCTCTTAGAGAATGAAAGACGAACACATACATCATATGAGAAGGGTTTAACAAAAGAGTCATCTTACGTTATTTGAGAAAGAGATAAACTCAAAGGATTTAGGGAAATCAAATAGCTCCCTGACCTCCATTCCTTAAGAACAAGAACTTATTCAAGAAAATTAAAGAATAGGGAATTTTTAAACAGATATAACTTTTGCAAATAATAGTCAACCTATAGAGTTCTCTGCCATAGGAGATCATGGGTATATATATATATATATATATATATATATATATATATATATATATATAGCAATTGACTTTTTAAGAAAGGTGCATAATTTTATGATGCTATTTGCATCAAATATGGAACTTAAGATAATGATAAGAATAATAAAATCTCAGTATGTACACTTTTTTATTCTTTACCTTTCCTCTCTGCTCATGGGTATAATTCAGCAACTGAAATGTATAGGAAGTCCTCCTTCCCTTTTCTGAAGCTCTCTGAAGTGGTTCCTGATAGAAAGAAGAACCTTGAACCCCTACTCCCTAAATGATCCCATATCAAGTCAGTTTAAATCTTGTACAATCTTTAATTGCTCAGGTGATAATCACTGAAATGATTCTCCCAATGTAAATCTTACTACTAGTCTCATGAGATGGTTAATTAGCGTATTTAATTCTCATGTTAATTGTTTGTTCCTTTCTATTTCTATGCTGTTTCTCTTGCTATCAACAGAAATCACATGACAGTATAATTTTTCTAATCTCAAAGAGATTTTACTCTCAAAGGGATTAATGCCCCTTATTATATGTGCAGAAAAGGAAAATATGGAGTAAATTTACACATTGAATGGTGACTATTATGTAACCACGATAATTCTAAAGGGAAACATGATTCCTCTTTTTGAAATGATTAGACTCTGTATTTCCAAAATTTATAACAGAGATGTACAAAATCCTTTTAAAATCCATTTAAAATAAAATGCAAACAATCATAAAATAATATTAAGTGCTGTTTTGAATGCAAAATAATGGATTGGTATTTTATATTCAATAAATAAAACTTTAAAAAGGAATTAAAAAAAGACTAAAGAATAAGAATTAACATCAATGAGTTATTACAGTGTCAAGTTCTTACCTAAAAGTGTAACATTTTCCATGTAAATTTCAAATCCATCCTGCTTGACTCAGGGGGTGTTTGTGCTTTTATAAATTTCAGAATATGTAATCTCTTCATATGAAATGCAAATAAATAATACAATTTAAACTATCAGACTTCAACTATTCAAGAGATTTGTGGATTATAATAATGTGAACTCCCTCCACCAATGCTAAATACAACCCCTCTTCGTATGTGTAGACTGACTCCATGAGTGGTTGTGGCCATTGGATGGTGGCTTGCCACTCTGAATTTAGGTACAGTTTACAATATACACTTAGAGTCCATTTCCTGGTTCATTCTTTATATTTTTCCTGCTTGGTGGAAGCTACCGAACCTTGTGCTCATTCAGTTTAGCTTTGAGTATCCTACAGGTCATTTCTCTTTTTTGATAAGATTGTAGAATGGAAATTCAGTGAATGTAAGTTATGACTTTATATTTTTGACTCAGAAAACATTCCTATGTATTCAAACAGTCACTCAAAAAATACATTTCTTGAAAACCATTAAGCAAACCATTTCATAACTTCTTAAGTCATGTCAATTTCCACTTTTTGTAGTTGATAGATTGATAAAAGGAAAGATATTAAAGTGCAAGTTTGACCATGTCACACACCCCACCTTTCTACTCAATAAATTCTAACAGCTCCCTATTACCTTTAGGATCAGATATAAAATGCTCTATTTGGTGTTCAAAGTCCTTCATAATTTGGTCATCTCCTACTTTTCCTGTCTCCTTACACCTTAGCTCGTCTATAAACTTTCATTAAGTGATATTGTCTGCCTCTCTTCCTCATACAAGACACTCCATCTTAGAACTCCAGGGATTTTCTCTGCTCCCAACCTAAAATGTTCTCCTTCCTCATCTTTCCCTCTTAGCTTCCCTTACTTAATCAAGTCCCAGTCAAAATTTTAACTTGAAAGCAACCTTTGCTAATCCTCATTAATAATAGTGCTTTCCTTCTGTTGATTATCTCCAATTTATTGGTAATATAGTTTGTTTGTACATGGTTGTTTGAATGTTGTCTCTTCTGTTACACTGTCTTTTTCCCTTATTTTTATCTCCAAAGATTAGCACTGTTCAAGACAGAAGATAGGAATGCAATAAACATTTGTTGATTCATTGACTAATAAATCTTATTTTGATAGTATAGTACCAATACTGCCCACCATATTTGATTTAAGGATTTTATCTTTTAACATATATTTTTACATTATTACAGTTAGTTTCATTTTTGTCTTTGTATCCTTAGCACCCAATCTAGTCATTAGGGACTATAATAGTAGGTATATAGTAAAAAAATTCCTTGACTGACTGTAAACATCTTTCTTTTTCCTCTTTCATTTCACTGTTCATATTCATTTCTCTTCCCATATTTCTCATAATTCTTCATGTTCATTACTTTTTTCTGGTACAATAATATTTTCTCATGTTAATATATTTCACTTCAGTCACTCCCTAGTCATTTTGAACCTAGTTTGTTTCCAACTTTCTGCTATCACAAATAGTTCTTTTATTAATATATAAGTACATATAGTATGTTAAATAAAATAATATATGCATAATGCATTTCAAAGCATTGAGAGCTATATTCATTCTAGGTAGTTAAACAGGTAATTGGTACTTATGGCTTGTTTACTTCAGACATTATTATGATCCTACCTTCTTCCCACTTGACCCAAATCCATGTCTTAAACCTTCCCTCCTCTATCCCCTCTTAAAAAAAATCAGCTCCCACTGCAGTATTTTATTTAAATCAATCTGAATCCTGTCTCTATCTTCTGACAGAGGTAGACCTATTCATTTTGCCATTCCTCATCCAGCAAAGTCCTCATTTTTATGAGTTTTGTCTAAATTTTTATATTTTATCTTTCTATAATTAAATGCCAATTTTTAAAATTGTGTTCCAAATTCTTTCCTTCCAGCCTAATTACCCTTCCTTGAGAAGACAAACAAGTTCATACATGTGATGTCATGAAAAACATATTTCCATATTAGATATGTTCTGTGTAAAGTCAAGAATAAGCAGCCCTGAGGACTACTGCTGTGAATAACTTTAAGGTTCTGATCATATAGTATAGTGAAATCTCTGTTTATTAAGCTGTAAACTAAAGCAAAACATTCCAGAAACCAAAGTACAGCATTCATGACAATATAACATAACAACTTATGGGAGTCATGTAGTCTTAAATAAAACATACCATTCAGTAAGTCACAATCTCCTCAATTAGTTTAGAGTACCCTAGTAAAATTTTCTTTCATCTTGACTGAGACTGGTTTCCAATCATCCTTAAGGTGTAGTGGAAAGTACAAAGTTCATCCACCCCTAGGTCACAAGTAAGTCACAAATCTCATCAGTCAGCACTGATTACCCAAATAAAGGTCCTTTTATCTTAACTCCAGGCTGACTTCCAAACTCCAGGACTCATCTTCCACAGGCTGGCAGCTCCCAGCTCTTGCCTGGATTAGCCTGATTGTTGCCTGGATTAACAGGTAGCCAGCTCTCCTCTCCTGTCCCATTTTGAAGCTCCCGGTACAGAAGGGATGGCTCCACCTTAAGCTGTTCAGTTTCTGTTTCTAGGAAAACAAAGCTCAACAGGGCTATAATTATATATTTACACACATTGATGGCACTATCATCACAATTCACTTTCTGTCTGAGAAATCAACACAAATCAACAGAGTACTTCTGTCTGACAAAGTAACACAATTCAAAAGACAGAATGCTTCTGTCTGACAAAGTAACACCAACACAGAGCAACAGACAGAAAAACAGTGCTAACATCACAAACATCTTCTCTCTCAGTTCTGCTTAGTCCCAGATCATGCTTGAGTTTATATGCTCTGCTGATTCCTGTTCCACCTTTCCTGTTGTGTCCTTCCTGTTGAGTTCTTTCTCAGCAAGTTCCCCCATCTAGGGCTCCATGTGATGATGTTAGGCCTATTAAGGGCAGGGAAGGTCTCCAAAAACCCTTAGGTCTATTAAGGGCAATAAGATGTATGCTGTTTCCAACAAAGACTTGATATCATCACAGGCAAGGTTCAAAGGAACTTGAAGAGCTGAAACAAGAAGCTAACTACTAGTTTGCTTGCCATTACAATAACTGAAACAAAGAGCAAAGTACCATTTTGCTTGCCATTACATTCTGAAAGAAAGCATAGACAAAAGACTTTTTTTCTAAAGTATACTTTTATCTGCATTGATTCCATCAATTCTTTCTCTGGAGGTGGTAGTATTTTTCATCCTAAGTCCTTAGGCATTGTCTTAGATCCTTATATTGCTGAGATAACTAAGTCATTCACAGTTGATCATCATACAATATTGCTGTTACTATATACAATGTTTTCCTGGTTCTGCTCACTTTACTTTGTTTCAGTTTATGAATGGCTTTCAAAGTTTTTTTCTGAAGGCATTCTGCTTGTCATTTTTTTATATCATAACAGAATTCCATCACAATCATATATTACCATTTGTTCAACGATTCTTCAATTGATGGACATCCCCATCAATTTCCAATTCTTTGTCACAATAAAAAGAGCTACTATAAATGTTTTTGTTTCATTTTGTTTTCATAAATAAAGATCCTTTTCCTTTGATCTCTTTGGGATACAGACATATTAGTGTTATTGTTGGAATAAATGGCATGCAAAGTTTTATAGCCCTTTGGGCATAGTTCCAAATTATTCTTCAGAATGATTAAATCAGTTTACAACTCCACCAATAGGACATTAGTGTCCCAATTTTCCCACATACTCTCCACATATCATTTTCCTTTCTGCCATATTAGCCAATTTTATAAGTGTGAGATGATACCTCAGAGCTGTTGTAATTTTCATTTATCTGATTATTTAGTAATTTAGACCATTTCCCCCATATCACTAGAGATAGCTTTACTTTTGTCTTCTTAAAACTGCCTGATCATATACTCTGACCATTTATCAATTGGTGAATTAATCATATTCTTAAAATTTTGACAAAGTGAAGCTTTTGTCAGGGCAACTTGCTTTAATTTTTTTCTCAGTTTAATGTTTTCCTTCTAATCTTAGTTCATTGGTTTTGTTTTTGTGGGGAATAGCTTTTTTTAATTTAATGTAATAAAAGTATTTATTTTACTTCCCATGACTCTTGTTTAGTCATAGATTCCCTCATCCTATATCTCACAGGTAAACTGTCCCATAGTCCCCTAATTTGCTTATGATATCATTTTTATGTTTAAACTATGTACTTATTTTGACTTTATCTTAGTATATTGTGTGAAAGGTTGGTCTATAACTATTTTTTGCCAAACTGCTTTCCAGTTTTTCCAGCAATTTTTGTAATATAGTTATTCAATACTAGATTTCTATGGTCATTTACTATTTTGTATTAGGCACTTAATCTATTCCATTGAATTACAATTATATTTCATAGCCAGTAGCAGATTGTTTTGATGGTTACTGCTTTGTACTGCAATTTGAAATCTTGTGCTGCTAAGATACCTTCCTACACATTATTTTTTGGAAGGGGGAAGGCAAGGCAATTAGGGTTGTGACCTACATATTTTTTCATTGATTCTTGACATTTTGTTCTTCCAGATAAATTTCATGTTTTTTTTCTTACATCTATAAAATAATTTTTGATAGTTTGATTGATTTGGCACTGGAATAGTAAAGTAATTTAGGTAGAATTCTCATTTTTATTTTATTATCTGAGCATACCCATGAACAATAAATACTTTTCCAATTGTTTAGATCTAACTTTAATTTATTTCAAAAGTGTTTTGTAATTTTGTTCATATACTTCTTTGGTTAGTCTTGGCAGGTAGACTTCCAAATATTTTGAATTGTCTACAGTTGTTTTAAATTTAATTTCTCTTTCTATCTGCTCTTGCTAGATTTTACTGGTAATGCATTAAAAAATACTGAAAATTATAGGGGTTTATTTTATATCCTGCAACTTTGCTGAAGCTGTAAATTATTTCATCCAGTTTTTTAAGTTGATTTCCTAAGATTCTGTTACCATACCATCATATCATCTGCAGAGTAAGACTTTCATTTTTCATTGCCTATACAATTCTTTCTATTTATTTTTTCTTCTCTTATTGAAAAATTGTGGTAATAATGGTCATCCTTACTTCACCCATGATCTTACTGGAAAGCTTTCTAGCCTATCCCTATTACTGATGTTTTCTGATGGTTTTAGATAGATACTATTGATTATTTTTTAAAAGGATCCATTTATTCCTATGATTATTACTGTTTTTAATAGGAATTAATGTTGTGTTTTCTCAGAAGGTTTTTCTGAATCTATTGAGATAATCATATAATTTCTGTTCGTTTTATTATTGATATGATCAATTGTGATGATGGTTGTCCTAATATTGGCCAATACTTGCAAACCTGGCATAAATAATGTCTGGTCTTAAACATCTGTATGATGTTTATGAAATATTGCTTAATCTCCCTACTCGAATTTTATTTAATTTTTTTGCTTCAGTATTCATTAAGGAAACTGGCCTATCATTTTCTTTTTGTGTTTTTTTTTCTTATAGGCATCAGCACCATAATTGTGTCATGACAGGAATTTGGTAGAACTTGTTTTATTTTTCTAAATTGTAAATATAGTATTGAAATTAATTGCAACATAAATGTTTATTAGAATTCATTTGTGAATACATCTGGTCTTCAGAAATATTTCTTATGGCTGATGACTTTTTAATTTCTTTCTCCAAGTTAGGACTATTTAAATATTCTATTTCCTCTTCCATTAATCTGGGTTATTTAAAAAAATTTTAATAAATATTCATCCATTTAACTTAGATTTTTAGAGTTATTGTCCTACAATTAGGCAAAATACCTCATAAGAATTGTTTTAATTTCCTCTTCATTTGGTAATGAATTCATTTTTCATTTTTGATACTTTCTTTATTTGATTATTTTTGTTTTACAAATAAAATTAACCATGGATTTGTACATTTTTTCATAAACTACCCTTTTAGTTTTATTTATTAGTTAAATTGTTTGATTACTTTTAATTTTATTAATCGCTTCTTTGAATTTCAGGACTTCTAAATAGGCATTTAATTGGAAATTTTTAAATCATTCTTTTTAAAAAATTTATTTATTTGATCAAATGCTTTATAAACTTCTGGTTTACATCATTCATTTAAGCAAGATCTGGGAACTACAGAATCGGGTTATAATATTCCTAGGAGTTATCTTTTTGGGATCTATTTCAGGAGGTAATCCATGGATTCTTTCAAACTCTACTTTGCCCTCTGGTTCTAAAACATCAGGGAAATTTTCCTTAAAAATTTCTTTTTTCAAGCAATCGGGGTTAAGTAACTTGATCAAGGTTACACGGCCAGTTATTTCTGGGTGTGGTGCTAAGTATCTGAGCCTGGATTCGATTCCTCAGATCATCCTGACACTGAGGCCAGTGCTCTTACTCGCTGTGCTACCTGGCCGCCCCTAATTTTTGTTTTTTTTTTGGTTTTTGGAGGGCAATTTGGGGTTAAGTGAGAATTTCTTGAAAGATGATTTGTAGGTTCTTTTGTTGATATTGGCTTTCAAATAGTCCAATAATTTTTTAAATTATCTCTCCTGGATCTATTTTCCAGGTCAGTGGTTTTCCCAATGAGATATTTTACATTGCCTCCTATGTTTTTTTCATTTGTTTGAATCTATTTAATAGTATCTTGTTTTCTGATAAAGTCACTAGCTTCCATTTGCTCCAGTCTAATTCTGAAGGAATGATTCTCTTCAGTGAGTTTTTGAGATTCTTTTTCCATCTGGCAAATTCTACTTGTTAAGGCATTCTCCTCATTGCCTTTTTGAGCCTCTTTTGCCATTTGAATTAGTCTACTTTTTAAGGTGTTATTTTCTTCAGTCAGGTTGTTGACTCTCATTTCATAATTTTCTTACATTGTTCTCATTTCTCTTTGCAATTTTCCTCCACTTCTCTTATTTGGTTTTCAAAATCCTTCTCAAGCTTCTCTATGGCCTGTAACAAGCTTGCATTTTTCTTAGAAGCTTTTGGTGCCAGAGTTCTAACATCATTGTCTTCCACCTGTTCCATGCTTTGAT
>NW_027187419.1:24280390-24302504 GCF_028583685.1 Petaurus breviceps papuanus | reverse complement strand
GAGAAGTATTTAGAACAGGGACTTTGTAATTGATTGAATGATTGGAAGGTCCTGGGGTGGGGTAGTCCTTGGAGATTATTTAATCACATTTAGTAAATGCTGTATTTGGAATGATGTCGTGTTTTGATCTTCTCTGTTCTTGATTGGTCACTGAATAAAATGGAGAGCACCTATGCTGGTATTCTGAACCTTGGGAAGTTGCCTTTCCTTGGCATTACATTACAAACGGGAGGAAGACACTGAAGTCAAAACTCCTGCACCAATAGCTTCCAAGAAAAATATGAATTGGTTACAGGCCATAGAGGACTTTAAGAAGGATTTTGAAAACCAAGTAAGAGAAGTGGAGGGAAAATTGGAAATAGAAATGAGAACAGTGCAAGAAAATAATGAAATGAGAGTCAACAACCTGAATGAAGAAAATAACACCTTAAAAACAGACTAATTGATATGGCAAAAGAGGCTCAAAAAGGCAATGAGGAGAATTCCTTATAAAGCCGAATTTGCCAGATGGAAAAAGAATATCAAAAGTTCACCGAAGAGAATCATTCCTTCAGAATTAGATTGGAGCAAGTGAAAGATACTGAATTTATGAGAAATCAAGATACTTTTAAACAGATATAAACAAATGAAAAAAGTAGAAGACAATGTGAAATATATCACTGGAAAAACTACTGACTGGGAAAATAGGTCCAGGAGAGATAATTTAAAAATTATTGGACTACCTGAAAGCCATTATCAACAAGAGAACCTAGAAATCATCTTTCAAGAAATTCTCAAGGAAAATTGCCCTGATGTTTTAGAACAAGAGGGCAAAATAGAGATTGAAAGAATCCACCAATCACCTCCTGAAAAAGATCTCAAAAACTCCTAAGAATATTATAGCCAGGTTCTGGAATTCCCAGATCAAAGAGAAAATATTACAAGCAGCCAGGAAGAAACAATTTTAATATTGTGGAAACACAATCAGGATAACACAGGCTCTGGCAGATTCTACACTGAGGGATCAGAGGGCTTGGAATACAATTTTCTGGAGGTCAAAGGAGCTGGGATTAAAATCAAGAATCACCTACCCAGCAAAACTGAGTATCACATTTCAGTGAAAAATATGGTCATTCAGTGGAATAGAGGACTTTCAAGCATTCCTGATGAAAAAAACAGAATTGAATAGAAATTTTGACATTCAGATCCAAGAAGCAAGAGAAGCATGAGAAGGCAAAAAAGGAAAAGAAATCATAAGGAACTTATCAAAGATAAACTATTTGCATTCCTATATGGAAAAACAATAATAGTAACTGATGAAACTTTTCTCAGTATGAGAATAGTTGAAGGAAATAGAAATCTGTACATATATATAGACAGACAGATAGATATATACACACATACACACACATACATATATATGTCTGTGTGGGAGGGTATATGGACATATGAATACATATGTGGATGTTTGTATATATGTGTACAGATATGGATAGGTAGAGGGCACAGGACCAATTGAATAGGAAGGTATTATACTTAAAATTTGAAATTAAGAAGTGAGAGAGGAATATATTGAGAGGAGATGGGGAGAGACAGACTATGGAAAGCTATCTCATATTAAAGAGGCAAGGAAAACTGGTTACAATGGAAGGGAATAACAGGAAGGCAAAAGGGAATGGATCAACATTATTCTCATTGAATTTGGCTTAAGGAGAGAATGACATACACACTAAATAGGTTATCTCACCCTACAGGAGAGTAGGGAGGAAGGGGATGAGGGAGGGCATGACAGAAGGGAGAGCAGACTGGGAGGGAGGGAAGTTGGAAGCACCCACTTTTGAAAAGGGACAGAATCAAAGTAGAGAATAGAACAAGTGGGAGGTGGGATAGAAGGGAGGGAAATATAGTCAAGCTTTTAGAATATATCCACTATGGAAATGTTTTGCATAGCTACACATGTACAACCTACACTGAATTGCTTATCTTCCCAGTAAGGGTGGGTGATAAGGGAGGAAGGGAATTAATATAGAATTCAAAGTTTTAAAATCAAATATTATATATATATATATATATATATATATATATACACTATTATTAATATTACTTTACATGTAACTGGGATATAAGATATAGAGGCACTGGGGCATAGATATCTATCTTGTCCTACTGGAAAGTCAGAGGAGATATCAGAGAAGATATAGATGAGTGTAGATTGTAGGAGTGGATATCCAGTGCAATCACTATTTGGGGGTGGCTATAGGGGAAAAAACAGGGAGAAAATTTGTAACTCAAAATCTTGCAGAAATGAATGATGTAATGTAGAAGTTAATAAATCATTTGATAAAAAAAATTTAAAAGATAGCAAAAAATAAATAAATGAAGTAATCTGATGATAAAAATCCTTATTAAAGGGTGCAATGGGACTGTAATGGGTGAAAAAGAAAGGATGAGGCAGAAAAGAGTAAATTATACCACGTGGAGAGGCCTAAATAACATGCTATAGTAGAGGGGGAAAAGGTAGGGAGATTAACATCATATGAACTTTATTCTCATTGGTTCTGGTTCAAGGAGGGATCAACATAATCAGTTAAGTTTAAGATTCTAACGTTAAAAGAACAAAAAAAAACCCATTATAATAAAGGGGAAGGTAGGAGGAAGAGGAGCACTGTATGAAATTTACTCTCATTGGTTTTGGGTTCAGGGAGGGAATAACATTTTTCTATAAAGTGTACAAATCTATTGTGCCCTCCAGGAAGTTGGAGGGGGAAAGGAGGGAAAGGGAGGAGGGTTAGAAGGGAGGGAAATAGTAGAAAGGGGAAAAGGTAAGTAAAGAGAGCGGGGAACAGGGAGGGAATGTTTAGGGAGGCAGTGGTCAACAAGGGAAACACTTAAGGAGGGGAAGGGAGAAGGAAGAAATAAAAACATAAACAGAGGAGGGAATAAGATGGTGGGAAAGAGACAGATAGTAATCATTAGTGTGAAAATGAATGGGATGAACTCTCCCATAAAATGGAGGCAGATAGCAGAATGGATTAATAACCACAATCTTACAATATGGTGTCTACAAGAAACACATTTTTAAAAAGGAGATACACACAGGATAAATATAAAAGGCTGGAGTAGAATATATTATGCTTTAGCTAAAGTGAAAAAAAAGGCATAACAATCTTTATCTCAGATAAAGCAAAAGCAAAACTAGTTCTAATTAATAGAGATAAGGAAGGAAACTATATCCTGCTAAAAGGCACCATCAGGAGTGAAAAAATATTATTACTTTACATATATGCACCAAGTAGTATAGCATCCAAATTCCTAGAAGAGAACTTAAGGGAATTAGAGGAAGAAATAGATAGTAAAAATATACTAGTGGGGAACCTCAATCTGCCCCTCTATGAACTTGATAAATCTAACCTAAAAATAAACAAGAATGAAGTTAAGGAGTCAAATAGCATTTTAGAGAGACTAGATATGATAGATCACTGGAGAAAAGTGAATGGCGATAAAAGGAATGTACATTCCACTCAGTGGCACATGGCACATATGCAAAAATTGGCCATGTAATAGAGCATAAAATCCTCACAATTCAGTGCAGAAAGGCAGAAATACTAAATGCATTCTTCTCATATCATGATGCAATAGAAATCATATGCAATAAAGGGCAATGGAAAGATAGACTGAAAACTCATGGGAAACTAAATAATTTAATCAGAAAGAATGAGTGGGTCGAACAAGAAATTATGGAAACAATCAGTAACTTCATTCAAGAGAATTACAATAATGAGACAACATACCAAAACTTGTGGGATGCAGCAAAAGCAGTTTTTAGGGGAAGTTTTATATCCCTGAATGCATACATGAATAAAATAGAGAAAATGGAGGTCAATAAATTGGGCATACACCTGAAAAAGCTGAAAAACTAAAAATTGAAAATCCCCAATTAGATAGTAAATTAGAAATAATGAAAACCAGAGAACAGATCAATAAAAATGAAATTAATCAAACTATTGAATTAACAAATAAAGCAAAGAGCTAGTTTTATGAAAAAAAATAAAATTGATAGACCTTTAATCAACATGACAAAAAAAAAAAAAAGAAAAAAGAAAACCAAATTACCAGGATCAAAAATGAAAAGGGTAACTCTTCATGCACTGAAGAGGAAATTAAAACAATAATTAGGAATTATTTTGCCTAATTGCATGCACATAAATTTGACAATGTTAGTTGAGTAGATGAATATTTACAAAAATATAAGTTGCCTAGATTAATTGAGAAGGAAGTAAATTACTTAAATAACCCCATGTCAGGAAAAGAAATTGAACAAGCCATCAATGAACTCCCTAGGAAAAAACCTCCAGGGCCAGATGGATTTACTAGTGAATTTTATAAAACATTTAAAGAACCATTGACTCCAACAGAAGTGGCTGAGGTGCAGTGGCCACCACCACATGGCAGCTTCAGAGCTCCTGGTCTACAGATCATAGGGGGACCAAGAGACCATTCAGAGGGATAATCACTCTTGCTTTAACCTACTTGGATATGGATCACTGTCTTAGGAGGAGGTCCTGGAGTGTGTGACCAGGTACCAGAGCAGGTGGAGGCTTCAGACAGGGGACCCAACTAATAGCTTCAGGAGCTGAGAAAACCCCAGTGATTTGGGACAAAGCTCTCCTCTTTGGAAGCAGAGTTCTACTGTGGCAAAAAGCTCAAAAAGCTTTGGTGAGTATCAACATGAGCAAGCAAATGAAGCAAAGAAAGCACAGGAGTCAAACATTAGATTCCTTTTTTGGGGACAAAAAGGATCAAAGCATGGAACAGGATAAAGACAACAAAATCAGAATTCCTGTACCAAAAGCTTTGAATTGGTTACAGGCCATAGAAGAGCTCAAGAAGGATTTTGAAAACCAAGTAAGAGAAGTGGAGGAAAAATTGGGAAGAGAAATGAGAATCATGCAAGAATATCATGAAAAGAGACTCAACAACCTTACTGAAGAAAATAACACCTTAAAAATAGACTAACCCAAATGGCAAAAGAGCCTCAAAAAACCAATGAGGAGAAGAATGTCTTAAAAAAGCAGAACTTGCCAGATGGAAAAAGAATTGCAAAAGCTCACCGAAGAGAGTAATAGCTTCAGAATTAAATTGGAGAAAATGGAATTTAACAACTTTATGAGAAATCAAGATACTATTAAAGAGATCCAAACACATGAAAAAATGGAAGGCAATGTGAAATATCTCATTGGGAAAACCACTGAACTAGAAAATTGATCCAGGAGAGATAATTTAAAAATTATTGAACAACCTGAAAGCCATGATCAAAAAAAAGAACCTAGAAATCATCATTCAAGGAATTCTCAAGGAAAATGTCCCTGATGTTTTAGAACCAAAGGGCAAAATATAAATTGAAAGAATTCACTTATCACCTCTTGAAAAAGATTTCAAAAAGAAAACTTCCATGGATATTATAGCCAGGTTCTGGCATTCCCAGATCTATGAGAAAATATTACAAGCAGACAAGAAGAAACAATTTTCATATTATGGAAACACAATCAGAATAACACAGGACCTGACAGCTTCTGCACTGAGGGATCAAAAGTCTTGGAATATGATATTCCAGAGATCAAAGGAGGTGGGATAAAAATCAAGAATCACTTACCCACCAAAACTGAGTATCATGTTTCAGGGGAAAATATGGTTATTCAATGAAATAGAGGACTTTCAAGCATTCTTGATGAACAAATCAGAGTTGAAAAGAAAATTTTACATTCAGATACAAGAAACAAGAAAAGCATGAGAAGGTAAACAGGGAAAAGAAATCATAAGGAACTTATCAAAGTTGAACTGTTTACATTCCTACATGGAAAAAATATAATTGAAACATATGAAACTTTTCTCAGTATGACAATAGTTGGAACAAATATAAATGCATATATATGTTTGCACACACACACATATATATGTATGTATGTATGTCTACATAGGAGGGTATATGGGCATATGAATACATTTGTAAATATATGTATATATGTGTACAGTTATACATAGAGGGCACAGCATCAATTGAATGGGAAGGGATGATAGCTAAAAGTTGAATTGAGTGGTGAGAGAGGAATATAGTGAGAGGAGATGGGGAGAGATATAGTAGGGTAAATTATCTCATATAGAAGAGGCAAGGGGAAACTGTTACAGTGGAGGGGAAGAACAGGAAGGCAAAAAAATATTCTCTTATTGAATTTGGCTTAGAGAGGGAATAACATACACACTACATAGAGTATCTTGCCCTACAGGAGAGTAGGAGGGGAAGGGGATGAGAGGGGGGATGATGGACAGTAGGGCTGGTTGGGGGGGGGAGGGAAATTGGAAGCACCCATTTTTGAAAAGGGACAGGATCACGGTAGAGAATAGAACAAGTGGGAGGTGGGATAAGAGGGAGGGAAATATAGTCAGTCTTTTACAATGTATCCACTATGGAAATATTTTGCATAGCTACACATGTACAAACTATACTGAACTGTTTATCTTCTCAGTAAGGGTAACAAGGGAGAAGGGAATGAATTTGGAATCAAAAGTTTTAAATATCAAATGTTTAAATATATATGTGTATATGTATGTATGTATATAATATTATTAGTATTATTTTACATGTAATTGGTAAATAAGATATGCAGGTACTGGGGCATAGAGATCCACCATGCCCTACTGGAAAAGCCAAAAGGGGTATGGGAGAAAATATGGGAGAGAGCAGATTGGAGGAGGGGATACCTGTGGGATTATTATTTTGGGGCAGTGGGTAGGGGGAAAATGGGGAGAAAATTTGTAACTCAAAATCTGGAGGAAATGAATGCTATAAATCAGAAGTGAATAAAGCATATGAAAAATGGGAAAAAAGATAGTTCTGTGAGAAGCTAGGAAGGAACACAATAGCATGCCCAGTTCTTTTGGTCATGGACTTTTGCTTTATCTTTGTATCCATAGTACAGTGTTATGTGCAATGAGATGTACTTAATAAATGCTAAATTAAATTTAAACCCCCCCAAAAAAGATGTTGGGGAACCACGGGTAAGAAATGCTGTATATATGTTTATACTCTATGTGTTGGTTGGTTTTAATAAACTGCTTTTCACCCTCAAAAAAAAAGATCAGGGGTGAAACAATGATGTCCACTATCACCCTTCTCATTCAATTTGATACTAGAAATATTAGCAGTAGCAACAAGAGAAGAAAAATAAATTGAAAGAATCAAATTAAGCAAAGAGACTAAGCTATCACTCTTTGCAGATGATATGATGATATACTTAGAGAATCCTAGAGAATAAAATTAAGAACTACTTGAGATGATAAATAAATTTGGCAAAGTTGCAGGATATAAAATAAACCCACATAAATCCTCAGCGTTCCTATATATTTCTAACAAAATCCAATAGCAAGAGATAGAAAGAGGAATCCCATTTAAAGTTACTGTGGATATTATAAAATATTTGGGAATATACCTGCCAAA
Organism: Petaurus breviceps papuanus; assembly: GCF_028583685.1. Classification (NCBI taxonomy): domain Eukaryota; kingdom Metazoa; phylum Chordata; class Mammalia; order Diprotodontia; family Petauridae; genus Petaurus; species Petaurus breviceps. Next base: position 24,295,030 of record NW_027187419.1, on the reverse strand, counting down.
ACAAACCCAGGACCTATATGAACACAACTGCAAAACAATTTTCACACAAATAAAGTCAAATATCACTAATTGGAAAACATCAATTGCTCATGGCTGGGTCAAGCTAATGTAATAAAAATGACAATTTTACCTAAATTAAATTACATATTTAGTGCCATACAAATAAATCTACCAAAAAATTACTTTATAGAGCTAGAAAAAATAGTAACAAAATTCATTTGCGAATAAAAGGTCCATAATATCAAGGGGATTATTGAAAAGAAATGTTCAGGAATGTGGCCTAACCATATCAGACTTTAATCTGTATTATAAAGCAGCAGTCATCAAAACTACTTTGTACTGGCTGAAGAATAGAACAGTGGATCAATGGAATAGATTGGGTACATGACATTAAGCAGTCAATGACTATAATAATCCAAACTTTGATAAACCCAAAGACCCCAGTTTTGGGGATAAGAACTCACATTTTGACAAAAACTGCTGGGAAAAATGGAATATATTATGGCAGAAACTGGGTATAGACCAATATCTAACACCATATACCAAAATCAAGTCTAAATGGGTGCATCATCTAGGTATGAAGGCTGATACTGTAAACAATCTGGGAAAGCAAGGAATATTTTATCTGTCAGATTTATAGAGAAGGGAAGATTTTATGACCAAACAAGAGTTAGAGAGCATTATAAGATGCAAAATGGATAATTTTGATTATGTTAAATTGAAAAGTTTCTGTACAAACAAAGCCAATGTAGCCAAGATTAAGAGGGAATTGGGAAATTGGGAAAGAATTTTTACAACAGTGTCTCTTATAAAAGCCTCATTTCTAAAATATACAGAGAATTGAGTCAAATCTATAAGAATACAAGTCATTCCCCAAATGATAAATGGTCAAAGTATATCAATAGGCAGTTGTCAAGGGAAGAAATTAAAGATATCTACAAACATATCAAAAAGTGCTCTAAATCACTCTTGATTAGTGAAATGAAAATCAAAACAACTCTGAGGTACCACATTTCCCTGGTCATATTGGTTAAGATGACAAAACAGGAGAATGAAAAATACTAGAGATGATGTGGAAAAATTGGAACACTTATGCATTTTGGTGGAGTTGTTAACTGATTCAACCATTCTGGGGAGCAATCTGGAACTATGCCCACTATAAATAAGTGAAGACCCAGCAATACCACTTCTAGGGTTGTACACCAAAGAGATCATCAAAGTGAGAAGAGGCCCTGCATGTATAAAAATATTTATAGCAGCTCTCTTTGTGGCAGCAAAGAATTGGAAATTAAGGGGATGCCCATCAATTGAGGAATGGCTAAACTAATTGTCGTATATGAATGTAATGGAATACTATTGTGCTATAAGAAATGCAGATCTGACGGACTTCATAATAACCTAGAGAGGCATATACAAACTGAGGTTGAGTGAGAAGAGCAGGACCAGGAGAAATATGTATACAATTACAGAAACAACGTATTGTGACAACCAGATTTGATGGACTGGGCTCTTCTAAGCAAGCAATTATAAGACAACTCCAAAACACTCGTGATGGAAAGAGATGTCCACATCCAGAGATAAAACTACAGATTTTGAATGCAGATTGAAGGAAACTACCTGTTCTCTTTCTTTTTCTTGTTTTGTGTCTTTCCCCTTGTTCATTCCATTGGTCATAATCTTTCTTTTCAACCTGACTAATGTTTAATATGAAGGTATTTGCAGATCCTATATTTGACTGAATACTGCAATAGTGAGGGATAGGGGATGGAGGAGAGGGAGGGGAGAAAATTTGAAACTTGGGGAATTGTGGAATTGAATCTTGTATACTAAAAGTAAACAAATAAATTAATTTAAAAAAGTATTCGGAAGCTATTCTGTTTGGTGCATAATGTGTTTAGTACTGATATTACTTCATTGTTTATAGTATCTTTTTAGCAAAATGCAGTTTCAGTACCTTTCTCTTTTAACTAGCTCTAATTTTGCTTTTTTTTCTCTGAAATCATGATTACCACCCCTGTTTTGTTTTGTTTTGTTTTTTCAGGTTAAGTAAAATATATTCTGCTCCAACCCCTTATTTTAACTCTGGATGTTTCCTTCTGTAAACAATATATTGTAGGATTCTGGTTTTTATTCCACTCTACAATCCATTTTCATTTTAGGTGAGTTGATCCCAATTACATTCCCCATTATGACTGCCAATTGTGAATTTCTCTCCATGTATAACTTCAATTGTATATTCCTTCTAATTGTCTTGATAATGCTAAATTTCTTAGGAGTTATAATTATCATGTGCCCATATACAAATATAAACATTTTAACCTTGTTGAATCACTTATGATTTCTCTTTTTTATTTACCTTTCTATGATTCTCTTCAGTCTTGTATTTGAAAGTAAAATTTTCTATTCAGCTCTTGTCTTATCATCATTTGGGCTCCAGTTTTGACCATCACCCTAGTAAGATAGATTTTTTTCTCCAGACCTCCCAAATTTCCATGGGCTGGATTTTTTTACCTCAACCTTTTATTGGTTCTTCTGTTGTAGAATTCAATTTGAGACATTATTTTCAAGTTGTTTGGAGATGATTTGGGGGAAGCTCAGGTAAGAACCTGCCTTTATTCTTCAATCTTGGTTCCAAGCCATTTTCATTGTCAAAGTCTTAAGCTAGTCCAAGATTATATTTTAATGTAATATCACTCCATTGACTTATGTTGAGTTTTTAGTTCTCTTGATAACCTAGATACTTTTTTTTTCTTTTTGGAGGGGGGAAGGCAGGGCAATTGGGGTTAAGTGACTTACCCAAGATCACATGACTAGTGTTTGAGACTGGATTTTAACTCAGGTCCTGACCCCAGGGCGAGTACTCTATTCACTGTGCCACCTAGCTGCCCCTAGATCTTTTTTTCTATAGAAAAAAATCTAACCATGCCTTTCCTATTATACTGGTAAATTTTATTTTTTGAGCACAAGTATAAAACGGCATGTCTCTACTAAATTTCATCGTATCAGACTCAATCCAATGTTAGTTTTCAATTGTAATTATAATTGTAATTCATTCTATTAGTTAACTTATCCCTCTCCTCAATTTGGTGTCACCTGTGAATTGATAAAACATGAAATCCATTATCTAAGTGATTTGTCATAATATTAAATATTATAAATACCTGGAGCATTCCATTGGGACTTTCTTCAAACTTGTCATCAAAAAATATATGAATATACTGAGTCTGATCATTATTTGATTGTTGTTTTTCCCTGATAGATTGTGAGCTCTTTGAAAGCAGGGACTATCTTTCACTTCTTTTTTTTTTTTGTTTGTTTTTGTTTTTTGCTTTTTTGGGGAGGACAGTTGGGGTTAAGTAAAATGCCCAAGGTCACAAGGCTAGGTGTGTGTGTGTGTGTGTGTGTGTGTGTGTGTGTGTGTGTGTTAAGTGTCTGAGGCCAGATCTGAACTCAGGTCCTCCTCACTCCAGGACTGGTGTTCTACTCACTGCGCCACCTAGCTGCCCCTTTCACCTCTTTTTTTAATCCTAACTGTGCCTGGCACATAGCAGGTACTTAATAAATATTTATTGACTAACATTTAGCCATTTTCAAATCCACTAAGACGATATCTTATCTAGGAAAAAATATCTTAACTAGAATCTTGGTAATGAACATATACAGCAAGCATTCTGCTAATCTACCAATTTAGAGATCCTGTGCAAGAAATGAATAAGCTACATCTGGGCAAAAATATTCTTGTGGAAAGTCATGTTGTTCATTGTTACCACGGTTTCTTTTCTAGGTTTTCATTAATAATCTTTTAAAATAATGAATTCTAGAATTTTGGCAGAAGTAAAAACTACGCTCACTGAATTCTGATCTTCAGATTATTTTATCTTTCCTTTCTTTAAAACAAAACTTGTCCTCTTATCTTGTGGGAAATTTCTTTTTCTACAGAACCTCTCAGGGTTTTATCAAAGGAAATGACACTAAAAAATATCAATCACATCCACAAGTCCATTTTACCTGTCTTTCAGCTGACTCCTCACATAGGTTTCTGAGAGCAGGTACTGTATTGTTTTCTGTTTATATATCTAGCATATAACAGGGTGCTTGACATATAGCAAGCATTAAATAAATGCCTTTTAATTCATTCATTATTTCATTTATTACATGAGTACTAATAATGCATCTCCTGGACTGTCTATCAGTTATTCAGTAATTCATTACTATCCATACATGTGACTGCTTCTCTCCTTTTCCCCTCTTTCTGTTTCTATGTGTATGTAATACACAGGTATACATAGACATCCATATACACACAGATGCATATTTTTCACTTCTTCATGAATACAATTCATTGTGAATAATAGTATTTATATAGCACCTAAAATGCAAAACACTTTGCAAATCAAGTCTCATTTTATCCTGAGAGAAACCATGAAAGTTTGATAGGTGCTATTATTACCTCCATTCCACATTTTAAGGGATTGAAATAGACAAGTGACTTGCTCAGGGTCACACACCTAATAAGTGCCCACTGCCACTTTTGAACTCTGAACTTCCTGAATCCAGGTTCAGTGCTCTACCCTCTATACCACCTAGTTACCTATATTTAACTCCATTTATAACCACCATATATGTCTCTTCTACCTATTCCAATACAAATATTTCTCAATTTAATTCCAAAATCTATATCCCACTGATAATGTATAGATTATAAAAACAAAAAAAAAGTAAAATGGAAATATGTGTGATGGTTTGAAAGAAATAAGACTGCACTTTGAAACAATAAAAAGGGCTCTATCCTCTCCTTAACTACTTATTTTAAAGCAAATTCAATAACACTTGACCTGCAAGAAAATAGTTGAAACAGATGATTTTCTACTAACAATGTGGACTATCTCATTATTAAAAGTAGATTGACTTCTCCTTCTATGCCCATTTGCCATTAATTTTACATACTCTTTACTGCATTAGCATGTCAGGAAGTTAAATGAAATTATATACTTTTAAAATGTTGAATAGCAGAAACATTAAAAAATTCTGGGAATAATTACATCATACATTTTGTACTTATACTAACATTTGGGAATTCTGGTTCACATGACTAACAAGATCAAAAACTATATATTTTCTCTCGTAGCATCTAATTTTTAGAAATCCTTCCAAACAGGAATTATACAAAGGTTGAATTCTTTGCATGGGATAAGAAATCAATGATCTCAAAAAGAGAACAATGGAGTACACTAAACAATAAAATGATTACTTGGCATCTGACCCCATCAATCTCTGTTTTGGTGGAGACACTAACTTACCTATGCTTTTTATGTTTCTGGATCCAGGAGAGGATTTATTTGTTGTTGTAAATGTTATCCAATTTCACCCATCCCCTCTTCTTATCCCCAACTTCCTTTTGCCTTAAGAAGCAGATGCCCAAATTGAGGAAGCAATTGAGGGGGCCAGGGATAGATTATCCTGCTGCCCATGGGTTAAGAAAACCTAAAGTGATAAAAAAAAATTCTTCCTAGGACTTAAACTTTTTCCACCGGCATAACCTAGAGTGCTTCTTAAACTGTGGATCATGACCCCGGATCAGGTCATGACCCACAAGACCTACAATACCCAATCCACTTTCTCCCAAGTAAAGAAAAAGTATCAGAAAGTGATTCTCCCCAGTCAGAGAACTAGAGAACTGAGGGAACTGAGGTAGAGAACTGACCTGGAGGATTTCACTAGTGTGAAGGAAAGGTCATTGAAATAGTCTAGAAGCTACTTGGGTCAGGAATTTAGCCAAGTGAATTGCAAATTGCCTCACTGGGGTAGAGAAGTGATTCAGTGATATGGTGTTGACCCTGGAGTTGGAAATACCTGAGCTCAAATCTGGCCTCAAATATGAGTTATATGACTTTGGGCGAGTCAATTAAGCTCCATTTGCTCCATTTTTCTGAAGTATAAAATGGGAATAATAACAGTATTTAAACAGAGCACTATTATGAACATCAAATTAGATATTTACAAAGTGCTTAGCATAATATCTGGCACATTGGAAGCACCATATAAATGCTTATTACCTTCCCTTCTCACCTTTGTAGAAGGAAGATAAAAAAATCATTGATGTCTACCTATAGAGTTAAACCTGAAATTGGAGAAGAAAGGATAAAAATGTAAACAGGAAGGAAAATAAGGAGGTAGGGGAATTAAAGCCATAAAAGATTTCAAACAGATGAAACTTCATTGAAAAACCTAAAAAAACAAACAAATCAGAAGAGAAAATTAAAAGGGAAATTGATTGCCAAATGTAATGTAATGCCAACCTCTTGACAGGAGGAAGGTTCTCAGCAATCTTTGTTCCTGGGGAGACAAAGCTTAGCAAGGCCACAAGATACATTGCCAGTCTCTTCATTAATTCATTCTCTGTCTGCAGAACAGTCCTAGGACCCCTGAAAACATTAGCAAAACCCCCTTCCAGGATTTCTGTAAACATACAACAAGAAAATCCTTCTTCAGGGCTTCTGAACTAACAGCAAGTTTCCAAGATTTGTGCAACAACAGCACTGTCCTTCACCAGTGGAGAGAATTCACTCTCTGTCTGCAGAACAGGCTCAGTAGCTCTGAACCAACAGTAATGTTCCCAAACCTCTGCAACAACAGGACTGCCTTTCACCAGTGGACAAATCTGGCAAAACAACATCAAAACAGACAGACAAAGTACCAGCATAACAGCCATGTCTCCTCAGTCCTTGGCAGCTCTGGGTGGCAGCTCTCAAAAGTCCTGGGCAATTCAAACTGGCCCTCAGCAATCCTCTCAGTCTCTCTCTGCCTCCAAAGGTGCTGCTTCCAAAAAGTTCTTCTGCCTCTCTCTTGTCTTGTGTCTCTCTCAATTTATGTCACCAGCTCCTTCTAGTTCAGCCCTCTCTTTTCACGCCAACAAGTCCATCCCACAAGTGGGATTCACAAGCTCTGGATTTTAACACAATCAATTTGAAGACCAAGCCAATACAGTGTGATCTTTATATTCCATTACTATTACACCAACACATCCAAAATGATTACTAAGCATTCAGTAAATTTTGCAAGAAAGAGGTAATTGTACTAGCATCTGATGAAAAATAGAACCCTTTGTTTTCCAAAAAAAATGGGACTGGATTAGTATATTCCAGGGTCTTTTGTGTGGTAAATCAGAATCTTGAAAAGAAAACTTTAGAAGGACATAAGTGGCAGAATTTATATCCTTTCCAGCAAAAAATAATTAGGACATTTAAAAAATGAGTCCATGATATGAAGTCATGGATTCAGTGTTTGAAAATAAAACATTCAATACATAAAAAAGTGATAAATGAGGAAACTATATTATGGAGAAAGAAACCATTAACCACAAACAACTATCAATGTTAAACTTACATGTTTTAAAAGCTTTGTTATATAAATTCATAAAGGAAATATTGACTGTTTTCCAAGATGACATAGTCATACAAGACTAACAAATTTCAATGACTTTTTCTCAGTTTTGGATAAGAAAGAGAGAAGTATATAAAGAAATAGAATAGAAAGAAATAGACATAGAAAGAAAAGAAAGAAAATATATTACTGAATTACAAGAAGTTGCTGGAGACACTAGAGGTAAAAGACACATATCTTCTAAATGGGACTGCTAAAAATACAGAGTATTACTCAGTAACATATAGTCTTCTAAGAAAATTTAAAAATGTATTAGTATGTAAAAATATTAGAAACCGATGTACAATGGTAAATATAGTATTCAAATTATTTATTGACCATAATATATTTAAAGTAGTAATCAGATCAGGGAGCACAAACAGAAGTCAAAAATCCCCATGGAAATGTAACAATTAAATTTGAAATTTAGGGGAAAATGGGTCAAATAATAAGTCATAAAAACAATAATTATGTCAAAGAAATAAGAATGTTGAAGTACTATACCAAAATTCCTGAGATTCAGCTAAAGCAGTCCTCACTAAGATAAAACATGTGTTTTATCATGATGTTTTCAGAGATGTTATCAGAGGTCTTCAATGTAGCATTAAAGTCAGCATTGATAGTAAGTTCTTCAACTTGAAAAGGCTACAAGACAAGACTAAAGTTTAGGGAGCATTGGTACATAATTTTTTGTTTGCAGATGATTGGGTACTCAATACAGCCTCTGAAGCTGAGATGTAACAAAGTATGGATCAATTCTCTGCTGCCTGTGCTGATTTTGGTCTAACAATTAACCCCAAGAAGAAACAGATGCTCCATCACCCAGCACCACACTATCCATATATGGGAACCATCAGTTAAAGCAAATGGAGAAGTTTTGAATACTATGGATAAGTTCAATTAACTTTGCAGCATACCTTCCAGGGAAATACACATTGATAATAAGATTTAGACACACAGTACCTCGGTGTGGGAGGGTCCGAAGAAAACTGTGGGAAAGAAGAGGTAATAGATTAACTACCAAATTGAAGATCTACAGAGCCATTGTACTGACATCATTTTTGTATACCTGTGAAATCTGGAAAGTGTACCAGTGTAATACCAGGAAAGTGAATTGCTTCAATTTGAATTGTCTTAAGAAGATTCTGGAAATCACCTGGCAGGATAAAATACCAGACATTGAGGTTCTTTCCTCATTTAAAATGATATACATTTTGCGGCCCCAGTGTTGGGAGACCCGGGATCGGTTCTGGCCTCAGATACTCGGCATCCACACAAAAATAACTGGCTGTGTAACCTTGAGCAAATTACTTAACCCCAATTGGTTTAAAAAATGATATACATTCAAACTCTACTGCAGAAAGAGCAACTACAATGGACAGGATGCCAAATGTATACTGGCCAAAAAGACTGTTTTATGGAGAACTTACAGAAGGCAAGTATTCACGTGGTGGTCAGAAAAAGAAATAAAAGGACATTCTCAAGGATTCTCTTAAGAACTCTAAGGGAACAGAGCCAAGATGGAGGAGTTTAGGCAGGGACTTATCATGAGCTCCTACTCCAACCACCTCTAATACCTGTAAAATAGGACTCTAAACAAATTTTAGAGCTACAGAACCCACAAAGTGAAAGAGAGAAACAAATCTCCCATTGAAGGCAGACAGGAAGGGTCTATCACACCAAACTGGGAGCTGAGGGCAGTGAAGCATAGCCTTGTGGTCTGAGACCTGGGGCGGCCCAGGACAGCTGAAGCAGACTTCAGGAGAGTGAATCAGCAGCAGCTGTGGTGGTTTCCAGACTTCTCAACACATAAACACCAAAGAGAAAGTAAAAAGTCAGTAGGGAACTCAATTGGAACCTGGTAATGGAAGAGAACAGTCCAGCCCCTGCCCCTGGGGCAAGAGGTGGAGGAAGCACTACAACCATCACTGTATGGCTGACTTCTGAGTTCCTGGACTGAAGATTGCAGGGGGACAAAGCAACCAATCAGAGGGCAATCATTCTTGCTTTGACTTGTTTGGATCTGGATTATGGTCTTAGGTGGTAGTCCTGGGGTATGTGGTAAGTGTGCCAGAGCCTTGGGGTGTCTTGTACAGAGGGAACCTTCCTCATATCTCTGACAACATTTGTGAAAACCCCAGTGGTTTGAGACATAGCTCTCTCCACTCTGCAAGCAGAGTTCTACCATGGCAAACAGCTCAAAAGTCAAGTAATTGGATGGCAAGATGAGTAATCAGAGGAAGCACAATCAAACTGTAGAATCATTTTTGGGGACAAAAAGGATCAAAACTACCAGAAGAAGTCAACAAAGGCAAAACTTCTGCATCAAAAGCTTCCAAGAAAAATATGAACTGCTCACAGGCCATGGAGGAGCTCAAGAAGGATTTTGAAAATCAAGTAAGAGAAGTGGAGTAAAAATTGGAAAGACAAGTGAGAATGATGCAAGAAAATCATGAAAAAAGAGCCAACAGTCTGCTAAAGAGGACCTCCCAAAAATACTGAAGAAAATAACACCTTAAAAAAAGATTAATTCAAATGGCAAAAGAGGCCCAAAAAGCCAATGGGGAGAATAATGCCTTAAAAATTTGAATTGCCTAGATGGAAAAGGAATTTCAAAAACTCACTGAAGAGAATAATTCCTTCAAAATTAGATTGGAACAAATGGAAGCTAATGACTTTATGAGAATTCAAGATACTATAAAACAGATCCAAACAAATGAAAAAATGGAAGGCAATGTGAAATATCTCATTGGAAAAAGCACTGACCTGGAAAATAGATCCAGGAGAGATAATTTTAAAATTATTGCACTACCCGAAAGCCATGATCAAAAAAGAACCTAGAAATCATCTTTCAAGTAATTCTCAAGGAAAATTGCCCTGATATTCTAGAAGTAGAGGGCAAAATAGAAATTGAAAGAATTCACTGATCACCTCTTGAAAAAGATCCCCAAAATAAAATTCCTAGGAATATCATAGCCAAATTCCAAAGTTCCCAGTTGTTATAGGAATGTAAATTTTTAAGATTTTCCCTGCCCCTAGGTTAAGTGCACCTGGAACCTGTGGTGAGAGGCTTGTTTTTCAGGAGATACTTTTTATTGGGCAGTGGGTCAAGAAGGTTGTGACATTCTCTAAGCCAGGAGAAGTCTATATAAACCCTGTTGTGAGACTTTGTTTTGGGGCTCACTTTGAGAAGTGTTGTGTGATTTGAACAGATTCTCATCCCATTGAGAGACCCCAGCTTTGAGAAACCCAGAGGTTGATGCTTCCTGGTAACTGGGATTTGGTAAGGATGTAATGGTCAAGACAGTTAGAGGCCTGTCTGCTTGATATGTTTTCCTGTTTTCTTATAATTTTTGTCTATATACTCTGGAGTTCAGGGTGCTGACTTTTTCCCCTGATCAAGGTAAATGATATATTTGATTGATTAAAACAAGATTGTTAACCCATTTTGAGTTGCTTTCCTTTATAAAATCAAATCTAAGAAACTGTTTTGGCAGTCACCCTAGGGAACCTGGGGTACTTGCTGCTACACCAGGTCAAGGAGAAAATATTACTAGCTGTCATGAAGAAACAATTTGAGTATTGTGGAAACACAATCAGGATAATACAAAATCTAGCAGCCTCTACATTAAGGAATCAAAGGGCTTGGAATATGATATTCCAGAGGTCAAAGGACCTAGGACTAAAACCAAGAGTCACCTACCCACCAAAACTGAGGATAATGCTTCAAGGGAAAATATGGCTATTCAATGAAATAGAGGACTTTCAAGAGGGGAGACAGGGGAGGATATAAGAGAAAGCCCACTGGGGAAGGGGTATGCAGTATGCTTTCTATATTGGGGTGGGGATAGGGGAAATACTGAGAGAAAATTTCTAACTCAAAATATTGTGTAAATAAATGTTGAAAACTAAAATTAAATTTTAAAAAAGAAGTCTTGAATTGATTTGTGCCATGGAAGATACTGGCACAAGACCATCCAGCATGGCATGCCTTTATCAGAGAGGGTGCTGTACTTAATAAGCACAACAGAATTGAAATAGCTCAAAAAAAATGTACAGATTTTAGAGACTGTACCTCAAATTTTCACATGGAGTATTTGTGCCTGACCTGTGGTAGAGCATTCCACACTCATAATGGTCTTTACATCCACAGTTGAACACACTGTAACTTGGCTCTAACATAGAAATGTCATTTTGGTCCTCTTGAAGAATGAAGGACAACAACCAGACCAAATCAAATCAACCACACCCTAAATCTTTTGGACATCTATTACTTAATTCTTATTCTTTTTAGGGCTTTGTCAAATGTCAAGACTATAAAGTTGGAACTCTCAAAATAATTACTTTTTTCTGTATAATAACTTAGAACCACCAGAATCACAAAACTTAAGACTTGGATAGAACCTCAGCAGTTATCTAAAGTAAGCCATGCATAAAAAGAATGCCTACAATATCATCCCAGACAAGTGTTCATTGAAACTCTGTTTGAACATCTCTGGAGTTGAAGGGTGATGATGGATGGAAAGAATCACCTTTCAAGAAAGCCTATTCCATTTTTTAACAGCCATAAAAATTAAGCAAGTTTTCCTCACATCAAGTCTAAATGGAATTTTTTCTAGATTCATCAGTCTACCTGGACACATTTACATACACTTCAAAATTCAGTCAGGTCCACCTGATTAATTTGTAAATGGAATATAAAATCAAGAGTAGTCTTTACTCATTGGACAATAGAAAATCTCTCATTCCTGCAAGCTGTTTGGGGACAGTCATTTTACTTGGGGCAAAGTGAAAAAGTAAAAAGATATCTTATTCAATGAGTTAGGCATTATCATGGCTGGAAGAAAAGAGCTGCTTAGTAGACACTTATAACACTTGGTCATGCAACTTGTATGTGTCAAAATAAAGATCTGAACCCTGGTTTCTTCTGACTTCAAGTCCAATGCTCTTTCAATTACACGCATTGTACCTCACTAGAAAAGGTAAAATGAAAATGGCTGCTATTTAAAAATTATAAAATATCTGTCTTTAATTACTGTTTATTTCATGTAGGATCCAGGGTATATTTTGCTTCAATTCTAGGAAATTTGAAGGACTAATTAAAAAATTGAAAAATATCAAATGTTTAGAAATGCACTGATAGCATCTGAACACACCATGAAAGAGCTTAATGTGTTCACACTGTTATCAAATAATCCATTGCAACATCTGCCTACAGTATTTATTTTATAAATATTTTAACTAACTTTTACTGCAAATATTTGAACACCATGTTCCATATATGTGTATGCAGTCATTGTTGTACAAAAGGAATCACTCCCCCAAGGTCCCTCTCGTTTACTGAAGAGAGAGTAGTCAATTCTGAAACAGCTTTCTACTTTACCAATTTAAAAAGAGAATAATTATGAGGTTTGAAAAACTATAATGCTTGCGTTGTGTTCAAGGGCTTATGCAAGCAAAAGACTATTTCTATCAATATTGTCAAGATGTTGGGGGGGAAGGATTGAGGAATATGTGTAAAACTACTCTGAACTTTCTGACATATATTGGAATACAATGAATTAGAACATCATGTAATAGAGTTTACAAAACAAAAAGAAAACATTGTTTTCTTAGAAGTTATGAATGGGGAGAGGGCATTTAAATGATTCCATATATGAAAATGTACCCCCAAATCTTTCATAAATATGCTTTAACTTTTTTCCTATTTTTGTTCTGGATATGCAATTTTCTTGGTGTGGGAAAGTCAGATTAAGGAAATTCCCTCTATCAATGAAGAATATCAAATATTTAACACTTTATAGTATTGCAGAACTGTCTGTTGCACAAAGAGATTAAGTGACTTGCCCAAGGTCATACAACTATTACATGTCAGAGATGGAGCTTAAGTCCAGGTTTTCCTGAATTCTCCTCCTAAAACATCAATTGTCTACTGGACATTTCAAAATACATGTCCTAGAGACATCTAAAACTCAACATGTCTAGAACAGAAGTCATTATCTTACCCAATAAACTCATCCTCTTTGAAATTTTTTTCTGTTCAGGGAGCCAGCATCCTTTCATTTTTCCTGGTCTTTATTTTTGTTGTCATCCTCAGTTCATCACTCCTTCTCACTCTACATAATTAATTTGTTACCAATTTTATTCTAGTTCTCCTTCCACACCTTCTCTTTCATATGCTTCCTTTTAACTAGGCACAAAGCTATCACCTTAGTTTATGTCCCCATCATCTCTATACTGGATTATAGCAATGACCCTTGCCCTCCCCCTCTCCCTTGCACTACTACCCCTGGGCCCTTGTGCCAAGTTTCTTTCCAATCCAGTCCATTCTCTACCAACAAGGTAATTTTCCTTATGTGAATTTCTTATCATGTTACTCTTCTATCAGTAAATTCCAGTGATTACTTATTTTTTTGTAGGATAAAATATAAACTTTTCTGTTTTGCTTTAAAATTAGCACCTACCAGAAACCATCCTTCCAACCTCAACCACTTCCCTTTCCATAACCAAATTTGCTTTCTTTCTCACACACACTACTCCATCATCCATGTCAATGCCTTGCATTGACTGTCTCCCTTTATTGCAACCCCATACACTCCCGTTTCACCTCTACCTCCTTCAAGATTCCTTTTGCTTCCTTAAAGCTTTATAAAGTCTTTCCTACTCTCCCCAAGAACTGCTGTCCATCTTGCCTACATCATATTTCACTTTTATTGATCCTGTGTGTGGTGATATGTATTATGTGTGTGTGTGTGTGTGTAGTTATTAATGTGTGTATTGTTTCCACCTTCATTTCAAAAAGTTCTTTCAAATACATTAGCTTCTGTAACAATTCTGAGGAACATAGCACAAGTAACATTATCTGTGTTTTGTAGATGAAGGGCTGAGAAATCAATGAATGAAATGGCTTACAGGACAATATAGGTAATAAAAGGTAGCATCAAGATGCCAACCTGACATGGCTAGATGGTGCAGTGAATAGAGCACAGGCCCTGTGTAATGTAATGCCAAGGAAAGGCAACTTCCCAGGTTCAAAATACCAGCATAGGTGCTCTCTATTTTATTCAGTGACAAACCAAGAACAGAGAAGATCAAAACATGACATCATTCAAAATACAGCATTTACTAAGTGTGATTAAATAATCTCCAAGGACTACCCCACCCCAGGACTTTCCAATCATTCAATCAATTACAAAGTCCCTGTTCTAAATACTTCTC
>NW_027187419.1:24212185-24279990 GCF_028583685.1 Petaurus breviceps papuanus | reverse complement strand
ACAGACAAAGTACCAGCAAAACAGCCATGTCTCCTCAGTCCTTGGCATCTCAGGGGGCAGGTCTCAAAAGTCCAGGGCAATTCAAAGCGGCCACCAGCAATTCTCTTAGTCTCTCTCCACGAGGTGCTGCTTCCAAAAAGATCTTCCGCCTCTCTCTAGTGTCTCTCCAAATCTACATCACCAGCTCCTCCCAGTTCAGGACTTTCTTTTCACATCAACAAGCCCATCCCACAGGTGGGATTAACAAACTCTGGGTTTTAACACAATCAATTTGAAAACCAAGCCAATACAGGGGAATCTTTAATTGCCATTACTATCACATTGTCAGGAGGACTTGAGTTCAAAACCGGCCTTAGACACTTAACACAAAAACTATCTGTGTGACCTTGGGAAAGTCACTTAACCCCAACTGCCCTCCAAAAAGCAAAAAAAAAAATATTCCAACCTGACTTCTAAGGAAAAAACATTTAGCACCCTTTTTATGCAAAAGACTTTCAAAAGCTTATGTTGATTGCTCATAAGATAGAAAGAAAAATGTAGAGTCAGCAGGAAGCAAAGCTGTTGAGTGAGGGCACAGGGCATATTATTTTTCCTATGACATAATTACTAGAATCTAGAAGAATAGGAATCAGTGTTTCTTTTTTTTTTCCTTATTCTCTCTTCACATTTCTTTGTTTGATGAATTCACCTAACCATAGCTTTCTATCTTCTGTCCCAAAATGGGCCAGGATTATAGCCAACAAAGAACATTTTGTTCTAATATCAGATTAAAAGTGCCAGAGTGCTAGTTTGAGTCAGATTCAGTCCAGAATGATTGTTATAGTCATGCTGGATTGAAACAGAATTATCATTGAAAAGGGTTTGGGGAATGAGCAATGTAGAGAAAGATGATGTTAGATAGATCTTTGTGCTTCAGGTACTGCTTTCTTGTGATGCTTCAAAAAATAGGAGTTATTGCAGTGAGGTATTCTTCAAATATGGGAAATTAGAAATCTATGGTCATTCAGCAAAGAGAGACCAGTGTGAATAATTTCTGTGCATTCATAACTATACCTAATAGAAAATTACAGTAAAATGTTGTTAGTCAAATGTACATAATTAATTATAATTGTAGGTGATGGCGGTCTCCAAATGCAACAGCTTACAGGCTTAGCTTTTGACTAGGATCTACCACCCTCACCCCTAAGCTGCATTTTAGGGATAGTTTGAAAATATTTGCTTGGTAGAACTGCTTGGGAATGTTGCCACTGGAAGCTAGAATGCATAAACTTTGCTGAGAGACACTTGAAACTGATTGATTCTAACAGCCCAGAGACCTTTCTAGAATTGGGGATATAAACCAATATTCCAGTTGCACCCCAGTGATTTTCTAAGAACAAGGGGTATTGCTTGAGCTTAAGAATTTTAAAAAGAGGGACAGATTCTACTCTTACTTGTGAATTGTAAATTCATTTATGAATTCATTCATTTTCTCTGTTTCTCTCTCTGTCTTTGTGTAACTGGGTTACAGTCAGTTAATATGTGTATTTGTGTCTCTGTGTGTATACACATATATGTATGTGTTTATACATATGCATATGCTTATATGTATGTGTGTGTATCCATATATTTGCATATCATCCTGTTTTCTTGAATCTCTTCCCACTTTAAATAGCATTGATTGTACCTTATGAAGCCTCACCCTTGGATCACTCCCAACATCTGCCTGTCTCCTTCCCTTCTACACATGCACTGCTGAGCAAAAGTAGAGAAAATTATAAAACCATTCTCATTCAATCTACTACAAACTTATTCAACCACAACAGGGTCCTCATTCCCCCCTAATCAATTCTTTTATGACTCCCTTATCAACTCAATATTCCACTTCCCACATAGCTCTTTCAAACCTTTCTAGCATTCCTCAAACTTCTAATGGTTCCTCCCTAATTCTCTCAGCTGAAAATGTTGCCTTAGATTTTGCAGAAATATTTGAAGTCATTCTCTGTGAGGTATTTTCTTCCTCCTTCATCTCATATTATTCAGATATCTTCTGTCATTATCTCCTCCTTCACCTTTGCTTTACATTAAGAGATGGCCTTACTCTTTACCAAGACCACCCCTGTATCTGTACAAGCTATACCTTTCCACCTGAGCTCCTCAAAGAGTGTCACCTGTCTGTCATCCCTATACTATCACTAACCTTAAATCTCCTCCTTTTTCTCAGCTCCCTCCTACAAATATGCCTATGTCTCTCCCATCCTCTAAAACCTCTCACTTGTTCCTTCCATTAATTAATTCCATTATTATAGTGATAGTTATATCATTCTTCTGCCCTTTGTGACTAAATTATTTGAAAAGGCTACCCTCCTTAGGTCCTCCACTTTATCTTCTTTTACTTTCTTTTTACAGTCCAGCTACCTACTTCATCATTCTGAGAATTTCTCTCTCCAAATTTACCAATGATCACTTAATTGATAAATCCAATGAGCTTTATCAATCCTCATTCTTCATGGTCTCTCTATAGCCATTGACACTGTTGATCAACCTCTTCTCCTTGTTACTCTATTCTCTCTCATTTTGCTAGACACTACTCTTTCCTGGTTCTCTTCCTATGAAACTGCTGCTTATCAGTCTCCTTTCCTGAGTCCTCATTCAGGTCGTACCCTCTTACCATAGTGTCCCACAAGGTTCTGTCCTTGGCCCTCTTCTCTGTCCTGTATTTAATCACCATTTCTTTCTGATGATTCTCAATTCTTCCTATCCTGCCCTAAATTCTCTGCTGACCTACAATATCACATTTCTACCTGCCTTTCAGATATTTTGTACTGAATGTTCAGGAGATGTCTTAAACTCAACACGTTCAATGTAAAACTCATTATCTTTCTTCCGACATATTTGTCCCCTCCTAACTTTCCTATTACTGTTGAGAAAAGTAACATCCTCCAAGTCCTTTAGGTTTGGATCCTAGACTAGGAGTAATCTTGTATTCCTCAATATAGGTCATCCCCCAAATCATTTTTTGTTTGTCAACACTGGTCATTTTCACATTTGTAACATATCTAATATATACCTTCTTTTCCCCTGACACAGCCATCACTCTGGTGCAGGCCCTTATCATCTCACACATGAAGTGTTGTAATAGCCTGTTAGTCGCTCTGCCCTGTCTCAACTCTCTCCCCTCTCCAGTTCATTCTCCATTCAGTCACTAAATTGATTTACCAAAAGCACAGGCATGATCATGTACCAAGCTCTGCTCAATAAAGTCCAATGGTTTCTTGTCACCTCCAGGATCAAATATCGAGCCCTCTAATTGGTGTTCAAAGTCCTTCATATTCTAATACCCATTCCCTTTCCAGTCTTCTTGCATCTTATTCTCATCACATATTCTTCAATCCAGTGCACTGACCTCTTTGCTGTTCCACAAATAAGATACTCCACCTCTCATCCCAAAGCATTTTCTCTCACTGTTCCTATGCCCAGGATGCTCTCCATTTATATCTTCATATACTAGCTTCCCCTCAAGATCCATCTAAAATCCTATCTTCTGCAGAAAGCCTTTCCTGATGTTTCTCAATTCTAGTGTCTTTCGTTTTTTAATTATTTCCCATTTAACTTGCATATTGCTTTTACATATGTGTTTGATTGTTATCTCTTCACTTGATTATGAGTTCTTTAAGGACAGGGATTGCATTTTTCCTCTTTTTCTATTCTAGTTGCTTATCGCAGTGCCTGGCACATAGAACTATATTTCTGTTATTTTTTTCCTCCCAAGCATATTTTTAGAAAATTGTACTGCCTTTTCTCTTTGTTGATCTTTCATTTTATTTGATGCATTTCTTACTGTGTTGAGATAATAAAAGAAAACTGGGAATAGCGATTACTACTCAATTAGAATTTCTTCTCAGCTGTGTATATTGTGTGTATGTGTGTGTTCACGCACATATCTGTATAATACAAACACTTTTTCTTGGAATAATTTCAAAAATGTGTCTAATCCAAATTAATGAATGATTTTTTTCTCTTCTTTTTAGAGAAGGCTAGATATCTTAAGAACTTGTTAGAAATATGAACAAATACATAATATTATATATAAAAAGACTGACAGAATAGTAATTATCAAGAGCAAATTCATTGGTTTTGTTTTTCTTAGTTCATACAATCTCCTCATTAGGTTGACTATTTTTCATTGGTTAAAAACACTAAGAAATGCCAATAGGCAGATTCAATATCTTTATTCTTTTGTACATTTTCTATTTACTGGAAACAAGAAATTGCTTAAAAATTTGGACTTCCACTTCTATACTAGCCCATGGAATCTTCCTATCTTCATTTCTGTCCAACTTTGGTATCTATTTTAATCTTTGTTTTAACCATTTGCTGATCTGTCTCCATAGAGATGGCTCCAAAAATCCATGCTTTATATAAACCATTCCTTTCTTGCATATTTGGGTATTGTCAAAAGCTCATAAACAAAAATTTCACAGGATGACAGAATGTCAGGTTTAAAAGAGATGTCAGAGCCCTTCTAGTCCAATGTATATTCAAAGAAACTATGATATTATTAAAGTGATTATATAGCCTCTGTTTGATATCTAGTGATACAGAACCCACTGTCACCCATAGTATCCCACTCTGCTTTGTAGGAGAAGACAATGAAGAAATGCTTCCATGTTGAAGTCTAAATCTTCCTCTTTGAAAGTTTTACTATTAAGGGCCTAATACCACAAGACTAATTTTCTTCCACATAACTATCCTTCATATATTTGAAAACCTATGTTTCATCCTCTCCCCCAAGTGTTTTTTTTTGTGTTTTTTTTTCTTTTGATGGGGGGAAAGCAGGGCAATTGGGGGTAAGTGACTTGCCCAAGGTTACATGGCTAGTTTTGTGTTAAGTGTCTGAAGCTGGATTTGAACTCAGGTCCTCCTGACATCAGGGCCAGTGCTCTATTCACTGCACCACCTAGCCACCCCACAAGTGTTTTTGTTTTTGTTTTTTGTTCAGGAAAAATATTTTCCAATTCTGTCAATTGATCATCACAATGCTATCTTTTTCCAGCACTCTAAGTCATTATCTACTAGATGCACTCCTGTGTGTCTCTGTGCATCTTATATTGGAGTACCCATGAATGATAACAGATTGCCAGATGTTTTTTGAATAGAACAAACAGATGTGAGAGTCATTTGTTGAGTCCTTTCAAGTCATGTCTGATTTTTGTTACTCCATTTGGGAGTTTTCTTGGAAAAGACACTGGAGTGGTTTGCCATTTCCTTCTTTAGCTCATTTTACAGATGAGGACATTGAAGCAAATAAGGTTAAATGACTTGTCCAGGGTGTAATGTAATGCCATGCAAAGGCTACTTCCCAAGGTTCAAAATACCAGCATAGGTGCTCTCCATTTTATTCAGTGACCAACCAAGAACAGAGAAGATCAAAACATGAAGTCATTCAAAATACAGCATTTACTAAGTGTGATTCAGTAATCTCCAAGTACTACCCCACCCCAGAACCTTCCATTCATTCAATCAATTACAAAGTCCCTGTTCTAAATACTACTCCACCCCTAGGCTGTACCTTCATTTAGTCCATCACAAAGCCCCTCTTCTCAAATGGAGATTAGTTTCCAATCATAAGTAAAGTACATTCATTTGTTCAATCACAGGACACAAAAAGGTCAAAAGTTCCCCACCCCTGGATCACAATTGAATCTACCCCAGAGTTACATCAAGTTTAAGCACAGTACTTAATACCCAAATGGAGGTCTTTTCTTCATCTTGACACTAGGCAAGTTCTCAGCAATCTTAGTTCCTGGGGAGACAAGGCTTAGCAAGGCCACAAGATACATTGCCAGTCTCTTCATTAATTCATCCTCTGTCTGTAGAACAGTCCTAGAACCCCTGAAAACATTAGCAAAACCCTCTCCCAGGATTTCTGTAAACATACAACAAGAAAATCCTTCTTCAGGGCTTCTGAACCAAAAGAAAGGTTCCCAGACCCCTGCAAAAACAGCACTGCCCTTCACCAGTGGACAGTATTCACTCTCTGTCTGCAGGACAGTCTCAGGAGCTCTTAGCCAACAGCCAGGTTCCAGGACTTCTTCAACAGGACTGTCTTTCACCAGTGGACAAGTCTGGCAAACAACATCAAAACAGACAGACAAAGTACCAGCAAAACAGCCATGTCTCCTCAGTCCTTGGCAGCTCAGGGGTCAGGTCTCAAAAGTCCAGGGCAATTTAAAGTGGCCCTCAGCAATCCTCTCAGTCTCTCTCTGCCTCCACGAGGGTGCTGCTTCCAAAATGTTCTTCTGCCTCTCTCTTGTCTCTCCAAATCTACGTCACCAGCTCCTCCCAGTTCGTGCCTCTCTTTTCAAGTCAACAAGTCCATCCCACAGGTGGGATTAACAAGCTCTGGGTTTTAACACAATCAATTTGAAAACCAAGCCAATACAGGGGAATCTTTATATTCCATTACTATCACACAGGGACACTCTGCTAGTAAGTGTCTGAGGCCTGATTTGAACTCATGAAAATGAATTTTCCTAATTCCAAGCCCAGTGCTATATCCACTGAGTGACATATACAATTGAATCTATAGTAGAAATAGTATTTTTTTTCTACATTTCATATTGTTGCGTTACACTTACCTTGTAGTCTTAACTCTCCAGGTATTTTTTCACCTTTGCTGTGGTCTCATCATGGCTGTACTAACATACATGTGTGAAGTTAATGTGTCAAAATCATGTTGAAATGAAACTTTATCATTCTTATGTTTTATTCCTCCAAACTTCATGACATCTTCAATTTTGACTGGCATGCTTCACCCAAATAAACTTAAGTGGAATAAAAGACATTATTAAAGAAATGTGGGACCAAAAATATTAAGACACAATATAACAAAACAAATGACAACACACGGGTTACCTGATCTATAATAATCTATCAATCCCTATGAGAGCCACAAAAGGTCTCCTTACATGGAATATTTATTGGGAAAATATGAACAATAAAAGCACAGCATAAGAAGGCATGGATATTTGCAATTTACATTAGTGGAAGTAATATCATCACTGATGAAATTACAAATCTCTTGAGTATTCCAATGCTTGGATTCAAAGGGGAGAATGATTATAAAATTTGGGGCATTATAGGAAGGTTAATGTGATTTTTTGTGGTACCAATCAAATAACATCTTTGATGTCATTACCTATTCCATTTTTACTAAATAGATTCCCTTGTTGTTGCTAGTAGAGTTATTGATGATAATGATGCCATCATTATTTCAAGTTTCAATTGTATCTCCCACAATTTACTTCTATAATAATATTTTAGCTCAACAAATCAATTTATCTCAACAAACATTTATTATTATTTGTTGGAATATGCTATACTTTGAATATTGTGGTAGAAACTGAAAGTGATATGAAGCTGAATCAGCTATTCCTGTTAGCATCAAGGCAAGTATGGAAGATTAGACATATACTCAACTAGAAGTAATAAAGGATATGCCCAAAGTGTTATAAAACTATGTAAACCCTTTGACCCAGCAATACCACTATCAGGTTTGTTTCCCAGGGTGATCAAGTAAAAAGGAAAAGAACTTATATGTTCTAAAATATTTATAGCAGCTTTCTTTATGGTGGTAAAGAACTGGGAAATAACAGAATATCCATAAATTGGGAAATGGCTAAAGAAGTTGTGGTATATGATTATGATAGAATTCTACTGTGCAAAAAGAAATGGTGAGCAGGTTTATTTTAGAAAAACGTGGAAAGATGTGCATGAAATAATGAAGAGTGAAATGAGCAGAACCCAAAGAACATCATATACAGTAATAACATTATTGTTCACAGAATAATTATGAATAACTAAGTTATTCTCAGTATTGTACATATTTAAAACAACTACAAAGCACCTATGGAGAATGCTATCACCTATAGAGAAAGAGCTGATAAATAGAAGTATGCATAGTATTATTGTGTGTGTGTGTGTGAAATGGTGTTCTTGAGTGAGGGATGGAAAAGGAAGAAGATAAATATTTCAAAACTTAAAATGTACCCAAACAAATAAATGTAATTAAAAAGAAATAATAACGTTTGATCAATCAGAAATGATGGAAAAATATTTAACTTCCTAAAGAAGTTGTTTCTGACTAGGGAACCTAGGAAAGCTTAATGAAGAAAGTCAAAATTAAGTTGAACCCTGTAGCATGAATAGCATGTTAACAGATGAAGGTGAGAGGCATTTTAAAAATAAGGAACAAATCATGAGCAAAGGAGAAGAGGTTGAAATCAACAACGCATTTTCTGAAAATCATAAGTAGCTCTACCTGGTTGAAGTAACTAGCTTTGAAGTGGAATAAAGAGAGAGAGAAATATAGAAAGGAGTGCTAGAAGCAGAGTAGGGAAAGTTGAGAATGTTAAGCTAAGAACTGTGGATTCTATTTTGTAGGCAGGGTGGTATGACTAAGAGTTTTTAATGAAGAAGTGATATGATCTGAATTATGCTTCTGTCACCAAAATGAAAGAAGGGTGAGAGAAAATGAAGGTTTTGGAGTCACATAAACCAACTGAGTGGCTACTGAAATAAGCCAGATAATGGATGACTGAATTGCAAACAATCAGTAGAATAAAAAAGAATTTAATTTTATATAGATAGAATGGGTAGAATTTGGTATCTGATTGGATAAAGGGGTGAGAGAAAGGAGTTGTGGAAGATAACAAATTTTAAGCCTTAGTAACTGGGAAAATGATGGCTCCATGGACAGAAATAAGGAAGATACAAAGCGGTAATTATGTTGGTGAGATAGATTGTGAGTCTGGTTTTGAATATGTTGAGAATGAGGTAGTATGTGGTTCTAGAGCTGAGAAAAACAATTTAGGCTACAGATACAGAATTAAAACCATCTGCACTCCATCTTTGCATTGCAGCTTGTTTGCTTTTATCTTGAAAAATCAATAATATTTTTTAACACAGATTTATTTTCCTTATGGAATTCTAAACATTTTGAACATCTCATGAAAAAGAAAAATTTGGATTGTAAAATATTATAGAATATAATTGACTCCAAATTTATATGCTCATTTCTTTACTGTCATTTTGAAATTCAAAAACAATTGTATTGTCTTATGTTTGACTAAAGGTTGCCTCTTTTTTATAGTGCCTAAAGGTTACATTTAGAACCAGTTTTAATTTTATTACTTAAGCCTTTTCCTCATGTAAAATAATAGGGATTTTTGTCTGGTGAAAATTTAATGGGGGTAGTAAATAGTCAGAATTTTTAAATTCTGAAGAATAAACTTTAAGATTAAATTATTTCACTATTCACTATATTATTCAAATATTCTCTTCCAAACTTGAGAGGTTTTGAATGGCATCACTATTTTAATAGTACAACTTGTACAACAGGGAGATAATTATCTTTTGAAATATGTAAATTGAACTATTTAATTATCCATATAAATATAACTCTGTGGCAATAGTATTTTGGTAGATTGTAACCTCTTTTGAGAAATTGTGTTTTTTTTTAATGAATGAGAAAATTTCAAAAAGAAATTCATGAGGGTATTAGAATCAAGGTAAGTGCTTAATAAATATGTTCTCATTAAATTTTCCATATTTAAGTTAGGCCAATATGTCTAAAAAGTCTAGCATATGATTGGGTTATTATTGTTATGTTGTATAATCATTCTTCACAGTGCTGTGGACAGATATTTAAGTCTTTGAAACATCTCATCTTCTAAAGCCTCACTCTGAATGAGATATTGCCATTCCACAAATGACAGTTTTCCCTGTAACCAGTTTAAATGAATGATCATTCTTTATTTCTTTTTTTTTTAAGAGAGACTGCATTAAAAATGTTCCTGATAGGGTATCTGTCACTAAGAATTCACTGTCTGCGCTATGTTCCAGTCTAAAATCATATTTTTATAAATGCAATAAGTTTCTTTGTAGACCTGGTGAGTTTTTATTTAACTCCGAGCCTGTCATTTTATTTTAGGGTGTGATTTCCTTTTTTATTGATTTCAGATAACAGATTTAAGATTTCACCTTTAGAACTTAAAGTATGGAGAGAAAATTCTAGGCTCCAAATATGAAACTTCATATTATTCCTAATGTCAATAAATGAAGCAATGGAAAATATGTTTAAATAGTCATGAACATTAGTAAACAAAGTTTCTACTTCAATTACTGCTACACCCAAAACATATTGCAGTGAAACCACTACCACCACTTTGACCACCATTTCCCCTAAAGCCTGGAAGAAAATAGCTTTGAGAATAGCAATACGGGCACACACACACACACACACACACACACACCACCCCCCACACCACCCCACACCCCACACCTGACTATTAGTATGGCTTTCATTCAAGTCTTTCACAGTTGTCTTTAAGGGGGAGATAGGAATAATTTTGAAGAGGAAGTCTAATTTACTCAGTGATGTAATGGCAAGCAAAGGCATACTTAGCGTACTTAGCTCCTTATTTCAGTCTTCAATTATTAACACCTTGAATCAGTTCTTCAATTGCTTTTGAGCCCCACCTGTGATTTGATGGTGGGAGAAACTTGCAGATGCAACCAGAATGGGTGGAACAGGAAGGAAGTGATGATATAAAAGCTTGAGCACAGCTGGGACAGAGCAGAGCTGAAAAGGAATACTTGTGGTGTTGGCACTCTGTTTGTTCTGTCTGTGTTGGTTTGTGTTTGTGATATTTTGTGAGACAGAAGCCTTCTGTCTGTTGTTTGTGTTACTTTGTCAGATAGGAGTACTCTAGCAGTTGAATTGTGTTACTTTGTCAGACAGATGTACCCTGTCTGTTGACTTGTGTTGATTTCACAGGCAGAAAGTGAATGGAGATGATAGTGCCAGAGAGGATAGTGCCAGCAACGTGTGTGAATGTTGTTGTAATTCTGCTAAGTTCGATGTGTGTAGATGCTGTTGTGGCTCTGTTAAGTTTTCTCTTTCCAGGAACAGAGACTTTGAAGGACTTGAGATCGACTGGTCACCATTAGCTTCAAAATGGAACAGGAACTGGAACAGGTGCTGGAACAGGAGCTGGGAGCTGCCTGCCTGTGAGTCCAGGTGACAGTTGGGTGAATTCAGATAAGAGCTGGGAGCATGGAAGAGGAACCATGAAATTTGGGAGCCAGCCCTGAGTCAAAATAAAAGGACCTTTCCTTGGGTACTTAGTGCTGGCTGACAAGATCATGGTTTACTGTGACCTAGGGGTGGTAGAAATTTGTACTTTGTACTTTGTTTCCCTTAAGGATGATTGAGTTAAGGATGATTGGAAGCTAGTCTCCAATCAAGAAGAAAGAAGACTTTCTGACTGAGGAGATTAAGGCAATGTGACCTAGGGGGTGGGAGACTTTTATACTTTGTATCCCTTATATACTTAAGGATTGCTCCTTAAGGATGATTGAGTTAAGGACTCACTGAATGATATCTTTTGTTTAAAACTATGTGGCCACTTTAGTGATAAAGTTGTTGTGTTATATCATTGTGAACACCATTTCTGTGAATGTTTTGCTTTAGTTTAACCTTAGAGGTATTCACAGTGGCAGTCCTCTGGAGAGCTACTTGTGCTTGGCTTTACAATTGACACCAGTAGGGGTGGCTAGATGGGGGGTGGCTAGGTGGTGCAGTGAATAGAGCACTGGCCCTGGAGTCAGGAGGACACTTAACACTGAATAGCTGTGTTATCTTGGGCAAGTCATGTAACCCCAATTGCCCTGCCTTCCCTCACTCCAAAAAGCAAAAAAACAAAACAAAACAATTGCCACCATCAGCAATTGCTGACCAACTGCCTAACAGTTTAACAGGTTAATAAACTAAGGAGCACTGGTAGTGAGAGTACACTCAGATTAATATGGTGGATTTCAGCACAGTTTTCATATTCACAACAATCATGAATCAGAGAAATCCCAGTGGAGAAAAAGCCAGATACAACTACCAATTTCCAATAAGCTGCCACCAATAGAAAGGCCAAGCTAGCTTAGATGGAGTTGGTAAGCACCATGAGGTGGCAACAAGAGGCAGTATGTACCAGGCAAGTCATACCACCACCTTAATCAACCATCTCACCTCATATCCTGATGCAGATAGCCAAAGACCCATACTTGCAGCCTAGCCATCACCCTGGAAAGTAACCCTGTGCAGGTGCACCTGCTCTTACAGGTGCTACAGCTGCCTTTACTAAGTACAAAAAACATCCTTGGCACTATCACAATATGTTAGCAGTGTAAATTATATGAAAAAAAAGTCATTAACATGGCTTTGCTACTTTACTTTAAAGGTTATGGAGTCTTTCCATGTGACGTGTAGGTGAAACCTTTCAAGTGTTGTCTCTCCCTGAGAGCAGAGTCTGACTTATTTCCACTTTCATTTCCATCTTTCCACTGCTGACAATTGTGGAATGGCTGAACATATTGTGTCATATGATTGTGATGAAGTAGTATTGTGCTATAAGAAATGACAGGGATAATTTCAGAAAAAAAAACATATCAGAACTGATTCAAAGTGAAGTGAGCAGAACCAGTTCATTGTACATAGTAACAGCAATATTGTAATGATGATCGACTGTAAAAGATTTATCTGCTCTGATCAATGCATTGATCCAAGATAATTCCACATGACTCACAATGAAAAATTCTTTCTACTTCTACAGAAAGAACTGAAAATCTCTGGGTACAAATTGAAGCATACTTTCCTCACTTTATTTTTTCTCCCTTTTTTGCAATATGGCTAATATAAAAATTATGTTTTGCATAATTTAACATATACAATTAATAAATTAATTGTCTTCTTAGTGGGTTAGTGAGGGACAAGAGGGAGGGAAAGAATTTGGAACTAAAGAAAATAATGCTAAAAATAAATAAATAATAAATATTTGTAAAGGCATAAAATTTTTATCCCCAGTGCTTACAATGATTTACATAAACTAATTGTTTAATAATTGTGTTATTTGTTTATACATTCATTCATTCACATAACGATAGAATGACAGAATTTAAATGTACAACAGAGGTCATTCAACCAAATATATATAAAATTAGTATCCTCTGTAATATTAGAGAGAATCACAGAATCTCAAAGGTAGAAGGGATCATGAAGCCTTTCTCATTCAACTTGTAGCTAAACAAGTATTCCCTTCACAATATATGCGACCAATAATCATATCATTAATCTATTGATTAAAGACCACCAATAAGGGGAGACCCTCTACTTATAAGACACCCAAACTACTAAATAGACCTAATCATTAGGAGTTTTTTTCTTTACTTCATGCCAAAATTTACCAATTTGCAAATCCAACCTTTTTTGTCTTACTTCTGCCAGCTTCATTTAAGTAGAACAAAGCTAATCCTTCTTACATAACCCTCAAATATTTGTCCTCCTTAAGTTTTTCCTCTTCAAAATGCTGAACTTCCTCAGTTTCTAAAACTATGATACAACATGAACTCCAGGCCCTTTAATATCCTGGTTACCCTTCTTTTATTAAGTGCCTACTATGTGTCAGGCATTTGTGAGAATTATTATTAAGCCCATTTTATAATTGAGAAAATTGAGGCAGACAGAATTTAAGAGATTTTTTCCAGGTCATAGAGCTAGTAAGTGTCTGGGGATCAATATGAACTTAAGTCGGCCTGATTCTGGGCCCAGCACCCCACTCACATTGCCACCTTGCTGCCTTTGGAGTCATTCCTGTATATCACTATATTTCCAAATATGGAAGATAATAACTGAGGTGTGGTCTGGCCAAGGGATACTATAAAGTTGTCACTACCCTAGTCTGGAACAAAATGCCATAATAATGCAACTTAAAAAAATATGAACTTTCCGAGTTTCCATATCAATCATATTATAAGGTCAGACTGATGCTGAATTCTATGATGAGTCATAGGGTCACTTTGAGATAAACAGTACAACTCTCCCACCTTATCCTTGTGAGACTAATTTTTTTAACCTAAATAAAACCTTTACATTTTTCCCTTTTAAGATTTCTTCCTATTAGAATTGGTCAGTTGGTCTAGCTTGTCAGGACTCCTTGAATCTTCATAATTGTTTTCTTTGGGTCATGTACAAATTGTATAAGAATGTCATCTATATATATATATATATATATATATATATATATATATATATATATATATATATATATATATATATATATATATATATGTCTAAATAACTGTTAGAAATGCTAAGTAGTGGGATGGCTAGGTGATAAAGTGAATGGAGCACCAGCCCTAGAGTCAGGAGGACCTGAGTTCAAATTTGTTTTCAGACACTTAACACTTACTAGCTGTGTGCCCTTGGGCAAGTCACTTAAACCCAATTCCTCTGCCTTCCCCTCTTCAAAAACTCAAAAAAAAAAGAAACGTTACTTAGCATAGCATAAAAGGCCAGTCCCCAGGACCCTCCACTGAGGAACTCCTCCTAAACTTATATAATAATATTAAGACAACTCTTTAAGTTCCATCATTAAACCAATTGTAATTTCATATAACTGCAGCATCATAGAGCCTACTTGTCTCCAATGCTTCTACAAGACAGCAAGTGAGAACTTAGTAAATCCTTTGTTAAAATCTAGGTAAACCAAAACAAATAAAACAATATACACAATTACTTCATTAATGCAAAGGGGGGAAGGGAGAAACACTAAAACAATTTCTAATTATTTGTAATTATAATGATTAATCTTGAACCTATAGAAGAAATAAGGAGGTACACCTTTCCTTTTCTCTTGGGGGTGGGAGACTATGGGTATAGAATGCTGCATATGTTATCAGATATGATCTCTCTGTGCATAATGTTTTTGTTTAACTATATTTTTTGTTTGAGTGGTAAGCTTCCTAGGGGTAAGGGAAGAAGGAGAGAGAAATATATCCAGAAATTATTTTGAGGTAAAAGCGAAAGGTATCAATAAAACATTTAAAATAAAATCTACATATCATACAATGACATTTTTTTGATTTATGTATCTAATAACTTTCATGAGAAGAAGAAATGTTAAGACATTCTCAGAACAAGTCATGAAATGTCATGTCTCGCTCTCAATGAAATTATGGTGACTTTTGGAATAACTACTTTCTTTTCTAAATGTTCACTAATCATCTCTTTAATAATATATTGAAGAATTATTTCAGGAATCAAATACAATCTCTTTGACCTATAATTTCAGGATCCATTCCTTTTTTTTCATAAATTAGGATATTTGACCTTTTCAAAACCAGGGATACCTTTTCCATTCTCTATGATCATTGTTGTTGTTTTTAAATCTTTTCAGTTGCATCAGACTCTTTGTGGCCCCACTTGAGGTTTTGTTGGCAAAGATACTGGAGTTGTTTGTCATTTCCTTGTTCATCGATGATCTTATAAAATCTTTTTTTTAATGAGCTCTGAATTTTAAGTGCAAGTGCTTCTTGTACCCAATAATGTAGTTCATCTGAATGAAAATAATGACATGAATTCATCAAGAGTAGCTAGAAACTATATTAGCACCAACCAACAAGATGATGCCATGAAAAAAACACTGGCTCTTAAGTAAGAGTGCCTGGATTTGAACCTACTTTTCAAACAACTGGGAAACATTACTGCACAATCCTTATCTATTCTATTGTTAAAGTAAGGGAAAGCCAGACTCATGCATTAAACACCATTCTAAGTCCTGGAAATTTGAATAGAAACAAAAAGAAAATACTTGCCCTTAAGTATTTCACACAGAAGGGAGCTGAAAAGTTGAAAAGTGCCACTTTCGATGGAGGAGTAGAAGAAGGACCCCCACTCCCCCACCCCCTCTGCCTTCCACCTTCCCTAATCCATGTTAAAAGGGGACTCTAAACAAACTTTGGAGCTGCAGAACCCACAAAATGACACAGAGATACTAACCTCCAGCTAAGGATAGCCCAGCAGGCCTGCAGGAATCAGCCAGCACAGTGCTCTGGGAGCTGAGCCCAGCCCCACCCTGAGGCTTTAGTCCCAGGTGGGCCTGACCAGCTGCAGGCAGGAGGGACTCCAGATTAGCAGACTCTGTGGCCATTGCCAGATTTATCAACACATAGATGCAAAGGACAAAGTGAGAGGTCAGTGCAGTCTGGACTTTGGGACCCAGTAAGTGGGAGTACATGGCTTTTGCCCCCAGGGTGAGAAGCCGCTGAGACATTGGCACAGCCAGCCAGCACCATGTGGCAGCTTCAGCTCCTGGCCTGCAGAGTGTAGGGGGACCAAGGACCAGTCTGAAGGGTAATTACTCTTGCTTTAACCTTCTTGAATCTGGATTGCAGTCTAGGGTGGAG
The DNA here is from genome assembly GCF_028583685.1 of Petaurus breviceps papuanus. Lineage (NCBI taxonomy): Eukaryota > Metazoa > Chordata > Mammalia > Diprotodontia > Petauridae > Petaurus > Petaurus breviceps. The sequence goes on along the minus strand of NW_027187419.1, from coordinate 24,263,712 downwards.
GTCCTGGCGTGTGTGTCCAGCTTGCCAGAGCATGTGGAGATCTCAGAGAGGGCACCCAACTAATACCTCCTGCAGCAGAGAAAACCCCAGCATTTGGGACGAAAGCTCCCCTGTCTGGTGGCAGAGTCCTACTGTGGCAAAAAGCCCAGGGGTCAAGTGACTGAGGGGCAACAGGACCAGGCAAAGGAAACAAAGCAGACAGAAGATTCCAACATTAAACTCCTATTTTGGGGACAAAAAGGAGCAAAGCATGGAACAGGGGGAAGACAGTGAAGTCAGAATACCTGCACCAAAACCTTCAAAGGAATATACGAGCTGGTTACAGGCCATAGAGGACCTTAAGAAGTAGATAAGAGAAGTGGAGGAAAAATTGGGTAGAGAAATGAGAACAATGCAAGAAAATTATGAAATGAGAGTCAAAAGCCTGACTGAGGAAAATTACACCTTTAAAAAGAGACTAACTCAAATGGCAAAAGAGGCTCAAAAAGGCAATGAGGAGCAGAATGCCTTAAAAAGCCGAATTTGCCAGCTGGGAAAAGGATCTCAAAAGCTCAATGAGGAGAATCATTGCTTCAGAATTAGATTGGAGCAAATGGAAGCTAATGACTTCATGAGAAATCAAGATGCTGTTAAACAGATCCAAACAAACAAAAGAATAAAAGGCAAGGTGAAATACCTCATGGGAAAAACCATGGACCTGGAAAATAGATCTAGGAGAGATAATTTAAAAATTATTGGACTACCTGAAAGCCATGATCAAAGTAAGAACCTAGAAATCATCCTCCAGGAAGTTCTCAAAGAAAACTGCCCAGATGTTTTAGAACAAGAGGGCAAAATAGAGGTTGAAAGAATCCACCGATCACCTCCTGAAAAAGATACAAAAAAGAAAAGTCCTAGGAATATTATAGCCAGGTTCTGGAATTCCCAGATTAAGGAGAGAATATGAAAAGCAGCCAGGAAGAAACAATTTGAATATTGTGAGAAAAAATCAAGATTACTCAGGATCTGGCAGCTTCTACACTAAGGTATCAAAGGGCTTGGAATATGATATTCCAGAGGTCAAAGGATCTGAGATTAAAATAAAAAATCACCTCCCCAGCAAAACTGAGTATCATGCTTTAGGGAAAAATATGGTCATTCAGTGGAATAGAGGACTTTCAAGCAGACTTGCTGAAAAAAACAGAGTTGAATAGAAAATTTGACATTCAGATACAAGAAGCAAGAGATGCATGAGAAGGTAAACAGGAAAGGAAATCATAAGGAACTTATCAAAGTTGAACTGTTAACATTCCTACATGGAAAAACAATAACTCTAACATATGAAACTTTTCTCAGTATTTGAAGGGAATATATATGTCTATATATGAGGGTATATGGGCATATGAATACATATGTGAATGTGTGTATATATGTTTAAAGTATACATAGATAGAGGGCACAGTACCAATAACAGGAAGGGATGATACTGAAAAGGTGAAATTAAGAGGTGATAGAGGAATATAATGAGAGGAGATAGGGAGAGACAGAATGGGGTAAACTATCTCATATAGAAGAGGCAAGGGAAAATGGTTACAATGGAGGGGAAGAATAGGAAGGCAAAAGGGAATGGGTCAACCTTATTCCCATTGAATTTGGCTTGAGGAGGTAATGAAATATGCACAAAATAGGGTATCTCACCCTCCAGGAGAGTAGGGAGGGATGATGGAAGCAGGGCAGGCTGGGGGGAGGGAAGTTGGAAGCACCCACTTTTGAAAAGGGATGGGATCAAAGTAGAGAATAGAACAAGTGGGAGATGGGATAGGAGGGAGGGAAATATAGTCAGTGTTTTGCAATATATCTACTATGTTATTGTTTTGCATTAGCCACACATGTACAATCTATACTGAACTGCTTATCTTCCCAGTAAGAGTGGGTGACAAGGGAGGAAGTGAATGAATCTGAAATTCAAATTTTTAAAAAGAAATATTTACATATTTACATATGTGTGTGCACATGTACTATTATTAATTCTATTTACATGTAATTGGGAAATAAGATATACAGGCATTGGGACATAGAGATCCACCATGCCCTACTGTAAAAGTCAAAGTGGGTATGAGAGAAGATATTGGAGAGAGCAGATTGGAGAAGGGGATATCCTGTAGGACTTCTATTTTGGGGTGGTGGGTAGGGGAAAAATGGGGGGAAAATGTGTAACTCAAAATCTGGTGGAAATGAATGATGTAAATCAGAAGTGAATAAAGCATTTGAAAATGAAAAAAAAAAAGAGAGACAGTGAATTGCAGTGGAAATCTGAAAAGAAAGAAGCTTAGCTGAGAGGGTAATGATGTTTAGCTGACCTGGGCCCTTGCCCAAAAAATAAAGGCACTAGGAGAAACTGACCAATAGAACAAAGAGGTAGCACCTAGAATTATATTTTGCACACAATAGGCACTTTACAAATTGTTTTTGTTTAATTTACTAATAGAAGATTAAAACCTCTAAAACCATGTTCACCTCACTAGAAAGAAAAAGAAAAAGTTAAAATTTTCAGCACAAAGGAAAAATATCATATAAAAGATTTTATGACAAGAGACATTCTACTTAAAGCTTTCCTATATTTGAGTGGTATTTCTAGAGTTAAGATAGATGGAAAGAGTGAGCTAAATGATCTAGCTAAATCATCAATTTTAACCCAGGATTTTTCTGAAGGAATTTCAAGACCTGTGGCATTTATTTCCACTTTCTTTGGGCAATGTTGATGAAACTTTGCAGAACAGTCTTTCCCTTCTTGAACTAAAGTGAGTGAACCTGCCTAGTGAGTATAAAGTTTCCAAACAGCATCAATTCTACAAGAGCAAAGAAATTGATTGTGAGACAAATCTTCCTTCATTTTTCTTTCTTTCCTCCTCTCTTCTCTCTGTCTATAGTATTGTCCTAACCCTTGCTGTAGTTCTCTGCTAAAACCTTCAGGTACCTAGGAAATATAGACATATACATATATAGATATAGAAATACACACATATAGAAATGTACCTGCACACACAATTCTTTCCCTTCCATTTCATATTCCAAAAAAATCCTGAGAATAGAACCTTGACATTATAGTCAAGTTGTAAGTCATGGTTGAAAGCACCTCAAGGAGACTTCTGGGAGCCAAGACAGTGGAGTAAGCAGCAAATCAACATAACTCTCCCATATTCACCTCCAAAAACCATAAAATAGATTCCCCCAAATAAATTTTGGAGCAGCAGAACCAGAAAAAAAGATGGGATGAAACAATCTTTTAGCCCAAGACACTTGAAAGATTGGCAAGAAAGGTCTGTCTCACTTGAGTAAAAGGTGAGCACTGCCAGGACAGAAAGCATATCAGAAAGCCAGCTGCAAGCCTCACTTCAGCCAAACAGTGGGAGATCTTGAGCCTTGGTCTGGCATAACAGGTAAACACCAACACCCGGAGCCACCAAGTGCTTCAACATATCCATGGACAAACAGGTAGATGCCAACTTAACAGTGTCTAAGCAAATAGGCAGCCTTCAGGCTTGGGGCCCCTGAACATACTTCCATCTTAGCCTCATGCAAACAGGGAGACTCCAGCAACCAGACTACCTCATCTTTCAGTGTTGTTCTAGGGAAAGGCAGAAACAACCTACTAGCCTCAGTGCACAGCAGACACCAGCACTAGAACCCCAACTCAGCACCAGGTAAGCTGCCAAATTCCTATAAGCTTCAGCATGGCCAACCACCCCCTACCTTGCACCTTCAACCCAGCATGAGACTCAAGGTTCCCTGTGGGCCTCAGGGCAACATCAATACAGCACCAGGTAAGTAGCCAAGGCCTTCTACCTTGGGGTAACAAGCCTGAGACAGTGCCCCTTCTACCTTGAGGAAGAACTCAAATTTAAAAGAAGGGGAAGAGGGCAAAACAACAACAATAAAAAAATATCTTACCATAAGAGTTATTATAATCACAGGAAAGATCAAGACACAAACTTAGAAGAGAAAACAGTGCTAAAATACCTATTGACAAAACCCCAAAGAAAAATGGGAAACCCTCTCAAGCCCAGAAAGAATGCATAAGAGAAGTTCAAAGGGAACTGAAAAAATCATATAAGAGAGGTAAAAGGAAAATTGTGAAAAGAAATGAAAAAGGAGTCAACAGTTTGGGGAAAAGAAAACAACTGCTTAAAAAGTAGATTTGGCCAAATGGAAAAGGAAATACAAAAGCTAACTGAGGAAAATAACTCCTTAAAAAGTTAGAATTGGTCAAGTGGAAACTAACGACTCTATGCGACATCAAGAATCAATCAGACAAATTCAAAATAATGGAAAAAATAGAAGAAAATGTAAAATACCACATTGGAAACACAATTGACCTAGAAAAGAGATCTAGGAGAGACAATGTCATGATCATTGAACTAACTAAAAGTCATAATCAAAAGGATATGAACAGCATCTTTCAAGAAATTATCAAGTAAAAGCTGGCCTGATATCCTGGAACCAGAAGACAAATAGTTATTGAGAAGGTAATCACCTACCAATCACCTCAGAAAAGAGTTCCCAAAATAAAAACTCCCAGGAACATTATAGTCAGATGACATAACTCTAAGGTCAAGGAGAAATATTGCAAGTGGCCAGAAAGAAGCAATTCAAATATTGGGGAGGCACAATTAGGATTTTAGCAGCTGAAACTTTAAAGGATCAGAGTTCAAGGTACAAAACCTTCCAAAAGGCAAAGGAGTTGGACTACAAAAAAAAGAATCACCTACTCAGCAAAACTAAGCTTTATACTTCAAGGGGAAGAAATGGTCATTCAATGAAATAGAAGGATTTCAAGGTTTCATGAGAAGACCAGAACTGAACAAGAAAACTAAATGATCACCAATATCAAGACCCAAGGGAAGCCAAAAAAAAGGGAAAAGAAAACATAAGAGATTCAATGGAGCTGAACAGCTTAAATCCCTAGATAGGAAGATGATACTTTTAATTCTTAAAAATTTTACCATCAATAGTGTAGCTAGAAGGACTATACATACACAGAGGGTACAGGTATAAGGTGAATTTAAAAAAATGACAAAAATAATTAAATGATGAGAAAGAGGAGTTCACTGGGTGCAGAAGGAAGGGAGAGGTAGAATGGGCTAAATTATTTCACATGAAAAGGTGCCAAAATTGTATTAAATTAGAGAGGAAATGGGAGGATGTGCAATGGGCATTACTTGAACATCATATTGGTTCAAAGAGGGAATAATATACACGATCAAATGAATATAGAAATATATCTTACCTGGCAGAGAAAGAGGTAGGGAGGAGACTAAGTAAAGGGAAGGTGGACTAAGATAAGATAGGGAAGACAGAAGCAAAACATTGTTGAAGAGGGAAAGAGTGAAAGGGGAGAAACAACAAACAAAGAAAAGAATGGAAGTTTTTAATCATAACTGTGAATGTGAATGGAATGAAATCTCCCATGAAATTAAAGTGGATAGAAAAGTGGATTGAAAAGTGGATCAAAAAGTGGAATCCCACAGTATGTGGTTTACAAGAAAAACACTTGAAGCAGAGAGACACACACACTGAATAAAGATAAGGGCCTGAAACAAGATCTATTATGCTTCAGCTGAAATAAAATACAAAAATCTGGGGTAGCAATCCTGAGCTCAGACAAAGCAAAAGCGATATTACACCTAATTAAAAAACATAAGGAAGGAAACTGCATCTTCCTATAAGGTCCTATAGACAATGACATTAAATTAAAAGGCTTTTGCACAAACAAAACCAATACAACCAAGAATAGTAGGAAAGCAAAAAAGCTAGGAAACAATCTTTATAGAAAATGTCTCTAATAAATGTCACATTTCCCAAATATATAGATAAATGACTCAAATTTATAAAAAAAAAACACAAGTCATTCCCCAATTGATAAATGTTCAAAAGATATGAACAAACAATTTTCAGATAAAGAAATCAAAGCTATCTCTAAGGATATGAAGAAGTGCTCTTAATCATGTTTGATTAGAGAAATGCAAACTGAAACCACTTTGAGGTACCAACTCACATCTATCGGATTGGCTACTAACATAAAAAAAGAAAAACTGATAAATATTGGAGAGTATATTGGAAAACTGGGACACTAATGCACTATTCACAGAGTTGTGAACTGATTCAACTGTTTTGGAGAGCAATTTGGAACCATGCCAAAAGGACAGTGAAACTGTGCGTATCCTTTGATCCAGAAATATCATGACTAGGTCTGTAACCCAAAGAGAAGATGTAAAAAGGGAAAGGATCTTCATGTGCAAAAATATTTATAGCAGCCCTTTTGTGGTGGCAAAATATCGGAAACTCAGGTGATGCCCATCAATTGGGGAATGGCTAAAGGAGCTATGGCATATGAATGTAATGGAAGACTACTGTGCTATAAGAAATGATGAGCAGGCAGATTTCAGAAAAATCTGAAAAGACTTGTACAAACTGGTGCAAAGTGAGAAGTACTAGGAAAACATTGTGCACAGTATCAGCAATATTGTGTGATGATGACTCACATCTTCTCAGCAACACGATTCAAGACAAGTACAAAGAATTCAAGAAGGAAAATGTTATCTACCTCCAAAGAAATAACTGATAAACTTTTTCACTTTATTCTTTTTTGTATTCCCTTAAATCTATTTTTCTTTCACCACCACGACCAATATGGAAATATGTTTTACATGATAGCACATTGGCTACCATTTTTAAATAGGGGAGGATAGAGAGGGAGGGAGAAAAATTTGGAACTCTAAATCTTATAAAAATGAGTGCTAAAATGATCTTGACACGTAATTGGGGGAAAAATAAAATACTATTACAAAAGAAAGTACTGTAAGGATTTTATCCATTAAAAAAATGGCATAAAATGAAGAGTATATAATTTCCTTCACAACATTTTCCCCCTTCAAAACATGAATTAGGACCAGAGCAATAGACTATTAACCTTTTAAAATATACTTTCATTCATTTATTTGTTCATTTATCCATGAAGCAAACATTTAATAAAACCTAAGCTGAACAGAGTACTAGAAAGATACAAAATTTAGGTAAGAATCAGTCCCTAATTTCATGAAGCATTCAGTCCTTCTCCCACTTATTCTCTTTCTCTCATTCTCTCTCTCTCTACTTCTCTCTGTCTGTCTGTCTGTCTGTCTGTCTGTCTCTCCCCCCCTCTCTCTTTACCCCTCTCTGTATGTCTCTGTTTCTCTCTGTCATTCCCTCCCTCTATTTTTCCCTCTTGCTTTCCCTATCCTCCTCCCTTTCTCCCCCTATCTCTACACACACGCACACACACACACATATACACATACACACAAAGATGATGCATATGTGTGTGTAATTAGATCTTTCTATATATACATACATGCATTCGTGATTAATGAATAAAGGAGGTACAAAGTGCTATATGTGTATCAGAGATGGGGGCGAGGCAATTTCAAAATCCTTACTGAAGTAGATAGTATTTAAAGACAGATATGATTTCAAAAGATCAAAATGAAAGAGTTTTTATAGCATAAAAAATGGAGTGAGGTAAGGAAAGATGGAGGGATTTGTGCCCAAGAAGGAACTCTATAATAAGAGTGAAAATAGAATATCAATAAATGTATAACTACACCATCTCTACCTTGGACAAATAGAACAGAAATCACTGAAGACAAGTTCATTCCTAGACAGCTATGAAGGTTTGGGATGAAACATACTCTACACTCTTGTTCTTACCTATTTTCTTCAAGCAAAGTTTGGTTTAAATTACCATGATGGTCAAAATTAGAAAGTTGAATATTCCTGGAGTGGAGTAGTATAATGTTAAAGGAACATGAAGATCTTCCCTGTCCATTAATAGACCTAAAGGTACACAGGTATTTCAATCACAGCTGTGATACATCCTGAGTCACATAGAGGCCCATTGGGAGAGGAACTTGCCTAAGGGGGAGGCATGCTTACAGGGAGGCTTGCTTATAGGAAGACTTTCACACCTTTTGGTACAAAACTAATTAGGCACTGAGTCACAAGGATTGTGATGCTTTCTGGCTTTAAGTCTATTAGACAAAAGTGTGTGTGTGTGTGTGTGTGTGTGTGTGTGTGTGTGTGTGTGTGTGTATTCTGAGGTGAGATTTTGCTTTGGGGGTTTGCTCATGAGAAGGACCTTTTGATTTCCTGGACAAGACTCTGCATAACCGTTTGTTAAGAACCCCTTGAAAACTCAGATTTTGGTACTCTTCCGGTCTGGTGATGTATGTAGGTAGTTGTATTATTTTGTTCAGACAGTTGAAACCCTGTTTGTTGGATTCTTTCTTGGATACTCACTTCTTTCTATGTATTTATACCTGTCTGTCTGTTAATTAAATTAAGATCATTAACCCCTTTAAAGTTTACTTTCCCTTAGAAAAGAATATCAATGAATCTGTGCTAGCAGCCCACTCTGTGTGCTAGTGCAGTTGCTAATACAAGCAGTCAAAGAAGAAAATGCCATGAAACTGTGAGGTAAACTATCACCATTTAATATTTAACCCATGAAAAAGTGATCACATGTACAGATGTGAATACAAAATTGCAAAGAGGTATTTTATGGGAATAGGGTATATGAAATCAAATGCTTGATGGTAAAGACCGATCCAAAAGTTAAATTAAGAACCACTAGTATTTATACAGTACATCCAGTTATTCAAAACACTTTACATACATTTACAGTTAATCCTCACATCAGCCTCTTTGGTTGGTGTTCTTCATTTTATGAATGAGAAAACTGAGGCACAGAGTAATAACTAATTACCCAGGGTCTAACACCTTGAACTCAGGTCTTCATGATTCCAAATCTTGGACTCTATCCATGTTGCCACCAAGCTATGATTGAAAATGCTATCCGTTTAGTGAAATCTTTAAAATGGTGAGCTCATTTGGACACTGTGATTCTATAATATGAAAATATTTCTTTAAATATGTTAATATTTGTTTCATAATTTTATTGATAATTTGTTGTTTTAAAAATATTTAAAGAAATATCTTATATGCTTATGATATATTTGTTTAGATGAATGACAAATTAAAAGGGACTTACCACTCGACTAAGGAAACTAGGCCGTGCAGTGGACAAAATCTTGGACCTGGATTCAGAAATACCTAAGTTTAAATCCGGCCTCAGACACCTACTAGCTGTTTGACCTTGGGCAAGTCACTTAGTCCTGCTTGCCTCACTTTCCTCATCTATAAAATGAGCTGGCAAAGGAAAGGGGAAAGCACTCTAATATCTTTGCCAAGAAGATCCCAAATGAAGTCAAGGATAATCAGATATGACTAAAACAACTAAACAAAACAATAATATTACTTGACTATGCCCAGAGTATCAAAGACTAGCATCCGAAGATCATCTTTGGGATAGAAAATGGAGGAGAAAGAGTAGTGTGTGCAGAAATTTAAAAATTAAATATTAAAATACAAATAACTGAAAACAGACAAATCCAAGATTATAAGAAAAGGAACTAAAATAAAAATAAAATAAAACAAAACAATCTGACCTGAAGTTCACTCCTGGGAAATATGTTAAATGTTAATGTGTATGAAAAAATTATCTGGATTATGATGTCTCATCATTTTCAAAAGAATCTAATAAGAATAAATGCTTAATATACTTCTTAACACTTCCAACTTCGGCACAATATTAGTGAAAATCTGTTAGGCCAATCTTACCAAAACTCAGTCTGCATGTAGAGTTTTACTCAGTTTCAAAAAAAATCACCAAGTTAAACAGATGGAATGGTGCAGTGAAAAGAATATGTCATGAAATCATTTATGGAATCAATTATGTATTTTATATCCCCTATCAGAATGATCTTAAGCAATTAATTTCACCTTCTTGGACTTCAGTTTCCTAAGCTATGAAATGAGGCAATTGGACTGGACAGTCTCTGAGTATTTTTCATGTCCTTAATCTATGTTGAAAATTTGCAATAAGTTTGTATTTTATATGCAAATCTACATTTTCATAAGTAAAACTAAAAAAAATATTCTAACAAATTATTTTCTGTCATAACAGAGTAATTAGAGATGAAAGAACTTAAATTTGTAATTTCACAAGTTAATTTAAGCTAATCACTGAAATTCTTCTTTCATCCTCAAATTCCTCTATTATTATTATTTTATTAATTACAGCTAGCATTTATACAGCACCTACACATGCCAGGCACTCTGCTAAATACTTTTGTTCCACAGAATTTACATGTCTTGATTCTTTTTCATGAAACTAATTTATTTAAAATCTACATACTCATTTGGTGTTTTTAGAATAGTATGTATTCATGCTGGTGGAATGGGATCAAACAGGAAAAAAAAATTCTGCTGCATGCCTGCTACCAGAATCTGGCCTTTGTAACAACAATATTTTATTTACTTTAGACATAATTTAAAAAATGGACTCTCTATAAAACTTTAAAGTTTTCAAGATTTGTTTTTTTCCCACAGCGGCTTTTATTTCAGTTTTCTCTAAAAAGAGTACATTCCCAAAAATACATTCCTCTTGTGCAAGATCCTCATTACAGTACTAAAAAGGTGCTAAAGCTTCTATAATTCCAATAATTTTTAAGGAAGAATTTTCATGCCTAGGACAATATGTTAATCTAAAAATTCAAGGCTACACAGCTTCAAATGAGTTGAGAATTTGGTAATACCTGAGTTGGGATGAATTATTTTCCTGGCAAAATTGTTTAATCTGGGAAATCATGGGTGATTCACCTGGGAATATTCATCTGTCAATTACTCTTACTTTGACAGACTAGTCAAACTAGTCTTCTGGTAACATCTTGTAGCTCTTAGTTTGAAAAGTTCCTAAGCTTCATTTATTAATTTCCTAAATTGCTGTATCCATGTTCCTTTGTTTCTTTTTTCTTTCCATAAGTTTCTAAGTATCATTCCTTTGAAAAGCAGGAATTCTATTGTTCTATTGGAAGTAAACATTCCAACAGTCCTAAGGTTTATGGATGTCTAGAGTGCACATCTGCTGAGCCAAATGAGCCCTTTTGTCAGTCACTGCAGTATAGTAGGGGACAGTCTTATCACAATTTAGTCTAGCCAGAGATAGGCCAACCAGAATGACAATGCTAAAGCTGCTTAACCTCTGCTTGGTGTCTTCCTTGAACTATAGTATAGTGGATTTGTGTCATAGATTGTGTCATATATTAACGTCCACATAACTCCAGAAAGATAAAGGGTAAGCAAACAGACACATCACAGGAGCCCTTGATGGCAGACCATCCAAGTAATGCTTCTCATTGAAAGGTCAGTTCCACTGTAGCCAATCAGTAATTCTTTTCGGCAAAGGATAAATGACCATCAGAGACGATAATGCAATTCCTAGTGCTATAGTGTACTGTAATAATTCAGACATAGGAGTATACACAGTGCCAATCTCATTTGCCCTGCAAGGAAAACCAAGGAGTAAAAAGTTGAAATATTTTCAGCAGCTATTGGTCAGTTTGTTGTTCCTTTACCTCATATGTCACTAATGATACAGACAACTCTCTGCATCAGAATCCTTCCAATACTAAAAAGGCACAATCTATTCCAGTCTGGAAAATAGTCTGACTCTTCTGCCAAACCAACAGTCCAGAGATATGGCAAATACCACAGCCATGTTCCAGTTGGCTTGTCCATGCTCATGAGGTGCAGATAGGGCTGCAAAGGGTGGGGTACAGGGAAGTGCTTCCATGATGACTGATACCAACAGGATCAGCTTAGAGAGCTGGTCTGGACCCAGAGAAGGGTGGGGGAGGCAGCAGGGAGTCCAGGTGGTATAGGTCTGTAGCGCCAATGCAATATTTATAGCCCCCACAATCACAATAAAGATCGTGACTATAAATATCACATGAGGTTGGATTACAAAATATATACCAGATTTTCCAGACAGAGGATAGAACTGAAGGATTTATTTAGATACCAGAAAACTGAATCCTAAAACCAGTAAGTCGATTCCATCATAGTACTAAAGATATTCAGAAGCTGTAATAATGCTGAGAGCCACAGCATCCTTCAGCCTTCCCATAAACCAGTACAAGATCAATATTTCCTCACAAAGCTCTCTATCTACTTTCCTGAGTTCCTCTGTCCCTCACCATCTGGCTAGTTCTGAACCACCTACCTGTGGGCTCTGCTGTACCCTTCAGCAAATTCCCTCCATCATAGGCTCCATGTGATTACATTCAGCCTGTTAGGGGGCAGACTTTACTTTCAAAGCAGGGGAAGTCTTCAAACTCCTCCCTAGGTCTATTAAGGAACAGGGAAGATCTTCAAATTCCTATTCTCATTACGAGGCCAAACACCCAGCAGTCAGTGGAGCCCTGCTAGCAGTCCCAGGGCCCTCCCAAAGCCAGCCTGCAAGACATTTTTAAATACACTATCACAGTCAGTCTATCTCAAATTGGTATAAAATACCAATTACTGTTATCTCTATTTAACACAGGAAGATACTGAGGCATAGAGAATTACATGATTTGTCTAGTGCCACAAAAGAGAAAGTGTTCTTTCCACTATACTTGTTTGTTAACTGGCTTTAAGGCAACATTTGATTCTACAGAAAAAAAAATGTGCCCCCCCAAGGTTCACTTTGAACAAGCTATCTCCCTATGGGAATACACTAAAAATATAAAAGATTCTAAGAAAAAGAGGTAACCTTTTTCATAATTTATTGGGCACTGATGTATAAGTGAGGTATGAAATGTGTGGACATTTTGATGAGGTCCCAAAGTAAGAGTTTACTATAGATGGTGAGTTTGCAGAGGTCACTTTTATTAACAGATAACACTATACTAATTGTATTGAACCTTGGAACACCACAAAACCTCCTCAATGAAATGTACAACAATGTAAAAGTTTATAGTCTCAATCATCTACACTGTTAAAAAAAGTGAATAGAAAACTCATTACCTAGATTATGACATAAAGTTGTGCTGATAGTTCATTGAGTGACTCTAATAACTTAATATTTACATTATTTATAGACAGCCAAATGGTGTAGTAGATAGTGCATGGGGGCTTGAACCAAGATAGTCAGAGATCTGATCTTAGAACCTTATTACCTATGTGACCCTGGTCATCATTTAATCTCTGCTGCAGTTTCCTCAACTTTAAAATGGGGATAACAATATCACTTACCTTGCAGCATTGTGAGGTTCAAATAATATAATATTTGTAAAGTGTACAGCACAGATCCTGGCACATGGGAGGTATTTAATAAATGCTTATTTTCTTTCTGCCTTACTTATTTTTTCTTTTAAGTAGCATTTTATGTAAAGACAATTTTAACACTTATTTTTAAATGAAATTTTAAGTTCCAAATTTTCTCCCTCTCCCTTTCTCCTTCTTCCTCCTTAAGACAGTAAGCAAATTTATATAGGTTAGATATGTGCAATAACGTGAAACATATTTTCATATTAGTCATGATGTATTGGAAGAAACAGAACAAAAGTGGGAAAAAAGACATACAAAAAATAATGTGAAAATAGTATACTTTGATCTGCCTTCAAATTCCACAAGTTCTTTCTCTGGAGGTAGATAGCATTTTCCATCATGAGTCTTTTGGAATTGCCTTGGATCACTGTATTGCTGAGAAGAACTAAATCATTCATAGTTGATCATCATATAATGTTGCTCTTACTGTGTACAGTGTCCTCCTGGTTCTGCTCACTTCACTTTGCATCAGTTTATGTAAGCCTTTCTAGGTTTTTCTGAAATCTGCCTGTTTGTCATTTCTTTAGCACAATAGTATTCCATTCCATTCACATACCACAACTTGTTCAGCCATTCCCCAAATGATGAACACAGCCTCGATTTCCAGTTCTTTGCCACCACAAAAAGAGCTGCTATTAATATTTTTGCACGTGTAGGTTCTTTACCCTTTTTTATAATCTCTTTGGAATACAGACCTAATAGTGGTATTGCTGGGTCAAAGGATATGCACAGTTTAGTTTTCCTTTGGCATTGCTCCAAATTGTTCCCAGAATAGGTGGATCTATTCACAATTCACAATCCATTCCTACAACAGTGTTTCAGTGTCCCAATTTTCTCACATGCTCTCCAACATTTATTGTTTTTTTCTTTTCTGTTGTATTAGCTACTCTGATAGGTGTGAGGTGTTATTTCAGAGTTGTTTTAATTTGCATTCCTCTAATCAATAGTGATTTAGACCTGCCTTACTTACATTTTGCTTGTGACAATGAGCTGAGTCCAGAATCAAGTAAAATATAGATCATACTAGGTTACATGAGAAGGTTTGTACCTCTTCGTATGATCCTGGACTATTAGCTGCCACAAAATCCAATTTCTTTAACATCAGCCTTCTTCCAATAAGGCTATCTCGTAGTGAAACTTGGAACACCATGTTCTTGGAAGAATTAGCGATGGGAATACAAAGGCTGCAATCATTTACCAAGGTCATTTACAAGAAGTCTTTAAGAAATAGTGGAAAAGATTTTGAGGATATGTACAAGGAAAATTACATAGGTTAATCAATTAATAAAAGTGACAGAAACATTGGTTAGCCTAAATTGAACACTGTTACCACTGTAATTTTAAAAGTTCCCAAATGCCTCCAGGGCATTGAGTATTTACCATATGGAGTCAAAAAAGAAAGACATGTATTAAAAGCAGTGGGGATGAGATGTTCAGTTGTACAAGGATTGTCACCTGTGCTGTCAGACAGAGCACTTAGACTGGTGAAATTATGGATCCACTGAATTACAAAAATCTGGGTCTACTCAGCACTTTTGCTTGGTTTAAATACTTTAAAGCAACAGCATTTTCTCTTTAAAGATCCACTGCTTACTTCTTTGGCATTCTTTCTAACAATTTGTCAATCAGTGTATTGAGAGCAATTTGCTCCAGTGGTTTCGTATTTTACTTTGTGTGGAACAGTTCTATAATAGCAGACATTAAGGCTACCTATAGCAGATTTCAATAGTATAACCACTATGACAGGTCAATGAATAGAGCACTTAATTTTTTTTTACTTCAAAACGTCTATTATTTTAACTGAACCACTTGGATGAGTGGCTGAAATCTGAGATAAGAACATATTCTACCTGGGTTCAATGAATACATTTATTCATCATGTCCGTATTCTAACAGCCATCTTTCTGGGTTCACCATAACTTGGCACTATATAGATGCCAATATTTGATTCTTATTGGAATTCCTCATAAGAATATGACATTCAAATGACTTCAATTTAAGGGAAGATGGGTAAATTCAACCAATTTGAGATATCTTTGTACTTTAAGTTGTGTGAAAGACAATATTGCCATAATACATTGAAATTCAGCTGAGTGGGTTTTACATGTGGAGACCAAAAATGCTCATCCTGCCTAGAAATATATTCAAAGGCTTTCACTTTAATTATAACCTTGCCTAGGATTACATTTCATATGTCCTATATTTAAATTGAATTCACTTGAAAATGAGGAGGCATGATCCTTTGTTTAACTAAGGTGTACTACTGCATTTTCTTAAGGGGAAAAACCATAATGTGGTGACCTTTAAAACAAATCTCTTGGGTTTTTATAGAGGCAGTAAAAATATAATACAGTATATAGTACAGGTCTTTCTACCAGGAATGGTACTCTTGTTTCCTACTCTAATAAAAAATTAAGGTTTACATATATCTTGAAAGAGTTTTGTGGAATTTTTTTAAAAAGGACCCACAGATCTTAGAATATATTTTATTTATACAGCAGTCAAATCTTTCCATGCTCTTTTGACAGAATTCCAGCTATGCCTGGATAATATTGGTTTTAATTAAACACTCTGTCTTTCAGCTAGTGAAAAAATGATTTAATAGTAATATATTCATCTGGAGAATTCAGGGTTTTCTCTCTCAAATATGCTACTGATGATGGATTCTTTGTGATAATCATGTCCGTAGAGATTAAGAAACAGGTATTGCTTGTTTTAGAGATACACTGTACCAACAGTATTTTTAAAGGAATAACAGATATCTGAAATGGTGACAAATTTCAAATCTCTGCATGTTAGTTTGTCTTTAATTGGTTTAACCCTCTTGAAGGACTTGGAGCTTATATACTAAACAGACAAGGAAGGAATACTTCTGTAGTTAAAGATACATGTAGTATTTATGTCATGCTCTCTTGTTAATGAGTCCTTTGAGAATAGTTCTATTTTAAAAGGTGCAATGCCTGTATATTACTGGCATTTTTGCCCATGTTAATGAACAGTCCTATGGGGCATCTGTCCCTCCTGAGAAACAGGTAATCCTATTATTGTTAATAAGTTACACAGAAAACACCAAAAGTAGAATATCCTCTCCTATTTAATAATGACACCTATGCATTTTTTTCAGAAAAGAGAATTCATTACCCAAAAAACTAACATCCACAAATTTAAAATCATACCTAATTGACTTAAGACTAATGCAATAAAACAGATGTATATGGTGTGGGGGGGAGCGAAGGGGAAGGTCTATTAGGGGGATGGATTGTAAAAAGGAAAGCCTCTTCTGTAGAAAGAGATCTATCTCTTCTTTTCTCCCCATTCCCTATTCCTTCTGAGTCTTATTACCTCTCTACCCACAATGAGATACTATGTGATTTAGGAAATACAGAATCTCACAGTTAAAAAAAGAATGCAGAGACCATGGGGTTAAATCCATATTGGAAAAAAGATCCTCTTGTACAACACACTTAATAAGTTATCACCCAGATCTTACTTTAATATCTCCAAGGATAGGGAAATCAATTTCAATCGTTCTCATGATTTTTCCTTTTGTCAAGTTTTGACCAGGGCCACGAGAGATGTCTGTATATATCTTCCCAGAATTTGATTTGTGATATTAGTGCTGCAGAAGTAGGAACAGAGAAGGCATACCAATTGTCACATGTGCCCTCCCATCCACCTCACATTCCTTCCCACTCTTGGGCCAACACAATATTAACAGCACCAATGGTGACCATGAATATGCCGGCATAGATCTCAATTGCAAAATATAACAGACTTGCCATATAGAAGACAGAAGCAAAACATTTATTCAGACACTAGAAAACCACATCCCAATACCAGAAAGTCAAATCCATCATAGTAACAAAGAAATTAATACACCGGAGCACAATGGGAAGCCACACCATCCTTTACTTTTCCACAAACAGTCACAAGTCTAGCTATCACAGCAGTGGGCAAACAAACATTCACAAGGCTACCTATCTCCTTGGGTGTGTCCTCTCCTCCATGCTGCTCTAATTGCTCTGATTCCCAGCTTTCTGTGGCCACTGCTCCACACTTCAGCAAGCTCCTCCCACCACAGGCTCCATGTGATTACATTTTGCCATTTAGGGGGCAGAGATCTTCAAAGCAGGAAAGATCTTCAAATTCCCTTAGGCCTATTAAGGGGCAGGAAATATCTTCAAATTTCCATTACCATTACACCCACCTACCACCCCTTCCTTTGTGACCCATGCCCAATACTAGTTCATTAATTTCATTGCATGCACAATGATTTTGGAACAGTCATTCCAATGTTCCTCATAATCATCTATCCTTACCTTGCAGTGAAAAAAAAAATGAAACAAAACAAACCAGATTAGAATGCCGTATAATTTTAAAATTTTTAAAGAAGTGTTCTCCCAAAGTACCTTTTTCTCCCCAACACATACACACATATACATATATACCTATATGCATAATATTACAATTGCTTTTGGTTCCCCTAAGTAGAAAGAGACCTGAAAATGTGTATTTGAATTATTTATTTTTAATGAAAATGTTAGTATTTTGCTTTATTTTCATTTCTGTTTTGTTTGTTTGTAAGCCTTTATAGAAAAGTACGCATTATAATCTGGTAGAGTTTGCACTTCTTCCCAACTCCTCCAGTGATTTATTGTGTGGTCTTCAGTGCTGTCTTCAGTATTTAAAATACTTACCCTAACTGTGAGATCTTTTTCCAGTACATGCCAGCAATTCTCCCTTCTGTAAATACTGACCTAGCTGGAGAGGAGAAAGCCAAGGGGAAAAAAAAGTATCAGTGTGATTACTTTTGACAGAACTTTCATTCTGATCATGGCTTGCAAAATGGGGACATTAAGTTCAATTTCTGCTAAATGTATTATTTGGGGGAAAATGTCATAGAAATTTAAAGTTTTTGTATTAGTCCACTTATACAATGTCAAAACTAATAACTTCAAAGCAAACAATTTAATAAAACACTTCCTTGGGCTAATTCTATTTGAACTTCTTTGTTTCCCCCTTCAAATTCCTCCCTACCTTCATTTTACAAATTTTTACTATGTTGAATGCCAAGCATCCTTCCCATAGAAACATATGTTATATCCTTTTTACCCTATTCCTGCATTCTACTCAGTTCATTATAAACACTAAGTGAAATATAATAGGTAAGATTTACCACATGTCTCAGAAAGGAAATGCTACTTTTATAACTATATTTTTATAGCTAAAAGAATACCCAAAAGGACTTGCATTGAAGAACTTATATGTATCTTCCATTTCCCTTTTGAAATTGCAATCTGGACGCTGGAGGGTAGATACCAATCAGTATGTACTATTCAGCATTCTGCTGGGAAAATGAGCCTTCATCAAAACATAGCTGAGGTACGGGTGGAAGTCACCCTGTGGGGAAAGGAGACCTTATGACCTGCATTACCAAGACATGTTCAGTCTTTCTTCTCCACACAATAGAGAACTCAGGAGGGCATGAGTCATCATTGTGTGCTATCTATAATTTCAACTATAAAATCGGTCCTTATTAAACTATCTGTGATTATATAATCCAGGAGCCAGAAACATAGAATTCATTATCATAAGGTATCCAACTTTCCATTTGTAAAATCACTACTTATACAGAGTCTATTATGAATTCTATGTACCAGAAAAACTGGCAAAATCTGTATTCCCTAGACATGAGATTGCATCTCCTGCTTCCATTCCCAAACTGGTCTTCTATATTATTTCTGCTTCATTGTATCTCTAACTTCCTTTAAAGAATTTTTCAGGTGTCACTTCCTACTTTCCTATCCATTATCAGCTGTTGTGTTCTCCCTTACCCCCAGAAATAATTCTCATTGACTTTGAAAGTTTAATGGGCATCTGGTGGATACAACCTCCCCCGTGTAGATACTAAGTTGCTGCTTCCAAAAGACTCATGATCACACATAAAGGAAATGATTTGGAGAGATTGCAGACCATAAGTAGACATTCTATAACTAGTCTCAGTCAACTGTGTGGTGAATGGGAAGCTCTTTGACTGGCTGAGCTTCTGCCATGGCCCTCCTGACCCCATTCTTTCAGCTGTTAAGTTAGTATACTATCTGGTGAAATAAGCTAAGGAGAATAGGTCTTAATATCTTCTCCCCATTGTTGTCACAGGGCTCTAGAGAAATGGGCCTTCTTACTCTGACATCGCATTTTTTTTTACCTTTTAGGTGAAAGGAATAGAATACCCTTACCTTGTGAGTTTCCAAAGATTAAAAAAAAGTGAACCATAAGAATCAAGAAAAATAAGCCCAGATGAGGTTTTGTAGCCAGTCAGTCACTGATGACCCAAGGAGTAAGAAGTGACTTTCTGAACCTAGACCAGTGAGGCTGAGATGAGGATTCAACTTGTGAGCATGCCACAAGAACATGAATTTGATGGGAACAGTGCAATGTATACCTGAGTTAAATTTTGAACCTACTCCTCCCCAAATCCAAAGAAGTAGGAGAGAGAGTATGGTTTTTAAGTATTGAGAAAATGTATGTATGTTTAATTTGGCCATATTATTGAAGTTTTGAAGTAAGTATCCTCTTATAAAAGCTCATCTGTGTTAAATGGTTTAATGGAATTGAGGCTCTTATCCCTATAGCTTCTAACAAAATGGAGGTGTTCTCCAGACAGTGGAGCTCAAGCTAAATATTGTGGGAAAAGGTCCCCCAAAACCCTCAGGTTACACTCGTGGAATCATAGAGGGGAAATAGAGCCTTCCTGGTTCTTGCATAGAGAATTAGAACATAAAATGTGCATGCTTATATTGTATTTACTTATGTTTTAAAGGTCTTTTTTTGTCTTGTTTTTTTTTCCCTTGCCGTATAAATTATTTGAGGACAGATACATTTTCCTTTTTATCTCTGTATTCTTAGCAGTTAACCTAGATTCTGGCAATAGTAGCTGATAAAAAAAAAATGTTTGATGAACTGAATTGAACTTAATTATTACAAGATCCTGGACAGTGGTGAACAACTATGGTGCTAGCCCTAGCTAAATTAATCCTACTCACATTTGGGGATTGAAGACCTCTTGGATATATTGCCTTCAAACTCCACCATAGCCAAAATGAGTAAATCTCAAAAATTGGGAGGGAAGACAGGAGCCTGAAGTGTCTGGGTTACTATATGATGTACAGAATTAATGGACAGTATCACATATGATATCCTGAACTATCATTACTATTACCTCTTCTCCCATCCCCTGTTTTAATCACTTGAATTTTCAAAGCTAACTGGTAAAGTTAAATAGTAAAAGTTTCTGAGGTTTGATTTGAACTCACAAAGATGAGTCTTCCTGACTGCACATCCAGCACTTTATCCACTGTATCACCTAGCTGCCCTTGCTGATATATAGTGTTTGCCAGTTTCCAAGGTATAAATGTTCACACTGAAAATTTAACAATCAGCTCTCAAGAACAGGTACCAGCTGACTCCAGTATTGTATTTAGTTGTATCTAACTGTTATTACTGACAATGTTATTGTTATCAAGGAATGCAGTATAATTGAGGACATAACTGTACTTGAAGATCATGTTAAAAGATTTCTTGTTTTTGTGTGAAATGAGTTAGTCTGAATAACAAATTTTGGGTCATGCAGGGTAGCAGAACTAGGGTTCAAATCTTTCCCCTGAGCCACTCTGCTGACTAACCTTTTTAAAAAAAAATTCTTTACAAAGGACCTGGAATACAGACTTATTTTTGATTTCTGTTTAATTTCTTCAAAACATCTCATAAGGAAATCAACTACAATGCACCTTGGGAAATGAGATGCCAGGAAAAGCAGATGAGGGAGTCAGAAAGGATTATTCTTTGTACCCTCAAATTTAAAGCTCCATTGAGATCCATTAACAAGGAAAGTTATGTTAAAGAAGCAGCCATGTGGCAGAGTTGATAGAGCAAAAGGTTTGGAGTCAGGAAGATCTGAGTTCAAATCCAGTCCCTGACATGACAACATGGAGGGGAGGCAAGGGGTGATAGCCTATGTGCCATGTCACCTATATCACCCATCTATGAGTGCCACCTGTGACAGCAATTTCCACATGCCACCCATTTAATATAACTACAAATGCCACCTATGTCCCTTAAATGGAAATGTTACCTTTGTCACCTATATGTACATGTCACCTTTCTACAAATGTCAACAGTGTGTTAATGCTACCCATGTCACTGATGAGTCTGTGTCACGTATCTGCAAATGTCACCTCTGCTAATGACACCCTTGTCACCTATCTGACAATGGCACCTGCTAAATGTCAGTGGAAGGAGTGTATGCAGGGGGTGAAACTGCAGATCAACCCCCTTCAGAGGAATTGAATAGAGGTCAAAATGGGCCTTTTCCTGGGTGGAGTATACCTTGGGGGTGGGGGTGGAGCTGTGGGTATTTGGAGTGTCAGTGCCCATGTGTAAGACTAGACAGAGAGACAGTCAAGAGAAAGTGTATGTCCTTTCTAACCCTCAGAGGTGCCCTGAAGTAGAATGGGCTGCCTGAAAACAAACTGGATTTTTCCTCCCTGAAGGTCAAGGAAATCACACAAGGAAAGAAGGAAAAAATACATAGACATTACATAAACTATATACATAAATATTTATACATATATATATATATAATTGTATGTATGCAATATGCAAAAATCAAATATGCAATATTATCACATAAAATTTTCCCTCTCCCACCCTGCCATAGAGATGGTTACCATTAGACACAAATACTTATATATGTGAAATTATTTATATATATATATATATATATGTATGTGTGTGTACATATACATATATACAATTATCAAAATGTAACTACCCTTATCTCTTTTAATTATATCTATTTTAGGCATTACTTTGTCTAAGATCATAATTTCTTTCTCTGTCCTTTTGTTGCTTCAGCTAAAGCATAAGTTCTACTCCAACCCTCCATTTTAACTCTTGTGTTTATCGCTCATTTTTAAGTGTTTCTTGTAAAAATGTATTGTTTTTTTGGGGGGGGATAGGGCAATTGGGGTTAAGTGACTTGCTCAAGGTCACACGACTAGTTTTTGTGTTAAGTGTCTGAGGCTGTATTTGAACTTAGGTCTTCCTGACTCCAGGGCCAAGTCCTCTATTCACTGGGCCACCTAGTCGCCCCTTAAATAATATATTGTTGATTTTAATTTTTAATCCATTCTGATATCCATTTCTGTTTTATGGGTGAGTTTGTCTCATTGACATTCAAAGTTATGACTATTTGTGAATTTCCCCTATCTCATTTTCTTTTCTTTTTTTTCTTTTTTTCTCTCTTTTTTTATTTTTTGGTTTATATCATTCATTTCCACAAGGTTTTGAGTTGCAAATTTTCTCCCCATTTTCCCCTACCCACCACCCCAAAATAGCAATTCCACTGAATATCCCCTCCCCAATCTGCTCTCTCCCATATCCTCCCCCATATGCCCTCTGACCTCCCAGTAGGACACAGTGAATCTCTTTGCCCTAAAGCCTGTATATCTTATTTTCCCAGTTGCATGTAAAGTAATAGTATATATATATATATATGTGTGTGTGTGTGTGTGTGTGTGTGTGTGTGTGTGTGTGTGTGTGTGTATTAAGCATTTGATTTTAAAACTTTGAATTCCAAATTCTTTCCCTTCCTCCCTTGTCACCGACCCTTCCTGGGAAGATAAGTAATTCAATATAGGTTGTACATGTGTAGCTAAGAAAAAACATTTCCATAATGGATATATTGGGAAAGACTGACTATATTTCCCTCCATCCTATCCCACCTCCCACTTTTTCTATTCTCTACTCTTATCCTGTCCCTTTTCAAAAGTGGGTGCTTCCAAATTCCCTCCCCCCAGCTTGCCCTCCCTTCCATCATGCCCCCTCTCATCCCCTTCCCCCTTACTCTCCTGTAGGGTGAGATACCATATTTAGTGTGTATGTCATTCTCTCCCTAAGCCAAATTCAATGAGAATAAGGTTGACTCATTCCCTTTTGCCTTCCTGTTCTTCCCCTCCACTGTAACAGTTTCCCCCTGCCTCTTCTACATGAGATAATTTACTACATTCTCTCTCCCCATCTCCTCTCATTATATTCCTCTCTCGCCTCTTAATTTCACCATTTAAGTATCATCCCTTCCTATTCAGTTGGCCCTGTGCCCTCTGATTATGTGTACCTGTACACATATATACACACTCAAATATATATTCATATGTCCATGTACCCCCCTGTGTAGACATGTATATGTAAGTATATATACATTTCTATTTCCTTCAACTATTCTTTTACTGAGAAAAGTTTCATCAGTTACAATTATCATTTTTCCATGTAGGAATGTAAATAGTTAAACTTTGATAAGTTCCTTATGATTTCTTTTCCCTGTTTACCTTCTCATGCTTCTCTTGCTTCTTGTATCTGCATGTCAAATTTTCTATTCAATTCTGTTTTTTTCAGCAAGAATGCTTGAAAGTCCTCTATTCCACTGAATGACCATATTTTCCCCTGAAACATGATTCTCAGCTTTGCTGGGTAGGTGATTCTTGGTTTTAATCCCAGCTCCTTTGACCTCTGGAATATCCTATTCCAAGTCCTTCAATCCATCAGTGTAGAAGCTGCCAGATTCTGGGTTATCCTGATTGTGTTTCCACAATATTAAAAATGTTTCCTCCTGGCTGCTTGTAATATTTCTCCTTATTCTGGGAATTCTGGAACCTGGCTAGAATATTCCTAGGAGTTTTCTTTTTGGGATGTTTTTCAGGAGGTGTTCAGTGGATTTTTCAACCTCTATTTTACCCTCTGGTTCTAAAACATCAGGGCAATTTTCCTTGAGAATTTCTTGAAGGATGATTTCTAGGTTCTTTTTTAGATCATGGCTTTCAGGTAGTTCAATAATTTTTAAATTATCTATCCTGGATTTATTTTCCAGGTCAGTGGCTTTCCCAAGGAGAAATTTCACATTGCCTTCTATTTTTTTTTCATTTTTTGGATCTGTTTAATAGTGTCTTAATTTCTCATAAAGTCACTAGATTCCATTTGCTGCATTCTAATTCTGAAGGAATGATTCTCTTCAGTGAGCTTTTGAGATTCTTTTTCCATCTGGCAAATTCGGTTCTTTAAGGCGTACTTCTCTTCATTGCCTTTTTGAGGCTCTTTTGCTATCTAAGTTAGTCTGTTTTTAAGGTGTTATTTTCTTCAGTCAGGTTGTTGACTCTCATTTCATAATTTTCTTGCATCATTCTCATTTCTCTTCCCAATTTTTCCTGCACTTCCCTTATTTGGTTTTCAAAATCCTTTTTAATCTCCTCTATGGCCTGTAACCAGTTCATATTTTTCTTGAAAGCTTTTGGTGCAGGAGTTCTGACTGTGTGGTCTTTCTCCTATTCCATTCTTTTATCCTTTTTGTCCCCAAAATAGGAGTCTAATGTTGGATTACTCTGTTTGCTTTGCTTCCTTTCCTTGCTCATGCTGCCTCTCAATTACTTGACTTTTGAGCCTTTTGCCAAAGTAGAACTCTGCTACCAGAAAGGGGAGCTTTGTCCCTAATTTCTGGGGTTTTCACAGCTGCTGGAGCTATTATTTGGGTGCCCTCTCTGAAGCCTCAGCATGCTCTGGCATACTGGTCATGCACCCCAAGACCTCCACCCTAGACAGCCATCCAAATCCAAGCAGGTTAGAGCAAGAGCAATTACCCCTCAGAGTGGTTGCTTAGTCCCCCTGCAATCTGCAGGCCAGGATTTCTGAAGCAGTACAGCCACAGAGCCTCAGCTGCTTCCCACACTGGGGGCAAAGGCTGGATCACACTCTTAAACTCCCTGTTCCCGCAAAGTCTACACTGACCTCTCACTTTATCTTTGACATCTATGGGTTAATAATTCTGGAAACCACCACAGCTGCTGGTTATCTGAAGTTCCTCCAGATGCTGGCTGGTCAGACCACCCTGATGATAAAACCTCAGGTTAAAGCAAGGCTGGTGTTGGCTCCCAGAGCGCTGCCCTGGCCCCTTCCTACTGGCCTGCTAGGCTGTCTTCAGGGGGAAGTTAGATTCTCCCTGTCATTTTGTGGGTTCTGTAGCTCCAAAGTTTGTCTAGAGTCATTTTTTACATGAATTGGAGAAGGTCGAAGCCAAAGCCATGCAGAAGTCCTGTTTCTACTCAGCCATCTTAACTCTGCCCTCCCATCTTATTTTCACTCACTATTTTCCTTCTCTGCCTCTCTTTTCACCTATAGGTATAGGGTTACCCTATTGTCTCCTGCTATCTTCTCAATCCTTATTTTACTCTCTCCTCTAAAATCTCCACTTAATAATTTACCCCACCCTCCCAATTTTATTCAATCCTCCCTTCTAAAAGTTCCTCCCCCACACTATCTCCCAGTTTTCTCACCTCTGTAAAAATTCAAAAAACTATCTAAATCTCTTTTGATATAAGTTTTTCCTCTTCAATCCAGATGAAAGTAATTTTATCAGCCCCTCTACCTCTAGAACCATTTCCTACTCTTTATTTTCCCTAGCCCTTTATTTGAACTCTGTGTGACTTTCTGTTTTAAATGTTTCTCATGTAAACCACATATTGTTGGATTCTGGTTTCTAATCCATGCTATCTATGTCTATCTTATGGATGAGTTCATTCTATTCACATTAACAATTATGATTATTGTGTATGTTTTTATTCAGTTTTCTTCTGTTTTTCTTTATCTCTCTTTCTCTCTGCCCCATACCTCCTCAAAAGCCTATTTTGCTTCTAACCACTCCCTCCCTTAATCTGCCTTTTTTTTTTCACCTGTCCTTTCTCTTTTACCTTTCCCTTCCTATTTTCTTGTTGGGTAAGACAGATTTCTATACCCAACTGAGTGTGTGTGTGTGTGTAGGTATGTGTATATATGTATGTGTGTATATGTTATACATACATGTATATATTTATTTATTTACGTGTGTATAAAATGTGTGTATGTATGTGCATATATTTCAAACTTTAAAACAATTCATTTGAGAATGAGACTCAAACATTGCTAGCCATTCCACTTTCCCTTGTAAAAACTGTAAAAATTCTTCCTTGCAACTTTTTTATGTGAAATAATTGTCCCCATTCTCCTTCTCTTTCCCCCTTCCTCAAACTGCATAACATTTTCTCATCCACCTTTTTTTTTGAGATTATCCCAACAAAATCAATTCACACCCATGCCCTCTGTCTACGTATACTGCTTCTAAGACCCTAATAATGGTAGAATTCTTAGAAGTTACATGCATGTATGATCTTCACATGTAAGGAGGTAAACAGCTTAACTTTCTTGATTTCCTTCTGATTCCTCTTTCATGGTGCTTTTTTGTTTGTTTTGTTTTTGTAGTTTCTGTGAAGTCTTTTGTTTGAATGTCAGATTTTCTATTCACTTCTGGTCTTGTCATGAGGAATGCTTGAATATACTCTATTTCATTAAATATCCTTTTTCCCTCCTGAAAGATGTTTCCTGGGTAGGTTATTCTTGGTTGTAATCTTGGGCCTTTGCCTTCAGAAATATGAAATTCCAACTATTCAGTTCTTTTAATATGAAAGTCGCTAAATCATGTGTGATTGTAACTGTGGCTTGACAATATTTGAATTCCTTCTTTCGGATGGTTTGCAATATTTTCTCTTTGAACTGAGATCTTTGGAATTAGCCTAAATTATTCCTTAGAGTTTTCATTTGGGAATCTCAGGAGCTGATTGCTAGATTCTTTCCATTTATATTTCACCCTCTCATTCTTGAATATCAGAGAAGTTTTCCTTGATAATTTGTTGAAAGATGACATTCATGCTCTTTTTTTGGATCATAAATTTTAGGTAGTACAATAATTCTTGAATTATCTATACTCTATTTATTTTCCAGGTCAGTTTATTTCCCCCAAATGGGGACTCACATTTTATTCTATTTTTTCATTCTTTTAACTTTATTTTATTGTTTCTTATTATTTCATGAAATCATTAGCTTCCACTTGCCCCATTCTAATTTTTTTATAAAGGATTTTTTCTTTTTCTTTTTAGTTTATAAAATTCAATTCCACAAGATTTTGAGTTACAAATTGTCTCCCTGTCTTTCCCCTACCCACAACCCCAAAACAGTGATCCCACTCCATACCCCCCCCAACCAATCAGCTCTCTCTTATATCCTCTCCCATACCCCCTCCAACTTTCCAGTAGGGCAAGATGGATCTCCATACCCCAGTGCCTGTATATCTTATTTCCCAGTTGCATGTAAAAAAATAAAAACAAGTTTTTAAACATTTGATTTCAAAACTTTGAATTCCAGATTCTTTCCCTTCTTCTCTCATCACCCACCCTTACTGGGAAGATAAACAATTTAATATAGGTTGTACATGCGTAGTTATGTAAAATATTCTCCTAGTGGAAATATTGTGGAAGACTGACTATATTTCCCTCCATCCTATCCCCCCTGACTTGTTCTCAGTATTAGTTTTCTATTTTGACCCTGTCCCTTTTCAAAAGGGTGTGCTTCTAACTACTCTTCTACCCAGTCTGTCTTCTTTATCATTCCCCCTGTTATCCCCTTTCCCCCTACTTTCCTGTAGGGTAAGATACCCAATTTAGTGTGGATGTTATTCCCTCCTTAAGCCAAATTCAATGAGAGTAAGGTTGACCCATTCCCTTTTGCTTCCTTTCCTTGCCCTCCATTATAACAATTTTCCCTTGCCTCTTTTATATGAAATAATTTAGCCTATTCTGTCTCTACCTCTCTCCTCTTATGATATTCCTCTATCACCTCTTTATTTTTAGATATCATCCCTTCCTATTCAATTGATCCTATGCCTTCTGTACACATATCTACACACTTATATATGTATTCATATGCACATATACCCTCCTATATAGATATATATGTATGTATACATATATATATACACATTTATATGCATATATAGAGATACGTTTATATTTCCTTCAACTATTCTCACACTGAGAAAAGTTTCATAAGTTACAATTATCATTTTTGCATGGAGGAATGTAAATAGTTCAATTTTAATAAGTTCCTTCTGATTTCTTTTCCTTGTTTGCCTTCTGATGCTTCTCTTGCTTCTTGTATATGAATGTCAGATTTTCTGTTCAACTCGGTTTTCTTCATCAAGAATGCTTGAAAGTCCTCTATTTCATTGAATGACCATATTTTCCCCTGAAACATGATACTCAGTTTTGTTGGGTACATGATTCTTGGTTTTAATCCTTGCTCCTTTGACCTCCAGAATATCATATTCCAAGCCCTTTGATCCCTTAATGTAGAAGAAGTGAGATCTTGTGTTATCCTTATTGTGTTTCCACAGTATTCAAATTGTTTCTTCCTGGATGTTTGTAATATTTTCTCCTTGACCTGGGAACTCTGGAACCAGGCTGTAATATTCCCAGGAGTTTTCTTTTTGAGATCTTTTTCAAAAGGTGATTGGTGAATTCTTTCAATTTATACTTTGTCCGCTGGTTCTAAAATATCAGGCCAATTTTGCTTGAGAATTTCTTGAAGCATGATTTCTAGGTTCTTTTTTTGATCATGGCTTTCAGGTAGTCCAATAATTTTTAAATTATCTCTCCTGGATCTATTTTCCATGTCAGTGGTTTTCCCAATAAGATATTTCACATTGCCTTCTATTCTTTCATTTTATTGGATCTGTTTAATAGTATCCCAATTTCTCTTAAAGTCAGTAGTTTCCATTTGCTCCAGTCTAATACTGAAGGAATTATTCTATTCAGTGATCTTTTGAAATTCATTTTCCATCTGGCAAATTTGGCTTTTTAAGGCATTCTTCTCCTCATTGCCTTTTTGAGTCTCTTTTGCCATTTGAGTTAGTCTATTTTTTAAGCAATCTGGGTTAAGTAACTTGCTCAAGGTTACACTGCCAGTTATTTCTGTGTGTGGTGCTAAGTATCTGAGCCCGGATTTGATCCCCAGGTCATTCTGACACTGGAGCCAGTGCTCTTACTCGCTGAGCTACCTGGCTGCCCCATAGTCTATTTTTTAATGTGTTAATTTCTTCAGTCAGGTTGTTTATGATTTTTCTTGCATATTCTCATTTCTCTTCCCAATTTTTCCTCCACTTCTCTTACTTGATTTTCAAAATCCTTCTTGAGCTCCTCCATGGCCTATAACCAATTCATACTTTTCTTGGAACCTTTTGATGCAAGGGTTCTGACTTCGTTGTCTTCCTCCCATTCCATACTTTGATCTGTTTTGTCCCCCCCAAAAAAATCTAAGTTTTGATTGCTGTGCTTGCTTTGCTTCCTCTGCTTGCTCATGTTGCCACTCAATTACTTGACTTCTGAGCTTTTTGCCACAGTAGAACTCTGCTTCCAGAGAGGAGAGCTTTGTCCCAAATTACTGGGGTTTTGCAACTGCCAGAACTATTAGTTGGGTGCCTTCTCTGCAGCCCCCACAAGTTCTGGCCCACTGATACACCCCAGGACCTCCACCCAAGACAGTGATCCAGATCCAAGCAAGTTAAAGCAAGAGCGATCACCCTCTGAATGATCTCTTCGTCCCCCTCTGAGCTTCAGGCCAGGAGCTCTGAAGGAGCCACGTGGATGCGGTTGCACAGCCACAGTGCCTCCTCCACTTCTCAACCTGGGGGCAGGGGCCAGACCACACTCTTCCCTCCCCCCCAGTTCCAACAGAGTTCCACACTGCCTTGTTACTTTTTCTTTGACATTTATGGGTTTATAAATCTGGAAACTTCCACAGCTGCTGGTGATTCACTCTCCTAAAGTCTGCTCCAGCTGCTGCTGGTCAGGGCTGCCTTGCAACTAGAACCACAGGCTCATGCTGGGCTGGGTTTGGCTCTCTGTGAGCTGAGATGGACCTTTCCTATAGGCTTGCAAGGCTGCCTTCAGTGGGAGGTTTGTTTCTCTCTGTCATTTTTTGGGTTCTGTAGCTCTAAAATTTGTTTTGAGTCATATTTTATAGGCATTTGAGGTGGTTATAGGAGCTCACAGAGTTTTTCTGCTTCTATGCTGCCATCTTGGCTCCACCCCCCCCCATTGTAATTTTTAAGGAATTATTTTCTTCAGTGAGTTTTTGTATCTCTGCTTCCATTTGGTCACTTCTAGGTTTTGTTTTTTGTTTGTTTTTGCTTTTTGGAGGGCAATTGGGGTTAAGTGACTTGCCCAAGGTCACACAGCTAGTTTTTGTGTTAAGTGTATGAGGCTGGATTTGAACTCAGGTCCTCCTGACTCCAGGGCCGGCACTCTATTCACTGTTCCACCTAGCTTCCCCACTACTGGGTTTTTTTAAGACTTCCTTTCTTCAGTGAAATTTTGTGCCTCCTTACCAAGTTATTATTTTTCTTTTCACAGTTTTTTTTGCATCACATTTTCTTTCCCACTTTTCCCTCTATTATGTCTCCCTCTCTCTCTTCTTTTTTTTTTTAAATGCTTCCAGGAATTCTTTATGGGCTTATGTCCAATTAACTATTTTTTTCCTTTGAAACACTGTTGGTTGTTGTTTTCACTTTGTTATCTTCTTCTGAGTTTGTTTCTTGGTCTTCGCTGCAATAATTAGTGCTTTTTTGGGGGGTCATGTTCTTTTTAAAAAATGTTTGCTCATTTTTTTCCAGGCTATTTCTTGACTTTGAGTTTTATGCTAAAGTTGGTCTCTGCTCACCTGAGGCTGGGCTGACATTGTGCCAAGCTTCAGGCATTTTTTCACTGTTGTTTTTAGAATGAATTCCTATGACCTGTCAGTTTTCAGTGTTTTCAAGATGGTGTGATCTGTGGAGAGGTATAGTCACTACTCTCCTCATCTATGCTCTGATCTTTTCCTAGGAAGGGTCCCTATTCTCTCCTGCAGCTATAGGTGATAGTACTTCTCATGGCTCTGCAGCTGTAACCAGGTACCCTGCTCTCCAGCAGCCACACATATACTCCTCTCCATTCTGGAATCTTGACCAATGATCCTACTTTTCTGCAGGTAGAAATTCTAGTATTCCTCTCTTCTTAGAACTGTAACCTATAACTGTGACCCAAATCTGAGTTTAGGCAGAAGACATGCCATACAGTTCCAGGTCTTGCTCCCTGTGACTATTATCTCTTTCTTAGTTATCTGACCCCCTTAGCTTTCTGGCTTGATAACTCCCAAATGCCCTGCTGTTTTTGCTACTCTTGCCACCACCAAGCCCCAATAATGCTCATGCCAGATGGTTCGCTCCAGGTTCTCACAGACCCCTCTTTCCAACTTCTTAAGTTTTTGTAAGCTAAAAAAGTATCTCACCCTTTCCTCTTATTGGCTCTGCTGCTCTAGAATTCAATTTCATGTTACTTAAAAGTTGTTTGGAGGAGAATGTTAAAAGAGCTTGGATGGGTTGTTACCTCTACTCCACTATCTTGACTTCATCTTTACTCACTTCTCACATTCTCTTCCTTCAGCTCCCCCAGGGTCATCAGGTAATGCTTGAATATTCTGTGAAGGTTTGGTGTAGAAACACAACTCACACTTTCACCCACCCTGACCACCTTAAATAAGGCTAAGAGCAAGTCAGCTAAAGCCCATATCTAGGCATACCTAAAACAGGATTTCAGACACCTCTCTTTCCTGTTTCATGCTTCCTTCACTGAGCAAATATTAACCTCAAGATGTAAAGTTTAAGCCTTCAAAGCAACCTTATGACTCAGAAAGGTTTTGAAGGTCCTAGGTCCATCAAGTAGAATTTACTGGCAGCAAGGGGAGTCTTTACATTGGAAGAGGGCGCAGGCGAAGGCTCTAGACTTGAAGGTCTATTGTTCAAATCCTGGGTCTACTACTTCTGTGATATTAGACAATTCACTGACCTTCCCTGGGCGTCCCTAAATATTCATTATTTACAACATCAGGAACTTAAATTAAATGGCCTCTAATATTTTCTTTGATCCCTAAACTTATTAAACTATTATTACTTAGGTTTGCTCTGAGGTTACTCTGCAGGTTATCTGTTACATTCCTCTCTAACCCAGTTCTTTAGTATCATGAGAGGTTTGAAAGAATTTCTGTTTCCTCCCATCACCTAGAGTCCCTGCAAATTGTGTACATCTAATTTTAGGGGGCTAGTTACTTTTACCACAGTTGCACTTAACACATTATTTTTTTTTATAAAGAAACATTTGCATTTCCAAGCATGATTCATTACCACACATTGACAACTTTTCTTCTTAAGTCATTTGTCTCTAAACATGAGCCAAAACATAAGCTTCAAGTAAATCTCACTGGGGGCTGAAGTGGGGCATCAAAGAAACAAAAACAAATATAAAAACAGAACCTAACCCCCTTATTATAGTTTAGGATCCCCTCAAGACTCAGTCTGGTCCATATTGCTTGTATCAGCCCAGAAAAAAAAGAGCCCTTTTTTCTTTTAAACCCATTCTTGATTCTGATTGTTATAACTCTCAAGAAAGTCTAATCTCCTTTCAGAGAGTGCTAATTGCTAGGAAATACTTCTTTAAATGAAACTGAAATCTGCCTCTATGCAAACTACTAAATTTAATCCCTCTTCCAAGTGACAGTCCTTTAAATATTTAAAAATAGCTATCATTTTCCCCACTGCCTTCTATCCTCTAGGCTAAACATCAGCAGTATCTTCAATTGAGCTATCTTATTAACATTTACTCTCAAATATTGTTCTTCAAAGAGGAGGCTTCACAGAAGTGGTAACACAAATTAGGTGTTAACATTTGAAAATAATATCAACAGGATGAATTGTTTAGTTTTAATGTGTTAGGTATTAGATATTAACATATTAAAATTATATCAACAGGCTAAATTGTTTAGGTTTAATATGTGTTAGGTATTAGATGTTAACATATTAAAATGATATCCACAGACTGAATTGTTTAAGGGTTGTATTTAGAAGTATATTAGAGTCAGGTCAAACAGGCTCAAGGAAGTTCATTGTTAAATTTTCAGTGTAAACATTTATACCTGAGAAATCACCAAATGCTACAAATCAGTTTTTGATTTATGATTTGTTGATTTCTAGAACTGAGAAGGGCAGCTAAGAGGTACAGTGGAGAGGAGTGGCCTGGAATCAGGAAGACTCATCTCCATGAATTTAAATCTAGCCTCTTATACTTATTAACTGTGTGATCCTGGGCAAGTCATTTAACTCTATTGCCTTAGTTTCCTCATTTGTAAAATGAGATGGAAAAGTAAATGGCAAGCCACTCTATTATCTTTGCCAAGTGTTTCACAGGCAACAACCACTATGCCAATTATTAGATAGGTGGAAACACTTGCACAGGTTCACTCTTGATCTGAGCAGACAGGAAGAGAGATACAATAAGGAGCTAAATAAGCTAACTTTATTCTAGTCCAGTCTTCTCAAATGGAGTTGCTAATAACGGGAGCACCAACTCCTACAGCTTCCCTACAATGCTTCTTTCAGGGGTGGGTGAGAATAGTAGGAGCTAAATCTGCTACGGGTCCCCTAAGCTTCGATGAGGGCCACTTGAGGCAAACACAGATTCTCCCCAAGCCTTCATGGGGGTCAAGCAAGGCTGGTACATGCATTCCTATATGCATTATCCAAATCCCAAATCCCCAGTTACTGACCATAGCCCACTTGATTTATAGGGCAACAGACAAGGAAAGCATCTTGTCAACGTTAAGCTCACAGGTTGACTTTAGCAATGTTGTCATTCAGCACAAGCATATTAAGTGTTACTCATGTTATTCCTATATCCCACTGAGCAAGTGTGGTGGAAATATCTGAGTCATAAGCCTAGGAAATATTATCTAACACCTAGGAACTAGAGATTGCTATGGCCATGGATCCTGAGAACTAAACTTTAAGCAAGAATAACAAAATCCTCCTTACTCACACCAAGAAAACTCCAAATGGCATCACAAAGAATTGGAAATGACTGAATAACAACAAAAGAACTTGAGAAAGTGACTAAGAACATGTTAAATGATAACCATGTAAATTAAAGTTAAAAGTCTGTCATGCATACATTTCTACTTGCCTCAATCCCCCCAGAGATTTCTTTGTTAAACATTTACTAGCATATTCCTGAGTATATTCTAGGCACATAGAACAACATGAATATGGGAAACGGAGGGATGAGTTTTGACACTGGTGAGTAGGCTTGCTGGAGTGTAAAGTATATAAAAGAATGTGAGACAAAAAATGCAGGGGGGAAAACATGAGCCAAAACATAAACTTCAAGTAAATCTCACTGGGGGTTGAAGTAGGGCACCAAAGAAACAAAAACAAATATAAAAATATTTATAATCAAAAGTCCTGGAATTTGAACCCAGGCTCAGTCTCTTAATGGATTAGTGACCTTGGACAAATCATTTCACTTCTCTATGTCTCACTTCATTTATCTCTAACATGAGGAGGTTAAATTTGATCACTGAAGTCCATTTCCGTTTCAATATTTTGTGATTCTTATCTTTGCCTTTTCTTTTAGAATCCCTTATGCCATCACCTAATATCCTCAATATCTTTCCCATGGGGTTTCTATATGAGCCATAGAAAGCCCCCAGATGTCCTTGGGCCTACTTTAGAAAACACTACTTTGTCACACCGAACATTATACAGGCAAGATGAGATTTTGGAACCTCCTGGGATTTTCAAAGCCACAGAGATGAGAATCAATAACAAGATTTCTCAAAGCAGAAACACATTTATAAAATATGCCCAGGTCCTATAAATATAATAAATAAATAAAAATAGAAGCTCAGTTCCTACCTGGGTAAAAGAAGAAGGAATAGAATGAGATTCATCACAGTCTGTGGCCAAACCTAAAAGGAAAGAAGGGTAGAATTTTCAGTGGGACAGACACAAAATATAGGTAAAATAAACAGAAAATGAGAAAATAGGGAGAAGATGGGTAGGCTTGCTATTGATGGAAAGCTTATTTCAGTCTGATAAATTGTAGAAACTATTTAAAATCTATTCAATAAAAAGAATGACCTCTTATAATGCTTCCCCAGTCTGAAAGACCTACTGTTATACTGAGCAAGTAACAAACTAGAAAGTTAAAGATGCCTCAGGACAGTTTTAACAGAATCACCCAATTTCTCTACTATTCTGATAAAGTTTTGAGAAAGTCTACATGTAGTGCTATTTACACAACTTCACTATTTCCTAATCATTTTTTGACATTGTCCACTACATGTCTTGGCATGCACTATCTGAGCTCAAACAACAGTAAATTTCTGGATTGGGAGACCTAAATGCAAGACATGTGGAGGGATACATCCTCCATCTCTCTTAACTAAAACAGGCAGGCTCTATTATATGTCTTGTCATTCTACAACAAGTATTTATTGAGCACCTACTGGGCAGAATTCTGTACTTGGCATTGGAATGTGGAAATCTAGGCTATGCCAAGCGTAAAGAGAAAATAGAGCCTGCCAGTTAAATGAAAACAAAGCAAAATTTCTAGACAATGAGTAGTTAACAATCTCATGCTTCATAAACATATTAGTAAGGGATGTGAATTTTCTATAGGTTGGCTGTCTTTCTTAAATGAAAATAATGCTGCTGACTGACCCATCAGAAAGAGAGAATATACTTTGAGTTGCTTTTCAAGTCATTGTGATGAATTTTCATGGCTCTTGTCTGTCCTCATTTAAGTCTGATGGCAGGCTGTTCTAAGTTAGTTGTTGGGAATTATAGTCTGCAACTATGGGGTAGTCTTCTCTGTATAAATAACTGAAATTTCTATTGTGTTTATGTTTTTATTATTAAATTTAAGTTTTTTATTATTAAGTTATTTATTTAAGTTTTTTATTATTAAATAATTCTCTGTAGCAATACTGTAAGTTGGATAGAATACAAATTATCATTCTCATTTCATACATGAGAAAACTGAGCCTCAAAAATTTGTCCATGATCATATACAAAATAAGCAGAAGATCTTGAATTCAAAACCTTAGCTTTTGGATTCAAGATTTGATGTTTTTGATAGTAAACATCACTGACTCACAAAATATTAAAATGT
The DNA here is from genome assembly GCF_028583685.1 of Petaurus breviceps papuanus. Classification (NCBI taxonomy): domain Eukaryota; kingdom Metazoa; phylum Chordata; class Mammalia; order Diprotodontia; family Petauridae; genus Petaurus; species Petaurus breviceps. The sequence goes on along the minus strand of NW_027187419.1, from coordinate 24,227,539 downwards.
TAAATAGGTGTCAAACTTGAAACATTGGCATGATTGATTTTTTTTACCTAATTATCTGAGGGGAAAAGATTGAGGGAGCAGGGAAGAGGGGAAAAGAAGAGTGGAAAGAAAGGAGAAGCATAAGAAGGAAAGGGGAGAAAGAGGACAGAGAAAGAAAAAGAGAGACAGACACAGAAAGGCACACAGAAAGAAACAGGCAGATAGAGACACAGAAAGATAAATACAGAGAAAGAGTTGGAAACAGAACAGGAGGAGAGGCAGAGAGACAAGGGGAAGGGGAATTCATGAACCATTTGGGCTCCAATTCCTGAGAAAGTAGAACCAGGAATAATTTTGTAGAGTCTCTAACAAAAATCAATGTCTCATGCCTCCATGCAGGGTACACCAGTATCCATCACATTTTGCTTTCTACAAAAGGATGTTCATGGGAGAATTCAGGATAATGTGTATCAAATATATATTATTTTTTCCTTGCAGAAAAAGGTTACACCAAAACTCATCAGGAATGGGAAAAAAAGTTATATTCCTAGTTGTGAGGAGGATCTATCAGGCTTCTCCTCTTCTGACTGCTACCTTCTCTAGGAGCCTAATCAGTGTGTAAGATTTCACTTTCATTTCACCTTGGTGCAGAGGGTTCCTTAGTACACTGTCCTCTCTCTTTCAGCTCCAGCCTTAGGCTATACTGCTTCAAGGTCACACATTCTCCATGTCTTCCCTTTATGTCTCATTGGGTACCTTTCACGCAAAAGCAGATCCACTCATACATACATATACATATACACAAACATACACAAATACACACACATGCACACTATATATGTGCACATACATGTATACCTATACCTATAGCCACACATGTGCATGTGTGTTTGTTTATGCCCTGGAGGTCTTCTTCCCATCATCAAGGAAAAAAGGGATTACAGATTTTTATTAATATATGCTTCTCACATATATAGTAGCTAGCCCTGTGCATATTGTGGTTCCTTAAAACACGTCAACTTCATTTGTGGTAGTAGCAATATGTTATTCATTGGTGAAAACCAAAACTATGGATTTACATAGACAAAGTTAAATCTTAATGGCTTCCCACCACATCCCTTTTTTTAGATAATTCTCCTAATCTTTTTTTTAATCCAAATAAATTTTATTAAAATTGTGCATTTCTTTTTTTTTCTTTGTGAGAGATATTTTACTTTAAAGTTCAATGCACAATATTAGCCTAATGCCTGGGATTGTAAGTGACTAAGCAAACAGGATCAGGTTCATTTTTTCAAGAATCTGAACTTTTGTTAATTGGGGGAAATTAATAATATTCTCTTTTAAAGTTGAATTTTAATAGGTTTCTAATGAAAGCAACAGCATTTCATGGAAGGTTGGTTTGGTTATATAAAAAGAACCAAAGGACAACATATATCAATGTAAAAAATAACTCTGATAAGTAGAATTTCAGTAGCACACAGTCCATAAGTAATATGTTTCTCTCCTAAAAACAGAAGAATTTGGCTTACACATAGGTTTCCCTAATAAAAAAGGGGATCTTTAGGTCCCATGAGGAACTTAGAATAATAAGACATTGAATCTAGGATAGCCTTTCCAATATTTCCTTCAGTGTTATTTATTGGCTCTTCCTCCTCCTTCTTTCCAGAAAGTGATCTACAGATTTTGTGTAGGAACTCTTCTCCTCTAAGAGGCTAGGTTCAGGGCTATTTGATCTTCTTCAACTGCTGACTCTTCTCTATATAGATGTTACCATGGGGGTGGCTAGGTGGCGCAGTAAATAGAACACTGGCCCTGGAGTCAAGAGGACCTGAGGTCAAATCTGGCCTCAGACATTTAACACAAACACACAAAAAAAACTAGCCATGTGACCTTGGACAAGTCACTTAACCTCAATTGCCCTACCTTTTCCCCTCCAAAAAGCAAATAAGTAAATAAATAAACAAACAAATAAATAAATAAATACATGTTACCATGGAACACATTTTTATATACCAATGTCAGTGCAAGTAAGGTGAGATTTTTGTTGTTTTTCTTTCTGGAGCTCAGTTTCCCACACTCATGTTAAAATGTAAACATCTGAAGGATAAATCTCCTTTGAATGTTGATAATTCACAGCTGTGCTGAGTCACAGAGGTTGTGCTGCCTTCTGGCTCTGAAACTATTAGTTGAAATATATATATATGTATATATATATATATATATATATATATATATATATATATACTGGGGGATTGGTATTTTATTTTGGGGCTCACTAACGGGAAGAATGTTTCTTTGTGATTTGTCCAGATGAGACTCTAGGTAGCCATTGGTAGGGAGCTCCCCAATTTTGAGAATACAGATGTTGGCCTTTCCTTGTCTGGTGATTATGTATCTATTACTTTGTTTAAACAGTTGGAGCCTTGTCTATTGGATCTCTTTGCTAATTTCTCTGTTTCTCTGCTTGAATTTTCTCCATGTTCAGGGTGCTGACCTTTTCCCTGAACTAGTGAATGACTCATGCATGTTTAATTAAAGTAAAATTGTTGAAACTTTGAAGCTGTCTTTACTTTAGAAAAGCAGGTCAAAGAAACTGTGCTAGCAGTCCATCCTGGGTATACTAGGGTGCTTGCTAATATAACCACATGCTTCCCCCATGTTTGATTGAATACTTTATCCCACAAGGACGCAAAGTCTTACATGTATGATTGTTTACTATCTATCTGAATCTTTAGGTCTTCTGTTTTTCTACAACTAGGTGTCTCCCACTTCTCAGAATAAAATTCCAAGTTACAGTAGAAATTAAGTTATTCCTAATGGAATTCAAGTTCCTTAAGGTCAAGAGGAGGTATATGTGTGTATGTGTGCATGTTTGTAACTTCTTAATATGGTGCCTTGATGTATTAGATTGAAAGTCCCAGAGTCAATCCCAAGTTAAGTGAATGAGCGTGATGCAATCAAGAATCATTAATTTTGATCATGAGGAAATCTAGGAAAAGAAAAGGAATTCACAACTTATTAAACATTTAGCCTTGCAAAGATTATTTCTCACTTTGTTAAGGAGAAATATCAATGCCAAAAAAGTCTCTATCACTGGAGGGCAATGAGGGATTTTATGCCATTTATAGGGAAATATTATCAATGTGGGAACAAAATTCTAATATAAGGGTGCCAATGAGGAACAAGGAAAATTCTTTGCCTAACTCCTACTGAGAACTCAAGAAATGTAATTTCCCAGGTCAACTACCACAGCATGGGAATAGGAAACTAAACAAGCATCAATATAAAAATTCAAATAAAAATTCAATAAAGAGAAATATGATTTAGAAAATGAAATGGAAAAGATCACCTTAATTATCTAGGATTTGTAGAAAAGACTATTTGTATTTTGTGTATTTGTAATAAATGAAGTAAAAGGAATGAGAGGAAGGAAAGCCGCAGAAATATATATTGCTGCAAATACTTAATAAGGATTATATATGATTTTCTTTCTAGTGCCAAACATTTTGAGATTTACAATTTGCACTGTGAAAGTTATAATGGATCTAAGCACAGAATATAAATTCTCCCCTAAGATACTCACATCCTCCAGGAAGCATAGATGTAACCACAAAGTGGGTATAAGAAGTGCCTTTCATGGTCTTATTTTCAAAGAAAAACAAATCTAGTTCAGTTTTGCAGTGTCTGTTGCCCAAGGTTTGAGGCAAATACCCTTCCCCAATGTCTTTATTACAATTGAAATTGCGTATTATAGATGAAAGATAACTGAGCTGGTAAAATATAATTTTTTCCTCTTTTAAAAATCTTTTATAATAAAAAGTGAGGTGGAAGAGAGGAGCCCCTCTTGGGAAAAAATACAAACTTTTTTGTTTATTTCAATTATGCTCAAGTCTTCTATGATATCAAGAAGACTTGGATTTATCCACAGAAATAAGATACCATCTGCATGATGTGATTTCAGAAGCCCTGGAAAAGGACCTTGCCACTCAAAATATATCCCAATCAATTTATTAATATCTGCTATTCCTTTAAAGAAGAACCAACTTTTCTTTCCACATTTTGAAGTAAGCCATAAAATTCAGAAAGGGTACAGATGTTCTTAACTTAAGTTTATACTAAGATGTTGTAATAGAGATAAACACTGCTTACTTTATTATTTTGCTCAGGACTAACCATAGCTAAAAATTCCTGACTACATGTGACTTTTAGCAAGTTGCTCAACTCTGATACTCTATTTCCTTATCTTTAAAATTAGAAGTTTGATTAAGTCACCTATAAGGACACTCTCAACTAAAAATCTATGGTCCTTGCAAATGCAATAAATTCAACTTTATGGTGAAGATATATATATGTAAAATATATAAAGTATTTTGAAAATCTGAAAGTACTATGTAATGCTAGCTATTGTTATTATTACAATTGTTATTATTAATTGCAAATCAGAGTGTGAACACAGTTGATGCAGATCAAGGGAAAAGTGTTAGAGAACTCAATTCAGTTCAGTTCATTTTAACAAATATTCATTGGTACCCAACTATTTATTAGTAAGTGTAAAGCCAAGCACAAGCAGCTTTCCATAAGACTGCTGCTGCTGTGAACAGTTTTAAGGCTCTGATCACATAGTATAGTGAACTATATTTTATTCAGCAGTAAACTAAACATTCACAGAAACCAAAGTACAGCATTCACAATTTTATAACATAACAACTTATCACTAAAGTAGCCACATAGTTTTAAACAAAGGATATCATTCAGTAAGTCCTTAACTCAATCATCCTTAGGGAGCAAGCCTCCTTAAGGGACACAAAATAAAAAGCTCAAAGTTCTCCACCCCTAGGTCACATTGTCTTAATCTCTCAGTCAAAAAGTCTTTTTTTTTTCTTGATTGGAGATTAGTTTTCAATCATGCTTATGAGTTACAAGGTACAGAGTACAAAGTTCTCCCACCCCTAGGCCACAGTAAATCATGATCTTCTCAGTCAGCATTAAGTACCTAAGGAGATATCTTTTCATCTTGACTCAAGGCTGGCTCCCAAATTCCATGGTTCCTCTTCAATGGGTCCAGTTACTGTCTGAATCTACCTAACTGTCACCTGAATTCACAGATAGGCAGCTCTCAGCTCCTTATCCAGCTCCATATTGAAGCTCACAGTGTCCAGTCCACATCAAGTCCTTTACAGTTTCTGTTTCTGGGAAGACAAAGCTTAACAGAGCCACAATAATATTCATCCACATTCCTGGCACCATCATCATTTTGCTATCTGCCTGTGAAATCAACAGAGACCCACAAACAAGGTCTGAGAAGTCAACACAAGTCATCAGTAAAGTCCCAGGACCTCCAAAACCCTCCTCCAGGACTTCTGTAAACAGATAACAAGAAAATCCTCTTTCAGGGCTTCCAGTAAGGTCCCAGGGCTTCTATGCAAAGTGTTACAAAACACAAATCAACACAGACAAACAGAGTACCAGGATACCACAAGTTTTCTCCTTCCCAACTCTGCCACCATAAGTGTTCCCTTCTCAGTTCTGCTTTCTCCCAGTTTGTGCTCAGCTTTTTATCTGGTCATTAACTCCTCCCTGTTCCAGCCACCTCTTATGTCCTTCCTGTTCCTGTCTTTGACAAGTCCCTCCCACTGTGGGTTTCACAAGTTCTGTTTCTTAACAAAAATTTGATATAGTCATGGGCAAGGCTCAAAAGAAACTCAAACTTAAACAAGGTGCTAAATAATTAAATAGCTGAAACAAGATTTCTAAGTATTTCTTTGGTTACAATTATAGTAAGAAACTAAAATTTTGTCCAAAGAATATATGTCATCTTACCATGCACATGTGGTCTGAACCAAACTTTCCTCCTGGAAATAGTTATATTCAACAAACCACATTTTATTTTTATCCCCGACCCTCAAACAGTACTGGAGCATGAACCAGGATCACTAATCTCATCTGCTATATATCTTCATTTGAAAATCACCAGCACAGTTTTACACATAGAAAGCCCAAGTTTTTGTAGGGAAGAGGAGCTGAGGAGGCAGAGAAGAAAGAAAAGGATACTAATTATGTAATCATTTTGTATTTGGAATGCAGCTCATTATCTAGACCAGGTTCTTCTTGGTTTAGTATTTCTATAACTGCATGGTGGCCACCTCCTCTTCTTATTGGTTTGTATTGAATCTGGTTGTGCCCATTTTTCATGTGATGTTCTTTCTCCTACTGCATTCTTCTAGGTTAAGTCCCTAGAAAAAATGAGGCCATACATTCCTAAGAATAAGGCTTAAGCCACTAAGGTTATTTCTCTTGGTCTTCAGGAATGTTAACCAATTATTTAACATTACATCTCTAAACATTTTTACTAGTTGTATTTTATACATGAGATTCTTGTTCAATGACAAAACATTTAAAATAAAAATTAGGAGACTGAGCCTTTTAAATATTAACATTTCACAATGAACAAAACTAAAATATATAAGGAAATAGCCACTAAATGAAGCATGGTTCACAAAGATTGTTTGGATTGTTGAATAAAGTAGCTGGCAGAAATTATTTAATGTTGAACAATGCTATCTCAATCCTGAAATTGACACCCTACCTCCCCCCCCCTCAATACTCACTGCTCTGGGTCCACTCCCTCCCTATGATCGGAGAGGGTAGAGTGTGGACATTGGAAAATTCTTCTAAATCTGTCATTTAGGAAAAGCGTAAAAGGCAGTTATCTTGGGTCAGGGAATGTCTTTTTGCCTTTCTTTGTATTCCCAGCTCTTAGTATAGTTCCTGCCATTTAGTAGATGTTTGAGATATGTTTATTTGATTACTTACTCACTATTTTTAAATATATATTTCACGGAAAACTTGGTTAACTCTTTTTTTCCTTTTTTTCTATTAAAATTTATTTTTCTAAAATTTAAATGCACAAGAAAAGAAAAAGAAATATAGTATAAACTTATATATTAAAATTTAAATACAAAATAAGGAAGAAAAAAAGATATCATGTGCACAGCAAAATGTCAAAGGATTCAAAATAAATAGTATTAAATTTCCATTTCAAGAAATCCCATGTAATAAATACTAGAGATTGTGCTGAGAGCTATCTATCTTTCCTTTGTTTCTGTCTCTTTTCTTTTGTTCTCTGTTGTGCACTCTTTTCCACCTTCCCCCCCCCCCACCTCCAAAAGGCTACAATTAATCATGGATATATTAATATATAGAAATAAACATACATACATACATACTGACATATATATGAACATAAATTTTTCCTAACAAATTCTATTTACATTAGTTTTATCTTTGTGCATATCTCTTTTCCTATTCTTCCTGAATCCTAACTTTTACCCACAACCTTGCCCTCCTATTACTTTACCTACACCCCTTCTAAAGATTGCTCCTTATTGTCCTATTCCCATTAATCTAAACACCCTTATATACCCCCCTTAACCTATTCCCTCATCTTCCCCTCTAGAGAGCCCTCCCTTATCCTCTCCCCAATGCCTATCCCCTTAGAGTTTTGTTTCCTTCTGAATTTAGAAGATTATTACACTCTTTTAAATACACACACACATATACATGTGTTGTTTCCTCTTTATTATGTCACTTGTAATTAGCAATTAGTCTTTGGTAAATACCTTATATTTTTTATGGGTCTTTTGTGTAAAATCTCTTAAGTTTAGATTTTTATTTTTTTTTTAAAGTGCTGTACATCTGACAATTCATTAAATAACCATTTTTTTTCATTCAGGATTAAGTTTAGCTTTTCTGGATATGATATTTTTGGACAGAAACTCAATTCTTTTGTTCTTCAATATGTAATGTTCTAAGCCCTGTAGTCTTTTACTGTCACCACTGCTAGGTCTTGTCTGATTCTAATTGACCCAGTCCACATTACAAATAGTATTTTTAAGACAAAAAAGGCAAAAATAATGAAAAAACAGAACAGAATAACCAACAAATACACAGAAAAAATTCTGAAATATGTGCAATGTATAACAAATGTGGGTTTCCCGACTATGCAATGAAGTGAGATTAAAGTATCTCATCATATATCTTCTTTTGAACCATGGCTTATTCTTTATAATTTTGCAAAATTCACCGTTGAATATTTTAGGGTTATTGTTTCCCTTTACATTGTTGTAATGATTAGATGTATTGCTTTTGTGCCTCATCACTCTACAACTATTCATGATGATTTTTCTGTTTCTCTGCATTCATCTCATTTGTCATTTCTTACAGCACAATAATATTTTGTTAAATTCAGGTACTACAATTGGTTTATCAATTCCTTAATTCATGGGCATATTTACAAACTTTTGCTAGGGAAAAAAAAGTGATTCTATAAATGTTTGTGTGTTTGCAAATACTTCCTTCCTATCAATGGCCTCCTTTTGGTATATGCCTAGAAATGGAATTAAAAGTTATAGATATTTTAGGGATTTTATTTCAATAGTACCAAATGATTAGCTTTTAAAATAGCTGAGATAAAAATATCAAACTATCTCAAAGTAAAGTATCATATAATTAGGAAATAAGAATACTTCTACTTTATAATTATATGTGTATGATTTACTTCTCATATCTTATTGCTATTAGTAGTTTTCCCAGAATTATATCAAATAAAATAATGATGAAAGGACACTCTTGCTTTACTCACATTATTGGAAAAGTTTCTACTGTACACAATTGTATATGTCAACCCTTGCTTTTGATTTCAAATACATGCTTTTTATGGTTTTAAAAAGGGTGCTCTCCACCCATAGTTTATAAAATTTTAGTATTAATAAGAATTGTATTTTTAAAAGGTTTTTCTGCCTTTATTAAAATAATCATATTTTGGGGTGGCTAGGTGACACAGTGAATAGAGTACCCAACCCTGGAGTCAGGAGGACCTGTGTTCAAATCTGGCCTCAGACACAAAGCACTTATTAGCCATGTGACTTTGGGCAAGTCACTCAACCCCAATTGCCCTGCCTTCCCCCTCCAATAAAAAAGAAAGAAAGGAAATAATCATGGTTTTTTAGATGCTTATGTTTTTAATATGGTTAATAGGGTAGAATTTTTTATGCTAAATCATATTTCCAACACTGCTCTAAATTAATTTTTGGTCAACATAATTTATTTATTGAACGAATTATTGTAGTATCTTTTACAAGATTTACAATTGTTGAATCAATATGCATGAACTATATTTGTCCACAATTGTCCTTCTGTGATTTGTCCTTTCCTAATTTAGGTAACCAATCTCTGCTTATCAAATAAAAAAAATCTGGTACGGTACTTTCTTAATTTTTGAAAATAATCTTGAAAGTATTATCACTAATTTTCCATTAAAGTTTGATAGAATTTTCCAGTGAATTGATCCAGACCAGGAGATGTTTCTTTGATAGTTTTTGATTGTTCAATATACATTTTTTAAGAATAGGTTATGTAGGGGTGGCCTGGTGGTGCAGTGAGTACGAGCACCTGCCCTGGCGTTGGGAGACCCAGGATCGGTTCCGGCCTCAGATGCTTGGCACCCACACAAAATAACTGGCTGTGTAACTTTGAGCAAGTTACTTAACCCCAATTTCTTTAAAAAAAAAAAGAGTGGGTTATGTAAGGTCTCTATTTGATCTTACATTAGTTTGAGTATTTTTAAGATAATATTTTCATTGCTCTTTTCAGTTTTTTTCATACAACATTATAATATTTTTTAATAATTCAATTTCTTGTGATTTTGTTGTGATATCAAATTTTATTTAATATTTTATTTTGTGTTCTGCCTTTTAATCTGATAAAGTAAAGTTTTGGCAATTATATTAGATTTTTTTCAAATAATCCACTTATAGTTTTATTTATATATTCTATAGTTTCATTTTTTTTCAACTTGTATATTTACATTCTAATTGTTATTTACTTAAGAACTGATTTTAGGTTTATTTATGAGTTGGCTTTCTAATTTTCTGAATGTCTATTCAATTCATTAATTCTTTGTTCTTATATTTGCTTGATGTATGTTTGTAAAGATATTTTTTTTTCTCCAGAGGTCTGTTTTATTTAGCTGTAAGAAATTTTGGTATGTTGTTTTATTATCATTTTCTTTCACCTAATTATTAATATTTTCTCTAATTGTTTTAGCTCATTAATTAAATAAAATTTAATTCTTTAGGTCTGTATTTTCATCTGTATTCTGTTTTGCCATCTGAACTAATTGCTATTTTTTATTGCATTATGGTCTATAAAGGATTTGTTACTATTTCTTACATTTTATGTTTGTTTAAACAAATAGCTCTTTTCCCTAGTTAAGAGGACAACAAAACTCTCAAGTATAGCCCAAACCAAATTGAAATATAATTGGTAAATATTTAAGAAAGCAAAAAAATAGTATTGAAGATAGATAATGCTAATATGTGGTTTTCTAATCCAATATGTGGTCCACAGGGATATTTAAGTGTAGTTTAGTGTGCCCTTTTTTCACTTGATTTTGACACCACTGTCCTGGCACACAAACAATTTTTGGAATAATTCCATATGGTTGTGAGAAATATTCTTTAGTAGTACCAGTCAGAAGATAACATATGTCTTTTCAAATTTGTTTCTCCATCAATTTACTTGGTTTCATGTTTCCCATTTTGTTTTTCTTTCATTTAGACATGTTCTTAACTGAAAGGATGTGGAAATCATCCACCAATATTATGTTACTGACTATTCCTTTTTGGCCCTCAGTTATTTTTTTCCTTTGTGGATTTAAATGTTAAGGCATTTGGAGCATATAAGAATAATGCTGGTTTTTTTTAACCTAGTTTTGTTTTTCAGCAATGGAGTTTCTTTCTTTATCCCTTTTTATAAATAGAATGTTTGAGTGCTCTTTTTTATAGAATGATTGCCGCTTAAGCATTTAATGAGACATTAACCTAATACATAATACAATTTTTTGCTCTTTATTTTTTGTTCTGTGTGTGTATATATATAAAATTTCTTATAAAGCACTGATTATATAGGTTTGTTTTCTTACTGATTTATCACTATATTTTTAAAATTTATTCATTGTTTAATTCATTTACATTTAAAAATGTAAGAATTAGGCTTATTTTTTCATCCATTTACCTCTAATAATAGCTGTTGTTTTCTAGATTAGGGGTTTTTCTTTTTCTATAAACATAGTGTGTCACTATTTTTAGTTTAATGTATTTTTTCTTTTAAATAATATTTTATTTTTTCACAACTATATGTCAAGACAGGTTTTTTGGATCTTTGTGCTGCTGAGAAGAGCCAAGTTTTTCGTAGTTAGTCATCACATAATATTGCTGATATTATTTACAATGTTTTCCTGGTTCTGTTAATTTTACTTTGTATCGGTTCATACACGTCTTTCCAGGTTTTTCCAAAATCTGCCTATTCATCATCTCTTATGGCACAATAGTATTCAATCACATTCATATGCTACTATTTGTTCAGCTATATTCCAACTGATGGGTATCCCTTCAACTTCCAATATTTTGCAAACATGAAAAGGGATAGTATTAGTATTTTTGCACAAATAGGTCCTTGCCTCTTTTTTATGAAATTTTTGGGATATAGACCTAGTAGTGGTATATTTCTAGACCAAAGGGTATCCACAGTCTGGTTGCCTTTTGACCATGGTTCCAAATTGCTTTCTAGAATGGTTGAATAAGTTCCAAACTCCACCAATAATGCATTAGTGTCCCAATTTCCCAAATCCTCTTTAATATTTATAATTTTCCTTTTTTTGTCATATTACCCAATCTGATAGGTATGAGGTGGTACTTCAGAGTTGTTTTAATTTGCATTTCTCTAATCAAAAGTGATTAAGAGTACTTCATATGTCTGTAGATAGCTTGATTTCTTCATCTAAAAAGTGTTCATATTCTTTGAAAATTTATCAATTGGGAAATTGCTTGCATTCTCATGAATTTGACTCAGTTCTCTATATGTTTGAGAAATGAGACCTTTAGGAGAGACACTTGCTGTAAATATTTTTCCTAGCTCTCTGATTTCCTTTTATTCTTGGTTGCATTAGTTTTGTTTGTGCAAAATCTTTTAATTTAACATAATCAAAATTATCTATTTTACATTTAATAATATTCTTTATCTCTTGTTTGGTCATAAAGCTGTAACTCACATAAATTCTCCTTTAAGTATTTGGATGCAATACCACTTGATAAGTATATAGTATCAATATTCTTCACTGTCTATGGTACTTTTAGCAAAATGTAGTTTCCTTTCCTATTTCTTTTAATTAGGTGTAGTTTTGCTTTTGCTTCAAAATATTGTTATCTCTCTTTTTTTTTTTACTTCAGCTAAACCATAATAGATTCTGGTCCAATCCTTTACCTTTACTCTCTGTGTGTCACTCTGCTTCAAATGTGTTTCTTGTAGGCAACATACTGCAGGAATATGGTTTTTGATCCACTCTGTTAACTACTTACATTTTATGGGAATTTTCATTCCATTCACATCCACAGTTATGATTAACACCTCTTTACTTCTCTCCATCCTACTCTTCCTCCTGTTCATCATCCCTATCCTTTCACCCTTTCTCTCCTCAACTGTGTTTCAATTGTGTCTAGTTAGTGCCTCTCAAGCCTGTCCTCTCTTCTCTCACTGTTTCCCTACACCACATTTACTTAATCTCCTCCCCTCCAACTTCCAGACAAGTTATACAGATTTCTATATTCAACTGATTGTGTATATTCTTCCCTCTTTGAGCCAATACTGATAAGAGTAACGTTCAAAAGATATGAACAGTTTTCAGATGAAGTAATCAAAACTTTCTATCAATGATATGAAAAATGATCCAAATCACAATTGATTGGATAAATGCAAATTAAAACAATTTTTGAGGCATTACTTTACTCCTCTCATATTGGCTAATAGGGCAGAAAAGGAAAATTACAAATACTGGAGAAAATGTAGGAAAACTGAAACACTAATGCACTGTTGGTGGAATTGTGAACTGACACAATCATTATGTAGAGTAATTTGGAACTATGCCAAAAGGGCTATAAAATCCAATGCATACCCTTTGACTCAGCAATACCAGTATTAGACTAGATTCCAAAAGAGATTTGAAAAGAAAAAAGACCTATATGTACAAAAATATGCATAGCAACTCTTTTCTGATGGCAAAAAATTGGACATTGAGCCCATTATTTGGGGAATGGCTGACCAAGTGTAGTACATGATTGTGATGGAATACTATTGTGCTATAAGAAATGATGAGCAAGATGCTCTCAGAAAAACGTGGAAAGACTACATTAACTGATGCAAAATGAAAAGAACAGAATCTAGAGAACACTATACAGGAGTAACGAGAGTAACAATTGCCACAAGCATAAAACCAATCATGAGCAGCTTTCCAGAGGCCAGCTACTGTGAATAGCTCTAAGGTTCTGGTCACATAATATAGTGAACTCTATTTATTCAGCAGAAAACTAAAGCAAAACATTTACAGAAACCAAAGTACAGCATTCACAATGATATAACATAACTTATCACTAAAGTGGCCACATAGTTTTAAACAAAAGATATCATTCAGTAAGTCCTCAACTCAATCATCCTTAAGGAATATAAAATACAAAGGTCTCCCAACCCTAGGTCCCATTGTTTTAATCTCTCAGTCAAAAAGTCTTCTTTCTTCTTGATTGGAGACTAGTTTCCAATCATCCTTGACTCAATCATTCTTAAGGGGTACAAGGTAAAAATACAAAGTTCTCTCACCCCGAGATCACAGTAAATCATGATCTTGTCAGTCAGCACTAAGTACCCAAGGAAAGGTCTTTTCATCTTGGCTCAAGGCTGGCTCCCAGATTCCATGGTTCCTCTTCCATGGTCCCAGCTTTCTCCTCAATTCAACCAACCATCACCTGAATTCACAGGTAGGCAGCTCTCAACTCCTCATCCAGTTCCTCATCTAGTTCCTGTTACATATTGAAGCTCACAGTGAGTCCACCTCAAGTCCTTTGCAGTTTCTGTTTCTGGGAAGATACAGCTTAACAGAACCAAAACAATATTCATGCACTGTGCTGGCACCATAATCAATTCACTATCTGCCTGTGAAATCAACATAGATTCACAAACAAGGTCCAAAAAGTCAACACAAATCATCAGCATGGTCCCAGGACCTCTGAAACCCTCCTCCAGGACTTCTGTAAACAGACAACAAGAAAATCCTCTTTCAGGGCTTCCAGTAAGGTCCCAGGGCTTCTGTACAAAGTATCACAAACACAAATTAACACAAACAGGGTGCCAACCACCACAAGTATTCCCTTCTCAGTTCTGCTCTGTACCAGCTATGCTCAAGCTTTTTATATGTCATTAGCTCCTCCCTATTCCACCCATCTCTTATGTCTTTCCTTTTCCTGTCTTTGGCAAGTCCCTCCCACTGTGGGATTCACAGGTTTTGTTTCTTAACAAAGACTTTATATAATCAGGGCAAGGCTCAAAGACACTTGAACTGAAACAAGGTGGCAAATAATTAAATAACTGAAATAAGTTGCTAAGTATTCATTTGCTTGCCATTACAAAAAGGTACTCTGATTCACCATCTACTGAGACAGGATGAGAGGAGTTTCTAAGAATCAAATCTCTATCCATATACCCATTGTAAGGTCCTCATCTCCTTTATTGATTATCTCTCTTTTCTCTTGGGTGCATTCACCATTGCTACACTTTCATTCAATTAGTGATACAAGATTTCTCTCGCTCCTTTTCAGTCATTCACTTTGCTTCTTTGAATATTCTCTTCTACACCCACTTTTATTTTTCCTGAGAGACAAGAGACATTATTTTCTCTTCATTGTTAGCCTTTTACCTTATTAAGATACACCTGGAGGTCTACTGGACCTATATTTATAATGGCTTGCAAAACAAAAATGTTAACAATTCAGTGAAATTATTTCCACCTTGGTAATTGGCAAGGACTGTTTCTCCACTATCACTTCTATTTGCCTTCACCAGTGTCTCCTGAACTACTGTTAGAAAGAGATTAGTTCATGGTCACTTTATTGACATTTTGTTGTTGTTGCCCTTGGTTGTTCATATTTGTTTACATTGTTTGGATTTTTTGATGCCTGGGATATTTGACAAGCAAATGATTTCTTAAATTCTAGTGTCCTTTATAGTAATACATTGAACAGCTCTGTCACTTTTATTGATGTCAATATATGTATGTATGTATGTATGTGTGTATATATACATACATATATATATATATACATAAAATTTATTTTTCTTTGATAGTCTCAGGTTGGCATGATATATTACCTCGGGGTATGTTATATATATATTTATATATATATAAAAAAATCTATATATATATATATATATATATTGTAACCAAATAAAAACAACAAATTTTTTTACTTTGTTTGGATTTTTTTTTGCGTG
>NW_027187419.1:24171580-24211785 GCF_028583685.1 Petaurus breviceps papuanus | reverse complement strand
CCCTTGAAGACATTACTTCATTCTCCCCCATAGCTTGTAATGAATGCAGAATAATCCTTTATAATTCAAATTTCACCACCTTTATATTCAAACATCTTTCTCCTGGTTACTTACAGAATTTTATTCTTTATAATTGGAATTTTAAAATTTATACCCTATTTGTTTTTAAGTTCCAGAATATTTTGCCCCTCCTCCTTTCCCAGGTGATCTGTGGATTCTTTAGACAGACACTTTGCTTTGTGTGTTCAGGAGTTCTGTGATATTTATTGCATTTGTTCTTCCAATATGGTGTTTACTTCTCCTTACGTCCTGTGATTTTGGGGAGACTTATACTCTTTAAGTTGTCTCTGTGTGTCCTGATTTTTTAATCCCTGTGTTTTCCATAAATGAATATAAATTTCATTTATCATCATTTTGTTTTTCTTCTTTTTCCCCCAGATTTTCCACATCTGTTTGTTTGTATTCCAAATCAATGATTCTCTTTTATTTGGAAAGATGTTTGCCACTGTGGATTCAAGTTTGTTTTTTGCTTATTTGTTTTTTATTGTGGCTATTGTTCTGTTATCTCAGTGATTTCTGACTCTTTGTTACCCAATTTGGGGTTTTCTTGGAAAAAAAATAATAGAATGGTTTTCCATTTCCTTCTCCAGCTCATTTTACAGATGAGGAAACTTAGGCAGCATTAAGTAACATGACCAGGGTCATATAGCCAGTAAGTGTCTGAGACTGGATGGGAATTCAGGTCTTCCTAACTCTAGGCCCAAACTCTAACTACTGTACCACCTAGCTGCCTCTTTTCTTTTAAATAGACCATAAATAATGCTTTCACAATTCTTATAGCTCTCTTAAATCACTTGGGAATCTATTGCTGTAGTGCCACGCTCTCTTCAACAGATTCCCCTCCCTCATCAAATATGTTTATTCATCTTTCTTAGGCTTTGGGTTGCTAGATGGTACAGTGGATATCATGCAAGATTTGGAATCAGGAAGACTTGAGTTCAAAACTTGCCTCACATACATATGAGCTGTGTGACAACAAAAGTACCACTTACCTTCTCTCAGGTTTAGTCATTTTAGAAGCAAAATGGAGATCATAACACATAACTATAGGATTTTATTGTGAAGACTAATTGAGATAAAACTATGAACCACTTTCCCAAATTTAGAATGCAATATAAATTCTGGCATTATTATTGTCTTGCAATACTCATTCAGATATATTTGAACTTATTTTACATCCTGAAGGCAATTCTCCCTTCTGTTTTTGATATCTTCCTTGTTGGCTTATCTCCTGATTCCCAATGTCTTTAATTGAACTTTTTTCCTCTTGATATCTTTAGTAATTTCAGTGGTTTTTTTTTCCCTTTATATTCCTCAATCTCTCACTTTCTGATTCCTTTGCTTTCATTGTTAGATCTTCTAACATGTAAATTAAAAGCTAATTCAACCTCCTCTCTCACTGGGGAATTCAGTAATTTATTTCTCAGTGGCCTAAGTCCTTGCATCACTTGACTTCTGGGGAAATAAAACTCATCTCAGATGAATGACTACTTCCTTTTTGTTTTCCAGGCCAGTCAAAGCAATAAAAACCTGGCCTGCTGGTCTCAAAACACCCTCTACCCTATACACACACCCTTGAACTTTCCCTTCCCTGTAGTTTCCCCTTTTCCTTAGTTCTCTACCTGAGTACTATTACAGTTGAATATAGGGCAGCTAGGTGGCACGGTGGATAGATCACTGGGCCTGGAGTTAGGAAGATTCATCTATCTTCCATGATTGTTGTGAAGAGAAAATGAGACAGCATTTACAAATAGAATATGTAAACCAAACCTTAAAGTGTTATATAAAGGGGAATGTGTGTGTGTTTATGTGTCAGTGTGTGGGTGTGAGCACACACGTGTATGTGTAGTAGCAACCACACTGACATACCCAGGATGGCTGCTAAGACAAGTTCTTAGACCTGATTTACTAGGAAAGATAGCTGTTTAAGGGGTCAACGATCTTTGTTTAAATTACATTCACTAGTTCAGGCAAAAAGTCAGCACTCTGAACTTCAGAGAAAATACAAGCAGAGAAATCAAGACCAACAGACAGGGATCTGATATCCCTGGATCGAGAAAGCCTTTACATCTGAGCAGGCTGAGGGCTCTGAACATACAGCCACTCAGAATCTCCACCAGGGAGTCACAAGATCCTTCTCATAAACAAACCCTCAAAGCAAAATACCAACTCATGTATATATACACTTCTCAGAGCCAGAAGGCATCACAACCCTTTTGACTCAGTATCTAATTAGAAATTAGCAAAAGGTGTGAAAGTCTTCCTACAAGCAAGCCTCCCCTAAGCAAGTTTCATTTAATGGGCTCCATGTAAGGCCTATTAATGGGTGGGAAGATCTTAAATCCAATTAACATAACAGTGTGTGTGTAATGGGAATGTAAATTTAAAGATCTTCCCTGCCCCTAGGCTAAAGTGCACCTGGAGCCTGGGGTGGGAGGCTTGTTTTTCAGTAGATACTTCTTGATTGGCCAATGAGTCAATGAGGTTGTTACATTCTCTGAGCCACGAGAAGGCTATATAAGCCCTGATGTGTAGCTTTCTTTTGGGGCTCACTTTGAGAAGTGTTCTGTGATTTGATATGGATTATGGGAAGCCGTTGTCCAGAGCCCCCCGGCTTTGAAAAACCCAGATATTGTTTGGTATGGATGTAATGGTTGGACAGTTTGGAAATCTGTCTACTTGATCTGTTTCTGTCTTGATAATTCTGTCTGTATACTCTGAAGTTCGGGGTGCTGACCTTTTTCCCCTGAACTAGGTAAACGATACATATTTGACTGATTAAAGTAAGCTTGTTAACCCATTTTGAGTTGCTTTCCTTTATCAAAGCAGATCCAAGAACCTGTGTTGGCAGCAAACCCTGAGGACGCTTGGGGTGCTTGCCACTACAGTGTGTGTGTGTGTGTGTGTGTGTGTGTGTGTAAAATGTATTAGCAGTCCAAGCAGTCATTCTCATGACACAGAAAAAAAAACTATTCCTTTATCTTATAAGTCACATGACCTGGAAGTTCCACATTAGCCTCATAAATGTGTACCTTGACTCATCTCCTAGCCCTCTTCTCTAATCCCTTCTTCAAATAACTTGTAAGGTGATTTTTCCCCAAGTGTAGTTCTGAACATATCACTCTCCTCTTCCAGTGTCTTTTTATGAATTCAAAAATAAAATATGAACTTTTCTCCTTTACATTTAAAATCCCTTCAGCACCAAATTACCTTCTTGGCACTAATATCCCTCTTCATATACACTGTAGCCTGGAAACTAGCCTTTATATTTTTCCTCAAAAACAACAGTTCATTTTTTATCTCTCTACCTTTTCCTTGGCTGTTTCCTTTGCCTAAAATTTACTTCCTTCTCATTTCAGCCACTAAGAATTAGTTTCCTTCAATGTTCTGCTCAAAATTCACCTTCCCCATAAGGGCTTCCCCCAGAATATTCATTTATTAATGCATACCACCGATAATTATTTGTTTCATATTTCATATATACCTATATTTATAAATGGGCAAATAGGTGGAAGACTTATTTTCGTGATTTTATATCTGGCTTCAGAAATTTACTAGTTGTGTGACCCTGGGCAAGTCACTTAATCCGATTTGCCTCAGTTTCCTCATCTGTAAAATGAACTGGAGAAGGAAATGGCAAACCACTCCAGTATCTTTGTCAAGAAAGCACCAAATGTGGTCCCTCAAAGAGTCAGACACAACTAAAAGGATGCAAAAAAAACATGTGTATATGATGTTGACAATTGGTTGGTCACACTGGTGACGGTTGGTTGGTGAGCAGCAGCAATTATGCTTTCAAATCAATCATGGCAAAAGATATTCTATATGATGCCTCTTCTGCTCCTGCCCCCCAGTTAGAGAGGAAAACCTAGGAAACCATGAGGCTACTACTTGGGAAGTTACAACTTCAGGAGGAATTCAATTTCTATATTCTTTTGGGGGAGGGAGAAGTTCAAGATCTGGTAGATTCCTCATTGAAATACTTCTTCATTTTAACTTGTTCTGTTAAAATGTAAATATAACAAATTTTTAAATTTCACACTCTTTAAATAATAATTATTTTCCTATTGTTGCCCCTTTTTATTTATGGTGTTAAAAGTCCCAGTTGCCCCTCTCTAGTTATGGTTTTGCTTTTGTCATCATAATTCCATTCCTGTGAGCTACCCAATTCTGCTGGGCTGACTTTTGAGGATTCTAACTTTATTTTCTCTAAACTTAAATTTGAGGGTACAGATCAGACTATGTAAGGCCTTCTCTTCTATCATAAGAGATAACTGAAAGTTATATTCTATGTTAGAGGTTCTAACTCTTAAAAATAAATTATATTAACTATTTCTGAAAACTAAAAGCCTCTATACTATTATTAACAATTAATCATGAAAGAAGTAAATATGTTTTGTATTCAAATTGGTTAGTCATGGGAACTAAATGAAGCAACAAAAATAGAGCCCTAAAAAGTAAAATAGAGGGGTGGCTAGGTGGTACAGTGAATAGAGCCCCAGCCCTGTAGTCAGGAGGACCTGAGTTTAAATCTGACCTCAGACACTTAACACACACACACACACACACAAAACTAGCTGTGTGACCTTGGGCAAGTCATTTAGCCCCAAACTGCCCTCCAAAAAGCAAAAAAAAAATACTTTAAAAGTAAAATATAAAAATATCTCCTAACTGCATAAGATAGTCATGAGTCTTTTATGTTCTAGGCAACAAAATGTTCTATAAATCTTTCTTTCTATATCTCTTTACACTGACAAAAGAAGTGTTGAGTGCTTCTAAGGAAAAATAAAATAAACTTCCTTTTGTGCATGACCAACAACAGAGAGATATCATGGGTGATCCAAAAATTTTTTTTAAAATAAGCAGGCATCAACATTCTGTACCTGAGCCTAGCAGATAGTTAAAAAGGTTTTCCTAATTGATTGCCTTGCTCCCACTCTCTCCTCTCTCCAATCTGTTATCCAAGTGTCTGTCAAAATACTCTTTCTGAAGCACAGGTCTGACCATGACACCATGCGCAAGTATTGTCAATACTGCCTCCAGGATAAAATGCAAGCTCCCCAATTTCACATTTAAATCCCTGCACAGTCTGGCTCTATCCTCCCTTTCTGGATTGATTTCCCACTCCTTCCTTTCACAAAATCATAATTCCAACTATAATTACCTACTTATAGTTCCCATTACTTGGAATTCTGCTTTCCTTCTCTGTCCCTCTGGACAGGCTGAACTAATGTACCTAACATACTTAATGCCTTTCAAATTCTTAGCTCCTTTTTTAATGTCAGCTCAGGTACCACCTCCTACTAGAAGCCTTACTAGATCCCCTAATGTGCTTGCTATCTCTTTAACTCTTCTTGTACTTATTTGCCTACTTAGATATTGAATCTATCTATAGTATAAATACTTTTTTGATTACATATATGATTTGTTATTTTCTCCTTTCTTAACATAGTGCCTTAAAGGTGCTAAGCGCTTAATTAAATCTATGGTCATTAATGACCTGCAAATTATCAAAAAGAATGATTTTTTTAGTTCTCATCCTTATTGATCTCTGTGCATAATTGGAAGCTATCAACGACCTCATTCTACTAGATAATTTTCTCTTCTTTCAGCCAACACTGTCCTTGTTTTCTCCCTACTTTTACAAACATAATTTCTCTGTTGCCTTGACTGGTTTCTCACACTTTCTTTCAATATTTACCAAGACTGTACTGGGCGTAATTCTCTTTTCTCTTTACTCTCTTCCTTGTCAATATCCTTCAGTTTACTGGTTTCAGTCACCAAGAAGATGTCTTCCAAATCTATATATCCTACCCTCATCTCTTTTCTGAGCTAGTGACCTGAATCTCCATTTGCCTACAGAAATTTGCCATCTAAATATCTCTACAGAACCTTAAACTCAACACATCCCAAACACTTTATCTTCTCCGTCCTAAACATGTTCCTCTTTCTGACTTCACTATTTCTTTTACTGCTAGAAGGTTAATAAATTCTCATTGACTTATTGATGCAGTCTAATATGATTAGAAACCTTGATGCTCTGTATATGTATGTATATATAGTCTTCCTTTAAGATACCTTAAATGATAGTAATTCTGTGAAACCTTTTCTTAATCCCCCAATTAAAAATTATAATTCTCTCTTCTTTATTACCCTAAAACTGTATACCTCTTTTGTATGTTTCATATGTTATACTTATCTTACAATAATTACACAACTTATTGGTAAGCACAACTCTTTCTCTGCAATCCAATCACATCTTCCAAGTCTAACCTATTATTCAAGTCACGAGGGAAGATGTGACAATAACAAAGTAAGGTACAGTCAACCAAAATGATGTAAGTGAAGACTCTATGCCCTGAAACCACTAAAGCAACCTGGCAAAATCTCTGACACTATTGAAGTTAGTGATAAAATAAGGGAAAACATTGGAAGGATTCGTCAATATCTACCTGATTCATGCAAAAACAAACACACACCAGGTAACCGAAATAGAAGCAACAACAACAAAAAAAGGAACATTTAGGAAAGAATCTAGAACAACAAAGCCTACAAGAAATCCCAGATTCCCTAATCAGTAATTTAAAGCAAATATCAAAAGGTTAAGGTAACACAATGAGCAAAAGAAGCACAAAGGAAAAAGAGCATGTGAACATTTTCTGTTCATTATTTAACCTTTAGACAAATCAAAATCGAATAAATCCAACACAATAAAAATATTTGCTATATCAAACAAAAAAAAGTTTGCACACTATTAACATAATGTATGACAGAAGAGTTACATAAAGGGAAGTTACTAAAACTCTAGTTTTTTAAAAATCTGGAACGTGATAAGGATCTATCATATTGGCTCCAACACTTCATAGTCGTGCATTAATTACGAACAAGGTACTTTACCAGCTTCCTCTCAGATGCATACATGTTCCCTGGTGTGTTTGACTTTTTTCCCAATAGAATATATCACATTTATAATAAAAAGAAAACATGACGATTGACAACTAGGTAACAATATAGTGACTATATATGTAAATTATGTGTTTCTGTAAATAAGGCGATATAAACAATTCAGCATATCAAAGCAGGTTTCAAAATGTGGAAATTATTAGATACCTACAAAGACAAAATCTGATGGCTGGTATTATATACCAGAAGATCTTCATAAACAAAAAAGATGACACATTCCCATGCTGCAACTAAAAATCCCAAAAGATCCCTGATAAATCAGTAATAAACTGTTTAAATCAAACATATGTGTACGAGTAAACATTTATATTATATATATTATATTAGTGTATATGTACGTATATGTACATGTGTGTTATGGATGAAACAATTTCACCATATATTAGTGTGTATATACATATATGTATATATACACATAAATATATTATGTGTATGTATATACATATATACATTTAAATTTTATTTATATTCTTTTTTTATATTTTCTAAATTTTCATTTGTCTCCTATTTCAAGAGAGGCATTCCATAAATGGATTATCATTTAAGGAAAAAATGAGGAGAGAAAAAAATATTCACTAAAATGGATTGAAAAGTAAAAAAAAAATTAAATTGATACAATGTTTCTCAACCTTGTACCTTTCAACTATGCAAAGGATTTGGTAGAAGTGTCATTTTAATTCCCTTTGTTGGGATTACATTTATTCTTTGTTATTTACTAAGTTTATTTTCAAGTATTTTGAATTTATTATTCTATACATTTTCATTATTATAGATACTATGTATATTTCTTGGCTCTTTTTACTTCACTATGAATCAGATCAAGTGTGTTCATATTTTTTCTGAATTCATTATAGTTGCTATTTCTTATGCCACACTAATTTCACTTATCTAAATTTCTTTAGGTTTTCCCCAATTAATGGGCATGGTTAAGTTTCCTTTTTTTTTTTGCTTGTACAAAAAAAAGTATTACTAAAAATAGTTTCTTCTACATTGAAAATTTCTTTTTATCAGTGACTTCTTTGGGACATATGCCTAGGAGTGGAATCTCTGGGTCAGTGGCTATTGATATTTTATTTTACTTTATATAATCCCAAATTATTTCTCAGAATTATACTAATTCACAGCTCTACAATTAGTGCTCTAGTGTGCCTAACTTCCTTCAATAGCTCCAATATGCCCCATCATTTGTCATCTTTCCCAAAACCCTGTGTGTGAGGTTCAATCCTCAGGATTATTTTGATTTGCATATATCTTGTTATTAGTAATCTGAAGCATTCTTTCATATGAATGTTAATACTTTGCAATTCTTTTCATGTTTATATTGTTTGATTACTTATCTATTAAAAATAGCTTTTGGTATGCACACACACAAGTTTGCACATACTTAAAAATCCGAAGAAAAGAATATAAGACTATTTAGGAAGAGAGTAAGTGATCAACAAGGTTAATTGCAACAAAGTGGACAATAAAGATAAGACCTCAAAAAAGGGCGTAACATATGGTCATGAAGAGATTGCTAGAAACTTTGGAGACAGAATTTTCAGTGCCATTCAGATGCCAAAAAAGTCACCTCTCACAAATATTTCTCCGCGGACCTATCTTAGAATCTAGGTAGTGAGTTCTCTATTAAAATGAAATTATTCCAGGATTGTTCTTGTTCAGTGTCTGTTTGTGACCCTATTTGGGGTCTTCTTGGCAGAGATGATGGAATGGTTTGCTATTTCCTTCTCCACCTCATTTTACAGATGAGGAAACTGAGGCAAACAGGGTTAAGTGACTTGCTTAGGGTCACATAGAGTCTGAACACATATTTGAACTCAAGTTCTCCTGATTCCAGGGCCAGTTTTTGCTGAGCAACCTAACTTCCCATATTCCTGGATTAGGAACACAATTTGCCATTGTCAATCACTTAACATTGAAGGAAAAATAAAATGTAACAAATTATTCAGGGACACAGTAAAGCATATGGTCCCATCCATGAGTGTGAAAAATGATTTACTATCTCTTAAATATTACCTCAATTCTAATGTCTGAGATCAGATGGATGTCTTTAACTGTTGGAAGAATATTTTGTTTTCTCTATCCTTACTGACCTTGAACAGGAAATACATTCTCATGGGGGGAAGAGTTCTTGCAAGTTGCATCTCAAATATTACCTTAGAAACCACCCTTTTATGCCTTTTTGATTTCCCCTTTGTCCAATTCTCCTTCACCTGTGAAAAGTGTTACTTATCTATCCTCAATGTTGCTGATTGACTGTGTATTTTAAAGTCGACCTGAAAAGTAATACAAATCAAAACTACTTTCAGAAGTAGAAATAATGTCCAGAAAACAGACTTCCTTAGCATGTTCTTTTTTTTCTTTTCAGTTGGGTTACATACATTATTTGACCTCTAGTCGGTATTTCTAGCTGGTGGATGAGATTTTATTCTCCAGGAATCCAGGGCAAGGTATTCCCCCACAACATATTCTTGTTTCTTCCTTTATCAGCTGTGTCTGACTGTTTGTGATCCCATTTGGGGTTTTCTTGGCAGAGATACTAGAGTGCTTGGCCATATACTTCACCAGCTCATTTTGCAGATGAGAAAACTAAGATAAGTAGAGTCAAGTGACTTGTCCAGGGTCACATTGCCAATAAGGGTCTGAAGCCAGATTTGAATTAAAAAGAAACTCCTGATTTCAGGCCCAGCAATCCATTCACCGCACCATCTAGCGGTACTCCTACCTCCAAAAAAACATTACTAAGGATGATTTCTTGGGCTTCTTTCTATCATGAGAGCTAGATGATAGGGCATTGAGTTGTGTCTCATGGCCTTGGAAAAGTCACAGGACTTCTCTGGGTTTTCTCTGGGAATCTTGATGATGCCGAAGTTCCCTTCCAGCTCTAAAGTTTAATAATGTATAGAATAGAAAGCAGTATAGTTAGGATCTGGTGTAGAAAAATGTCCTGGAAAATTGGTCATTTAACAGAGATCTGACTAGGGCCTGGTCCTGGAGTTATAGGAGAGATACCAAGGTTCCAACATAAGAACCCTGGGAAACTGGAAGGGCATTTCAAAAATAAACTGTCAGTTTAACAATTTTCCCTGGGGCTGGCTCTGTTACAAAGAACACAAAAGACACTTTAAGACAGTATGTTCCCTGCCAAGTGCTGAGGGAGATAATAAGATCAGCATATTTCAGGTTATAAGGAGTATCGTGATTAAAGAAGAAAGCTTATTTTTAAATTTTGCAAACTTACTAAAAATAGAAAATAGCTAAAAGAATAAGTTTGGAGACATTTAACTTGAACATCTTAAAATATAAAAATAGCCCATTTATGCTATGTTATCTTTCTGGTTATGACCCAACATTCCCCATTTATCTTAAGGATTTGTTCTTCAACTTTTTGCCCTACTTTCAAAATTTTGAGAAATCAATTCAAACAAACAAAAAAGCCAAGCATTTTTTTTTCAAAAAGGTGTATTTATGATGTATTGGGGAGTTAGCACATTAGTACAAAGCTCTGTATTCTGCTTAGCAATTAAATTCAAATGTGTTTGCATCTAGAACCAGGACCAGAGAAAACCAGCTGCAGATATCTGCACAACTTTAAAGGATTTATGCCTCTGTTATATACAGAATCAGTAAAACACCTGCTTCAGCTGCTACCTGGATAAAAAAAAAATCATAGAAATGCTTGATTATGCTGACATGATTCTGGAGGAATTATGGGCCTAAGTTCACATAAGCTTCACAGTTCGAACATGAATACCAGATGGAGATTCTTCTTGATGTCAGGTGTTAGAGCTGCTTGTCTGAAGAAAGCTATTCTCTGGTTCCCAAACATATGCTTCAACTATCATTAGTAGCTATATTCAATACAATTCAATTAACTTCAACAAATTTTTATCAAGGACCTACTTTGTGCAAATTATCACCTGTGCTAAGTTTTGGGGATACAAAGAATAATGAAACAGTCCTTCCCCTCAAAGAGCTTGCATTCAAATAAGGTGGAAAGTAGATAAACCACATGCAGAGAGAAAAAAATGAGTACAAAAACAATAAAAACCTGCCTGGTTGGTACATGATGTGAGCCTTGAAGAAAACTGGGAATTCTAAGAGGCATAGGTGGAAAAGATATGCATTCCAGCTACTAACAACAGCCTGTGCAAAGGTACTTTAATAGGAAATGGGGTGTACAAAATAAAGAACCCTTTGTTCCCATTAAAAATTTTACTGATGCTTTTTTACTGACACCAGAGGCATGTGTATACTACCCCTGCTCTGCCAACAGAAATTTCTTTTGTAATAAAGAAAAATAGTTCAACAAAACTGATCAAAACACTGACATTCTTATATTCATGTATTTGCTTAATTTTCTAAATGATGGTATGGGGGAGGAGACAGAGTAAGGTCTTCTCTCCTTCTCTCTCTCCCCCTCTGTCTATCTATCTCTCATCCTGTCCCTCATCTTCTTCTTCCTCCTCCTCATCCTTCTCCTCCTCTTCTTCTTCTTCTCTCTCTCTCTTCCTTCCTCTCTCCCCTCATCTTTCTGTCTCTGTTTCTCTATGTCTCTGTTCTCTCTCCTTTCTGTATGATATAAATACAAATGTTTACATATATATGTGTGTGTGTGTGTATATGTGTATATATATATATATATACAAATACATACATATGCATATTCATACATATACACATTGAGAATATGTCAATTATGACAGACTCTCTTAGGTAAAATTTTCAGGTACACCAAGCTACTACTGCTATCAATTCCTTTAAAGATGTCACAAAATGCTGGTTTCAGACAATCCATCAGGCATTAGATAAATTATTCACACCAAGCAATCAACATGGAGGACCTAGAGGTCAAAAAAAGGCCTGTTGGCAATACTAAATAATGAGAACCATGTGCCCCCCCACATCTGAATTGTGAGTGCATTATAAAAAAAGACAAACTTCAAGGAGAACTGGGGCCTATGATTTGGCAAAAATTGATCTCCTTCTTATTAGATGTGTTTTCATTATAGCTCCTTTGTTCTCTATTTTCCCTATTAACTATCTTTTATACTGTTGTTGGAGAGAACCTGTTTTGGTCTTGTATTTTATTAGAATTATAGCTTCTTTGTATCAGACAATTTTTTAAATTAAATTATTTATTTATTTACTTTTAGTTTACAACATTCAATTCCACAAGCTTTGGAGTCCCAAATTTCCTCCCCCTTCTTCTCTCCTCCCTCCCCCATAGTAGCATGCAATCCGACATAGGTACTACAAATATCTTCACATTAAACATTAGTCAAGTTTTAAAGGAGGATTATAAGCAATGGAATGAACAAGGAGAAAGAAGGAACAAAACAAAACCAAAAAAAAAGAGAGAAAGCAAGTAGTTTGTTTCAATTGTATAAGATAATTTTTGAGAAAAGCAAATGTGGAGATTAGCTAGGTAATCTTCAGTAGCTTTTTATTATGCACCATTATCTCACTAATAATTATGCTTAGTCAGGAGTTGTGTGTGTGTGTGTGTGTTGGACACCTTTGGCAGTCTAGAGGAATCTATGGACTTCTCACAATAATGTTTTTAAATGCGTAAAATAAGAAACTTAAAATTACAAAAGGAAGCAATTAAATTGAGCTCCAGGTATCAAAAATATTAACAAAAATAAAGTTTATGTTAAGAACCTCTTTCCTAGAGTCTGCTCAGTGAAATGAATAAAAAACCTACCAGAAGCACATATGTGTTGTTACTAAACCTGTCCTTTTCCCAGGAAATTCTCTAAGATTGTCAGGCAGAGAATGTTCTGATCTGCATTGGCAGAGGGAAATTTCCTCACAGGGAAACCTCTGACTCAGTACCAAAACAACAATAACAACAAATGTTCAATACTATAATTTCATCCATTAAAAAGGGTTATCCAGTGTGGGTAAAGGAATATGTGGGCAAAAACTTAATGAGGAATCGATTTTCTTCTTGTTTCCATAGGACACTTACAGCAAAACAAGTATTTCACTATTGAATGCAAAGTTCATTAAGTTATATTTCTTATGCAAATATAAATCCTTGAAAGTGGTGGCAGAAAAGGAAGACCCCAATAAACTCATATTTAGAGCTAGAATACTTCTTAGAAGTCATTTACCCAAACCCTCTCATCTCACAAAAGAGGAAAGAGTGCCAGAAAGTTTAAATGATTTGCTCAAAGCTATACACAGAAAATGACAGAACTAATTTACATGTTAGGTCTTCCGATTCCAAATCCTATATCCTTTTCCTTTTACCGTACATGTCATACATAGCCCAAATTATGTCAAATCCCCATACTAATAATGGGGGAGAGGGAAAAGTTCTTTCCTTGCCCCTCTTCCTTCCCCACATTCCCTTGCAAATCCCATTCAATGTTTCATAATCAATTACTATGTTTCAGCAAATGACTCCTGATAAAATGTCTCTTTAAAAAGGGTTTATTGGCCTATTTTCCTTTCACATTACAAAAATTTGTAGATTATCTCTGCACTATGAGATCTCTTGTAACAAAATTAAACAATTAAATAAAATTAACAATAGAGTAACTTCATCTGAAAGGGTAAGCAGCATCCCATATCCATAGAATGTAGTAGTCACACTCTCTGTGTTTAATTATTTTTAAATGAACAGAAGTCTAGTTTTTCCTACTCTACTTACCTTACTGAAAAAAAGAAAAACAAATTCATTAAGCAAACAAATATATTGATGCAAAACAAACAAATTATGTCATTCACTATATATGTATACATGTATGTGTCTTTGCGCGTCTGTGTGTATATGCCTGTGTGAGACATATATCTCATTCTCTACTCTAAACTTGACATCTCTCTGTCAGGGAGAGCATAATGTGCTTCGTTATTAGTTCTCTAGAATCATGGATGATCATTTTATTGACCATATTTCTTGTAATTTATTTTACCTTTAAAATGTGTTATTATTGAAATTTTTCTCCAGGTTCTGCTAATTTCATTCTTCATTAGTTAATAATAGTCATCAAATTACTTGTTTTTATAATATGCTGCAGTATTGTTCTTTTGGTTCACTTACTTCACTGTGGATCATTTAATAAAAGTCTTTTCTAGTCTTTTTAAAAAGTTATCTATTTCCTCTTTCCTTATGGTATCATAGTGTGGCAGTTAGGAGGTGCAGAGGACAGAGCACTAGGTCTGGAGTCAGGAAAACTCATCTTCATGAATTCAGACTGGCATCAGATATTCACTAGCTGTGTAATCCTGGACAAGTCATATAACCCTGTTTGCCTCAATTTCCTCATCAGTAAAAAGATCTGGAGAAGGAAATGGCAAATCACCCCAGTATCTTGCCAAGAAAATCCCAAAAAGTACAGAGAGCTGGGAACAATAGATATGATTTGACAAGAACAAATAGTATTATAATGTTCTATAACATTCATATCCCATGCTTTATTCAACCATTCCTCAACTGATAGTTCCATCTTTTGTTTTTTGACATTAGAAGAAAAGCTAATATAAACATTTTGTGCAAATAGAGGACTTTTTCTTATTGTTTTGATCTCTTTTAGGTATAGGACTAGCAGTGATAATGCTGGTAAAGGATATGCACTATTTAATGACTTGTGTATAATTCCAAATTGCCTTCCAGAATGACTGTCTATTCACAAACCTACTACCAACAATGCATCAACAAGCTGTTCGTAGCAGCAACATCTATCTTTTCATTTTGATCTTGTTTGCCAATCTGATAGTTCTAAGGTAAAACCTCAGATTTTTCATAATTTGCATTTTTCTAGTTAGTTATTTTGCATATGGCTTTTTGTCGCTTCCATTTATCCAGAGATTTAGGACAATATTTACACATAGGTTTAGGTCATTTCTACCTGGGTTAGCCAAAATAATTTCAAACTAAATATGGTTAAAACTAAGTTGATTATATTTCTTACTAAATTTGTCCCCTTTTTCCTGTCTTTAAGACTCTTAGATTTTCTTTGACCTTTCTTCTCTCTAAACTTTTATAACACTAAAATCCTATTAATTCTGCTTCTCTAATAGCTCTCCATTCTCCTCTCTAGTACTACTCCCAAGGCCTTTGTATCCTCATTGTGGGTAGTTAAGACTACTACAAAAGCTTGTTAAGTGATCTCACACACATTCTTTTCGTCAATTTATTTGTCCTTCATATTCCTGTCACAACAATCATCCATACATTGGTGAAAAACCTTCAATGACTTTCTACTCTCTACAAAATAAGATTTCAACCTTCTCATTCAAGACCTCTCAAAATTTGGTTCTATACTAAAGATATAGTTTTATATAGCATTTCCATGAACTCTATGTACTAAAAGCAATGAACTACTCTGCTCCCTGAATTTAACCTCACATTTCCCCACTTCCATCTCTTTGCTTAAGCAATCTGCTGTCCTTATAATGTTTTCCTGTGGCCTCTTTCAAGTCAATCCTACAAACTCTTTAAATTCCTACACATGGGGGCAACCAGGTGGCACAGTGAGTAAGAGCACCGGCTCCAGTGTTGGGATGACCTGGAGATCAAATCCCGGGCTCATACACTTAGCACCTACCCAGAAACACCTGGCCGTGTAACCTTGAGCAAGTTACTTAACCCCAATTGCTTAGGGGCGGCCAGGTGGCTCAGTGCGTAAAAGCACCAGCTCCAGTGTCAGGATGACCTGGATCAAATCTGGGCTCAGATACTCAGCACCACACCCAGAAATAACTGGCCTTGTAACCTTGAGCAAATTACTTAACCCCGATTGCTTTTAAATAAATAAATAAATAAATAAATTCCTACACACTCCTTTGAAATTGTACATGAACAAAAAGTTTGATGTCTCAACTATTAGGTGCATAAAATCTTTGACATTTTATCATAATATATGAGTGAGTATCTAGAATATGAAATTCTATGTCTTTTAGAATCTATCATCCAAGGTGGACAATTTGATCACAAAGACAACCATTTAAATTCCATTATATCAGCTATGATTCCTAATTTATTAATGACTAAATTTTATATTGAAACTAGGTTTTAAGATTAAAAAAATCTTGTCCAAGAAAGAATTTTTATCAAAAGAAAGTATATACTTTAAACTCCACTTGTCCAGATATCAAATATGTTATCTGGTGATATTTGGATAATCCCTCTCCCCAGGGATAGGGAGTCTGTGGCCTCAAGGCTACATGTAGCCCTTAAGGTCCTGGGGTGCATCCTTTTGACCTAGTCCAAGTTTTACAAAACAAATCCTTTTATTAGGGGATTCATTCTGTGAAGTTTGGATTCAAAGGGCTGTACTTGAGGACCTAGAGGGCCTATTTGGCCTCAAGGCCACAGGTTTTCCATCCCTGCAACCCTCCTCTCTTCTAACCTTCCTATTTCTTTTGAAGACAGTCTCCAAAGGGTATAACCTCAGCATTTCTCTGAACTGCTCATTTTTTCCTCTATAACATATCCAAATAGTAACAATTCTTACTTTTCCTGTATTCACAACATCTCCCACATACAACCCCTCTTCTCTACTCATCCAGTTACTACACATCTGGACTTTTGATCCCCTCTTACTTAGATTCTTAAATGTTCTTAAGTTCTCTTAACTGTTCTCCTCAATTTAAGACTCCCCCCACTCCAGTACACCCTACATAGCCTGTCAAAGTAATTTTTCCTTTTACTTAGATGAGGGAATAACCCCTGGGTTCCTGAATACCAAGTTCAAAGCACTCTCTTGGTGCCCCTATGACTCCACAGCAGTAGCTTTTCCTGCACCTACCTAGAAGGGCTTCCTGGTCTCCATGAGCAGCCATTCCATTTATTCATTTCAAGCATACTCGTTGGCCTCCTAGATCCCCACCCCAATCCCAACTTTCCAGTGAAATACAGATTGTTGATGCACCGAAATAACTCCACTAAAGGCTGAACTTCTATGAACAGTAAAAACCTACGTGATCTCATTCTTCAATTAGTAACTTGTTCTCATCTCATCATTCTCTCATTATCCCCGTGATTCTAAACCCCCAATTGTCATTATTCAAATATTCTTCTACATCTCCCTTATTCTACACTCTCTTATTCCTATTCCCCTCTACTCAAACCCACAAATGTCCTATTGTAAAGTCAACTGTGCTCTCTAGAATGCCTATTCCACAAGTAACAAACTGACTTACAGATTAAACCTTTTATTTATCACTTCCTCCATCTTCTTGTACTCACTGAGACCTGGCTCCCTCCTCATGGCCACTGTTAACAGCACTATTTTACTTTTACCCTTTAAACACTGGTCATATTTGGGTGACTGTATTAATCCTTGTTCCCCATTACCACTGCTAGGATCTCTCTCTTCCATAATTAGTCAGTAACCTTTCCTCCTTTGAGATTCATTCATCACATATGTATCACCCAATCAAAACTCTGATGGCTATTGTCTCCAAAAATCCAGAACACTATTTTTCCTTCCTCAATGAGTTAAGTGCCTGGTTCACAATCTCTGTTTCCACCCTAACTTCTGCCTTTACGCTAGAGTGCTACAATATACTGCCTCAGACATGTTAGCTTTCCAATTCCTCAACTTATTCATTTACTATTACATGTTCTTCCAGTTCACCTTAGTTACACAGAGATTGGCATAACTTTGATCATACCATCACTTACAAATATTCCACTTGCATGTTCATAAACTGCACAATTCTTTTATCTGATTATAACATTTTACTGTTGTATCTTTCCATATGATATATGAAGCCAACCTTGTTCTTCATCCTCATCATGACCTACAACCTCTGTCCCTCATTTCTGTCCAAGACCATCACTCCTGCAATGGCTACATTTTCCTTCTTTCCCTGTCTTGGCCTCTTACCAAACCAGTTCAACTCCACAGTAACCTATTCTCTCAAATTCCTTACCCCTTTATCCTATAGCCAATTATGCCTTGCCGAGGCTAAAGCTTGGCTTAATCTCATTATTTGGTGTCTTTGCTCATATTCACCTCCCACTAAATAAAGATACAGAAGATCACTGTCACCTTTACTAGATCCACTAAAATATTTTTGTTTTTGTTCAGTCATTTCTGACTCTTCATGTCCCCCTTTAGGGTTTTCTTGGCTAAGATAATGGAATGGTTTGTCATTTTCTTCTCCAGCTCATTTTACAGCTGAGGAAACTGAGTCAATCAGGCTTAAATGAATTGTCCTGGATCACATAGCTAGTAGCTGTCTAATTCCAGATTTGAATTCATGTCTTCCTGACTCCAGACCCAGTGTTCTATCCACTCTGCCACTTAGCTGCCCCATGGAAATGAATATTACATAATCTCAAATGGGTCCTCATTGCAGCAAGGTAATCCTTTTGTACCTCCCTAAACAATTCATTAAACCTCTCAAGATATTGATTACTCCTACCTGTTCATGCCTTCTGTAGTACTCTGTCCCCATCCTCTCAATTGATAACCTTGCCTCGTAATTCACTAAAAAAATTGAAGCCATTCATAAAGAGGTTGCTCTTCTCTATACCTCATAACCTTTATACACCTTTTGCTACTATCTCATCCTTTACTCAAAGCAGTGATCTTTCTTGCAAAGGTAAAACCCATACGTGTACAAGTGATCCCATTCTATCCCATCTTCTTTAATAGATTGCCTCCACTGTCATCCCTGCTCTCTCATTAGTCTTGAATCTCTCCCTTTCTACTTACTGTTTCACTTCTGCCTACAAACATAATTGTCCTCCCTCATCTTTAAAAAGCTGTTGTTTGACCTAATCATTCCTATCTTTCTATATATTTCTTCTTTTTCATAGCTAAGCTCCATGAGAAGCAGATACTAGGTGGTTCTTCTTCCTCCCTTTCCACTTTCTTGAAATGCTCTGCAATATGGCTTCCAACTTTATCATTCAACTGAAATTGCTCTCTCCAAAGTTATCAGTAATCTATTAATTACAATATGTAATGGCCCTTTCTGTCTTTCTCTCTGACCTAAATATCATCATTGACACTACGGATAACACTCCTCTCCTTAATAATCTTTCTTTTCTAGATTTTCACATTATTTCCACTTCTTGGTTCTCCTCTTCTCTGTCTGAATACTCTTCTTTGCCACCTTTGTTGATTCTTTTTTTTTTTTTTTGCCTTTTGGAGGGCAATTGGGGTTAAACAACTTGCCCAAGGTTACATGGCTAGGTTTTTTTTGTGTGGGTGTTAAGTGTCTGAGGCGGAACTGGACTCTGGGTCCTCCTGACTCCAGGGCCAGTGCTTTACTCACTGTGCCACCTAGCTGCCCCACCTTTGTTGGATCTTAATCCAGGTCACTACCACTGACTGTGAATATAATAACAATAATAATAATAGTTAATTTTCATATAGTACTTGCCCAAGGTTACATGGTATGTGACAGGCACTGTGCTAAGAATGACAGGCACTCTGATTTGATCCTTACAACAAATCTGAGAGGTTAGTGTTGCTGCTGATGTGGATAAAAAGGTGCCTTAAAGGGTTAATAGTAAGGGTTACTTTCTCCCAAACCCCTGAGGGGGTTTGAGGCTTATTCTTAGCCCATTCTGTAACTTGAGGGTATCTTAATGCCCCTTCCCCTTATCTGGAAATATCATGCAACTGGTACCAAAGAATTATTTTTGTCCCCCTTATCCTGGTTCCCCATCCTGTGTCATTCATTTGCCCCATCCTATGTCATTCATCTTCCCCATCCTGTGTCATTCAATCATCTTCCCTATCCTGTGTCATGAAAATTTTTCCTTATCTTGCAAGCAACCACCTTCCTCACCTTGTCTGTACTTACCGGATCCCTAAATCTCTAATCCCCTTTAGAAACCCTGAAATTACATCATCATCCTACAGGCTGTGTAGCTTTCTGGATATAAAAGTC
The DNA here is from genome assembly GCF_028583685.1 of Petaurus breviceps papuanus. Classification (NCBI taxonomy): domain Eukaryota; kingdom Metazoa; phylum Chordata; class Mammalia; order Diprotodontia; family Petauridae; genus Petaurus; species Petaurus breviceps. The sequence goes on along the minus strand of NW_027187419.1, from coordinate 24,191,898 downwards.
TGGTCCTTTTCCTATATCATTGCCTTTGTTTAGCTCCTTGCTAAGTCTCAGGCCCTCATGGTTTGTTATTGTTAATAAGGCTCCCTTTGGCTAAAAAGAAGGTCTGATTGAATTCTTTAGAAAATTTGAACCAGCTCTCACAACTCTGACCTCAACTGTTACTATCCCCATTTTATAGTTGAGGAAACTGAGGCAGAGTTTAAGTGATTTGCCCAGGGTCACATGGCATAAAGTGTCTGAGACCAGATTTGAACTCAAGTCTTCCTAACTCCAGGTCTATTACTCTATCCACCTAAGCAGATCTTTTGAAGGCATTGGGTTAGAGACATAAGCTGGGGGTCCAAGAGGAGGAGTACTCTGGAAAGTAAAGTTCAGAAGGAGAAATTTTTGAGCTCATGTGTGTGTATGTGTGTGTGTTCACACATATGTTAATATGTATATGTGTGTATGTGTATACACACAATGCATACACTAAAAAATGGAGCTTTGGAGTTCCTGGCACAAATGTCCATTTCACCATTAGGTTAAAATTTCTTTGTTCAGATGACATCTGGAGTATTATATCCAGGTCTGGGCACAACATTTAGAAGGACATCCATGTATGAGCTACATAAAGTACAGCCATAGAAGGGTGATGAGGACATTAAATGAACCTGAGACAATGACATACAAGGAATAAAGCAGGAATATCACCAACCCTTACCCCCAGCCCCACCCACTCCCACACATTTTTTTTTTCATTGTGATGTATGATTTCATTAGTGTAGGAGAATCTGTTATTAAAAACAAACCAAAAAAAGCCCTTTCTCTTACAATGTAAATCTGTAATTCTTAGACTTAGAGAAATGAGAAGTCAAGACACTTGTCTAGGGTCACATTCAGTATGTGTCAAGGGATGAACTTGAACCCGGGTCTGACTCTAAGACTAGCTCTTTATCCATTCTTCATGTTACCTATCAGCTCCTTTTACCTGTACAGAAAGTTAAAGAGAGACTACAGAAAGTCATAAGCTCCCCATTTTTGTTTTATCTGTATATTTGGGGTGACAAAACTTATTGTTTTGTCCCAGAGACCTGCTTTACCCTGGGGCCCCGGTGGCAGCAGTCCCTTCCACCTCCTGGTCCCAGCCCTTAGGGCAGTCTCTTACACTAGGGTCTCTCTCTGGCTAATTGTCAGTCAGCCTGGACAGTTGCACTTGAAGCTAGTACTGTCTCCAGGGCATTTGTGATTTCTTAGGCAAAGGAAATGTGGATGAGGTAAATCCCTCAATTGAAGCAACTCTGAAATAGTTCTGGGAGTTGTTTGAGGCACTGCAAAAATGCTAAATGCTAGGAATATAAAAACAAGCAAACAAGACAGTTCCTGCCCTCAAGGAGCATAATTATAATGAGAAAAGACAGCATATAAAAGAGAAATGCAAAACAGGATGGAAGGGGAGATGGGTGGGGAGGGGGTTCTAGGCAAGATAAAGAGAAAGCCAAACCAACAGAATATTGAGGCACAAGACCAGAGTCCTAGATTCCTGTGGGAGAGAAATGAGAATATCTGAATGCTGGCAACAAAATAATTTGCCCAAAGTCACACAAGAAAAAGCTATAAGGATCCCTTGATGAGATTCCTAGACAATCAAATGTGTTCAGCCTAACACTCCATATAGAGGGAAAAAAGTGGATGAAGAAAGACTATTACACAAATTATATAGTCAGATGGACAATCCAATGAGTTAACCCATTTAAATATTAAATGTATATGTATGTAAAAAACGTATATGTGTATATATGTATGTGTGCTTACATCTCTCCTCTATAACACATAAAATATATCTCATAAAGTATTATATATAATACATTGCTATATGCTGTATATCATACATGTGCAATTAATGGCATCACATGGATGATGAATGGTTTATCACATATGCTCAATAAGTAGCACATTATAAAAATCAATAAGTAGTTTATTACACATGTGTGAGGTCATCTGTTATATACTTGAGCTATGCAATATGTGCACATAATGAATTAGAATGATATATGTGTGTATCTAATATATTGTATGCATATATGTGTAGCAATGTAGCAAGAACATATTTTATATACATATATAATAGTTATAATATGCTAAATATTATTACTCATATACTGTGTGTATATTTATATAATATAGTATATATAATTTGTATATAACAAGAATATATTATGTATATATATGTATGTGTGTATATATACATATATTGTGCAGATTGTGTGAGGGATAATTTCCAGTGAAGTTTCCCCATTCTGAAAAATCAAATCGATAGTGGCTTCAGCATCCACTAAGCATAAGTTTAGAAGTCACCTGACCTTGCAGGAATCTGGGACTTAGAGCAATGGAGACCCTTCCCAGAGCCACCTCAGCACCAGATATGCCAAATAAGGACAGAAGTGCTTTCTCAAATGTACTTTGGGTGACCTACTGTTTCCTTGTTCTGGTACTTGAGGTAGATTGCCGTGCTTAGATTGTACACCTAACTTCCAGCTAATGGAAGAAAAGGGTCAGGAGAGGGGGTGGGGGAGAATTCTGTGTTAGGGCTTTATAACTTTACCATTTCCTTTTGTGAATTGCTTCTCCTCCCTGACCATTTGTCAGGAGGGTGGCCCTTTCTTGAAATCGTAATAAACCATTCTTTTCTGCTTTCTACCTTGAGAAATCTCTGAGTATTATTTGGGTAAGGATTTCTGTTGCACACAGTTTTGGGGGTGCACACACGTGTATGTATTACGCACAATATATATCATATAACATATTGCCCACTTAAAGCTACCAGCTCCAACCCCCTTTAGAAATCCTAAAAAATTACACCATTGTCCTAGAGGTTGTATAACTTTCTGTCTTTGTAAGTTTGGTGCTTTTACTATATCAATGTCTTTGTTTAGCTCCTTGCTAAATCTCAGGTCCTTGTGCTTTTATGTCAATAAAGCATCTATTGGTTAAAGAGAAGATCTAAGTAAATTCTTTCAAATATGAACCAGCTCTCCCAACTCCGACCTCAGCAATCTCATTACATCATGCCTCCTCTATCCCCACTCTATCACTTATTTTCAATTTCTTCCTGTCTACTAGCTCCTTTCCTTCTGCCTACAAATAGGCCTATGTCTCCCTCATCCTGAAACAAACAAAACTCACTTGATCCTCCCAGATTCTCTAACTATGATCCTATATCTCGTCTGCCCTTTGTTGCTAAACTCTTAAAAAAAATCACCTATAATAGGTGGCTACACTTTCTCTTCTCACTCTCTTTTTAACCCTTCATAATTTGGTTTCTGATTTCATCATTCCACCAAAATGCTTTCTTCAGAGTTACCAATGAGCTCTTAGTTCTCAAATCCAATGACTTTTTCTCAATCCTGATTTTTTTTACCTCTCTGCATCCTTTGACATTTTTGATGTCCCTCTTTCTCTTTAGTACTCTCTTGTCTTTAGATTTTCAGAACAAAATTATCTCCTGGTTCTTCTCCTATCTGTCTGTCTGCTCCTCAGTCTCCTTTCCTGGATCCTTTTCCAGATCACATCTTTGAACCATAAGTAATCCATAGGTTTCTGTACAAGGCCCTTTTCTTTTCTTTCTCTATACTGCTTCACTTGGAGATCTCATCAGCTTCATGGATTTAATTGCCATCTGTCTGCCGATGATTCACAAATCTGCCTTTCTTCCTTTCTTTCCCTAATCTCTGTTAACCTCCAATCTTGAATCTCCAACTGCCTTTCAGACACCTGTAGCAGCAAGTACCCCAGTGTCCCCAGGGTAGCTGCCAACACAGGTTCTTAGATCTGCTTTTCTAAAGGAAAGCAACTCAAAATGCGTTAACAATCTTGCTTTAATCAATCAAACATATCATTTACCTAGTTCAGGGGGAAAAGGTCAGCACCCCATACTCCAGAGTATACAGACAGAAACATTTCAAACAGACAGACCTCCAACTGTCCAACCATTACATCCATACCAAACCACAGTTACCAGAGAGGGAAGCATCAACATCTGGGTTTTTCAAAGCCAGGGCAGGGCTCTCAACAGCTGCCCAGAGTCTATTCTGGTCAAATCACATAACACTTCTCAAAGTGAGCCCCAAAACAAAGTCTCACATCAGGGATTATATAACCTTCTCCTGAGTCAGAGAAAATAATAACCCTCTTGACCCACTGCCCATTCACAAAGTAACTCCTGAGAAACAAGCCTCCCACCACAGGCTCCAGGTGCACTTAAGCCTAGAGCCAGGGAAGATCTTAAAAATTTACATTCCTATAACAACACCTCAAACCAGATTCCAATAGACTATCCTAAACTCAGCATGTTCAAAACTGAAGTCATTACCTTTTATTCTTATCCCTTCTCTACCTCTTACCTTTCCTATTGTTGCAGAAAGCAACCCCATCCTCTCAGGTCCTCTGGCTTGCAATCTAGGTTTCATTTTTAACAGTATACTGCACAGTTTCTTGACTCTTTTCCCACCACAACCCCCTCCATATCCAATCTATTTCCAAGGTTTGTCTGTCAATGTCACCTTTGCAACATCTCTCAAATACTCATTCTCTCCTATGACACTACCACTGCTCTGAGATACTGGCTCAAGAATTCTTTAGCACCTATTACCTATGTGACTTTGGGCAAGTCAGAAACAATAAGCCTACTAACTGTCTTCAATGTGCTAAGTGTTAAGGACAGAAAATCAAAATAGTTCCTGTCTTTAAGAAACTCACAAGCTAAGGGGGGGGGAGATAATATGTAAATACTTATGTATAAAATATTTTTGTATACACACACATGCATCTGTCTATATGATAAATTGAAGATAGCATTAGAGAGAAGGAAAATGGACTAATCTCTTTGGGTTCTCAGTTTCCTCATTTTAAAAAAGATGGGGTTGAACTAGGTCAATGATATCAAACTTAAATAGAAACTGGGACACTGATGTATATACATAAGGAACTCTGGGTGCCACTTATTGATTTAGCTTAAAAATGCAATATTTTCTATATTTTATTGTATTTTCATTTATTTTTAAACTATTTTCTAATTACACTTTAATCTGGTTCCTGGCACTCAGGAGTATTTGGGGCAACATGCAGCCCTCAGGCTATGGGTTTGACCTCTTTGGTTTAGATGACCTCTGATCTCCCTTCTAGCTATAGTAACTGATACATAGTAGTCAATTAATAAATAGTTGTTGACTCACAATGGGATTAGGGGTCGGGGAAGAGTAGGGAACTTGTCACAAACCCTTGACATTCAGAAAGGAAAGGACTTTAATGATTATACATGGAGTAAAAAGAGACATTAGGTGTTGTCCAATTGAACCCTAACTTTGTAGACAAGAGGATTGATGCCCAGAGAAAGTAAATGATTGACTTATGACTCCAAAGGTGGTAGTGTGGAGCCTCCTTTTGAAGTGAGGTCCTCTGACATAAGACCCAGAGATCTTTTCACTAACTAACTGCAGATGAATATTTTGGAGTCAAAACAATTTAAGTGATTTACCCATGAAAATGCAGAGACAGTGTGACACACTGAATAGAAGGCACTGGAAAAACACTGTTCAAATCTTTCCTTTGACATTTAAAGTCTCTGTGACCCTGGACAAATACCACCCTCTCAGAGCTCTGGGCACCTGTAAATTTCAGAGAAAGTAATGACCCATTTTGGTAAGAGTTTCCTTATCAAGGAGTTCCTATACACATGTCAAGTCCAATCTCTATTTCTCACACAGGTTGTAAACAGCAGAACCTGGCTGATTTCAAAGTCACATCTTCTAGCTACCAATCCAGTACTTGTTCCATGATAATAACTTGTTTATCCTAAAGTATTTCTGAGAAAAAAAATCAAAAGCATCACCATAACATCATCATCATTATCATCATCATCATCATCATAATAGCTGGCATTTACATAGCACTTTAATGTTTAAAAAGCCCTTTAAATGTTATTTCATTTGATCCTCACACCAACCCTATTAAATATGTTCTATCCTAATTCTTATTTTGTAAATGTAGACACTGAAGTTGATAGAGTTTAAATGACTTTCTCATAGTCACACGACTACTAAGTGTTTGAAGCAGAATTTGAACTTGAATTTTCCTAAATCCCAAATCTAGTGCTCTATCTACGGCTCAAATGTAGCTAACAGTATGCTTACATAATGGTACTATATTTAGCCATTTAAGAAAACAAAGCTCAATTTGTTTCTAGTTTGTCTCCATGAACAAATAACTCTGCATGTGTTTTAAAACTATTGGGCATGTTATATGGTATGGTATTATTTTATGAGCTTTGAAAATATTAAAAACAGCCTTGGGGCTTTTAAAAATAAGTTTCTTCAACTTGGAAGGGAGGAGAAAGAAGGGAGAGAAAAGGGAAAGGAAGGAAGAAGGAAATAGGGAATAAGGAGTAAGGAGAATAGGTGAAAGGCATAAAAGGGAAAGTGAGGGGAAAAGGAATTGTGGGAGCAGTATGGAGAGTAGTGAAGGAAGAAGGAGAATGACAGGGAGAAGGGAAGGAGGATTAAAAGAGGAGTGAGGTGGGATAGGTAAATGCTAGCACAGCACATATCTAGCAACTTAAGTAATTCGTTCAAACTTGAAAAGCTAACACATCCTTGTCTTTCTATTGCCTAGGCCTTTAGTAAATTGTAGACTCAGCTGTGAATGGGCCAAGATCTGGTGCTCACTACCAACTATAGTGTTAACTAAGCTTTAGTAACAGTTGAAATATATGATGATTTCACACTGCCTTACATTAGGGTATACCTTGTTGCTCGAAAGCTTCCTGTCTCATTCTTCTTTAACTGGTTAATTAATCATTTATACATAAGTTACATATATATATGTATATATATAGTATGTATACACATGCATGCATATATTTCCATGTATGTATTTACATATGGATATATGTAAATGGGGCTTGCCCTTCACTGCATGCCCAGATTGCCTAACACAGAGGCTCCCCTCCCTGATGCTTCCCCTGCCATCTACATGGGAGCAGTGCCCACCTCCCCAGAACACATTGCATCTTTAAAACTGGCCAGACTGAGACAATCTCCCTCTGCTTGAGCTATGCTTCCTAAACCCTCTTTCCTAATGCAGCCAGAGAGTGAAGGTCACAATTGACCCACAGAGCTGATACGATGAACTGAACCTGAAGGAGACATAGCCCCTTTCCCTTTCCCCTGGCTCTGGGAAATTGTCCCTTGGTAGGTTTGTTTCTATTCCATATCACTTGTTCTTTGCAGTTTCAGGTGCTGCTATGATTTCCACTGGACCTGAATCTTCAAGCCATGACAACTTCGGAGTCAGGATTCCAAGCATCCAGCCACCACCCATCCTAGACCAGAGAATTCAGGGTCATTGGGACTTAACGTAAGGGGGAATTTGGCCTAGGAGTTTGGGAATTTAGCTAAATTATGAACTTAATACTTTTTACTTCCCCCAGAGATGGAAGTAGTACAAGGAGAAAGGAGTTTATATATCTGTGATTATACTTTTTGAAGTAAATATCTCTTCGTAAAATCTAATCTTATTGTGTAAGGCTAAATGGAATTGGGTTGAGAGACCACTCTCTCATATATGAGGAAGCACTATCAATGCAGGCTGGAGTCATTTGTCGAGAGTCTTGAATTCCCCAATCCCCTTACTGGTATCAGACTACCCTGGGAAAGAGCTGCAATGAAACGGACTTAGCCTTTAGAAAGTTTGAGCTCAAAGTAGTCAGTGTTAGACACATACACACGCAGAGACATAGAAATATTATAAATGTTACATATATGTAAACATGTATGTACATTTGTATATACATAAATATGCTTATGTATGCTAATAGAAAAGCAAAATATTCTCACATTGTGTCCAGGATTAAAATCTATCCCTACTATGCCATTAGGCAGATGAACAGTGAGAAACAGAGTTTAATCCTGGACACAATATGAAAGTATTTTGCCTAGCTATTAAACCTAACAAGGATATAGTACCACCTATTGGCAAGAAGCCCAAATTGTAGATACTTCCAATAGAAGCATTAAGCCAAAACAATTCAATTCTTAATTTCCTCTACCCAGATGACAGAATGAGTGGCAAGCCTGTCTCAGTAACATCTTTTGACTGAATTGCTATTGTTACTTTTATTTAGAGAGAACCTATTAGTTGGCAGCAGAGTTATGCAGCGGAAATGTATGGTGTATTACAAAATTAATTTGATTTCATTTCAGAGGACCTGAGTTCAAGTTTCAATTTTGCTACTTATTAATACTCTTTGGAAAGTCACCGCTTCTCATGTCCTTATTGCCTCATCAGCAACATAGGACCAGGTCATATACCCAAGATCACTCTGATCACTAAATCCTAAGAATTTTACATTTTCCCATCTTACTTTTTAAAAAATCTATTTCAGCAAATTACTACATGATTTTTTTGAGGAAAAAATTCTGTGCAATTAAAAATCATTTTTGTCTATATGATTAAAAATCTGTATCTTTCTTAAAACAAGATAAGAAAACAGGTATACTCAAGCAGTTGTTCTAATTGTGAAATGATAAGGAAAGTCTCATGGAGATGTAACATCTATACATACAGCAGATGGTAGCTAAGTAGAGAAGGGGATTCACCTTGAAGTGTAACACCTGCTTCAGGATAAAACCAGAAACCAAAATTCTGTTCCATATATCCCTTTTCACAAAAGCTCTCAAAACACTTTAGATCCAGTTAAAAATAATTTGATAACACTTTGCAAAAAGAAGTGACAGTGACTAGTACATATAAGAGAGGACTGAGTGTGGGAATGAGTTAGGATAGGACTGGAAGACACAATTTAAAATCTTTTATATTCATAGAAGATAAAAAGGGACAAGTATGTAGAGCTGGGAAGAGAAAAAGGAGACACTCAGGGTTTTTGTATAGTACAAATGGTTTTTCATAAAAAAAAATGAAAGGCAATTTAAAAACACTGATTCTACCTCTGAAACTGACCTGGTTCAATGTTGAAATACAGTTCCTCTAGAAACTTTGACCCTTGAGACTTAAGGATTGCAATGATTACCTATATCACAAGACCAGCACGAATAGTCTAGGTTTCATATTTTCTTAAAGGTTTCTTACCAAACAACTCAAAATACACAGTCTGTGTAGGTCACGCTCCTTTCCTGAATACTTCTACTTAACTGTGAGAACCTCAGCATACCATTATTTCTGTGAAAATGCCTCTGCTAGAGCAATCAAACGACAATCCAACCACTTGAGCTTAAATGAAATATGAGAAAATGGATTTTGTTCTTTAAAAAGACATTTTAAAAGCCTCCCAATGCATTCTTACTAAAATAAATGGTGGGGAAGGTGGGAGAAAAAGTGGAACCAGAATACAGACCTGCAAAGTAGAGTATTACAACTTCAATAGAAAGGAAGGAGGGGAAAAAAGGGTTAAACTAAGGGAATACTAAAAGAATCCTAAAGTAAATAGATTATGTAATAACTGAGTTAGCAATGATTAGGGAGCAAGGACAAAAATGAGTCATATGATCCACTTTCATCAGTGTAGACCCTTTGAAGGCTAAAGACCTAAAATTTAGTCAGTTCTATAAAATAGTGCAATAGTAATTACAATTAAATAGCTAGACAGATGACAGATTAAAGAAATCTCTATGGTTAATTTGAATAGAACATCCATTTTACTTAATCTACCTACCTAACATATCAAAATTAATATATAAGGGCAATAACTGACTATTTGGTATATATTGAGCCATTAGTTAGAGAATATCATATCTCTTATTTACTATATTTTAATTTGGACTTCCCACAAGCAACCTTTTTAATTTATCTATCATTATAAACTTAATGTGGGGCAGCTAGATGGCATAGTACTGGGCCTAAAGTCAGGAAGACTCAACTTCCTGAGTTCACATCTGGCCTCAGACACTTAACTCTGTTTGCCTCAATTTCCTCATCTGTAAAATAAGCTAGAGAAGGAAATGCAAAGCACTCTAATGTCTTTGCCTGGAAAATCCCAAATGGGGTCATTAAAATAGTCAGAACTGAAATGACTGCACAACATAAACATATATCTGTAAGGAATGAAAAGGAGATAAGAAAGAGACAGAGACAGACAGAGACAGACAAAGAGACAGACAGATAGACAGAGAGAGAATATGAGAATGTATATTTTTATCTTTGAGAGGTACTGCATGTGGCTGGTTCAAAACAAAGTGGGAGGAGAAGGTTGGGCTGGATTGTTCTTGGGAAAATGTTCAATAATTTCAATGACATCAAGTTGTTCACTGTTACAGGAATTCATTTCCTTAATAGTGGTAATGATATCCATTTGGTGCTGCCATATATGTCTGTGAATCTTCAAAAAGCAGGATCTCAAAAGAATAAGAATTACAGATAACTCAAAGGGAAATGGAAAGGTTCACAGTGAAATTCAGCATAATACTAAAGAAGATCTTCATTTGAAATATAATATGACATTATAAAGGACTTGAATGTCTGGGAAAGGTTGATGTAGAGAGAATTCCAGGCAAGTTGGAAAACCTGAGTGTGTCACCATTACACACAAGATACCATGTGAACTGTAGGAAAACTTCAGTGAGTTTGGTAGACACTGTCCATGAGACTTAGGGAAAGAGTAAGAAGTAATCAGAAGACACAAAGAGAGTATAATCTACTTTGAAGCATGGGGCACTCACCATTACTAAATCCCAAAACTGTTTGCAACATTAAAAAAAAGACATACTTCCATGAGGGTATGTGTTTTAGTAATGTAAATCACAACTTTTCCAGAACTAAGAGATAGGTGTTTTTTTTAGGATTTTTTAAATTATATTTTTAATTTATGGAATAAAACAATCATTTCTATAACATGGCATAATAAAAAAGATGGTTATACATGAAACTGCTAATCTACTATTACAACTTGCTATTCCTTTCAAATATATGACAAAATTATCATGTATTATTTTTTCTTTCCTCCTCCTCTACCCATCCTCCCACACCCTAGAGGTGACTATCATTAGACCCAAATATGTAATATATATATAAAAAAATTTTCAGTTCTTTCTCTAGATGCAGATAGCCTCTTTCTTCATATATTCCTTATAGTTAATCTGGATATTTATATTAGACAAAATAACTTATTTGCTCAAAATCATTCTTACAAGAATACTGCTATTACTGTCTACAATGTTTTCTTGGTTCTACTCATTTTCCTCTTCACTATTTCATGCAGGTGTTTTCATGTTTTTTTCTAAAATCACTGAGCTCATTCATTTCTTATGGCACAGTAGTTTTCCATTACGATCATATATCACAACTTGTTCAGCCATTCCCCAATTGATTGGCATCCCTGCAATTTTCAGTTCTAGGCCACCACAAAGAGAACTGCTATAAACATTCTAGAACACAGAGGCTGTTTTACTTTTCCCCTAATCATCATTGGAAATAGACCACGTAGTGGGATTGCTGAGTCAAAGGGTATAGGTAGTTGAATAACTATGTGGACATAATTCCAGATTGTTTTCCAAAATGTTTGGCTCAGTTCAAGGTTCCACCAACAATGAATTAGTGTCCCAATTTTTCCACATCCTCTCCAACATTTGTCACTTGACCCTTCTATCATTTTAGCCAGTCCAGTAAGTGTAAAATAATATCTCAAAGTTGTTTTAATCTCTAATCAATAATGATTTAGAGTATTTTATATGACTATAAATTATTTTGATTTCTTCATTGGAAAACTGACTGTTCATATCATTTGACCACTTTTCAACTGGGAAATGACTTGTATTCTTATAGATTTGACAATGTTCTAATTACTATTTGTGATTTTTTCTCCATCTTCTTTTACTCACTATTTTCCTTTTTACCCTATTCCTGTTGCCATTATCTTTTCTACTTACCTTCTCATTCCTCATTTTACTCACCCCTCTAAAATTCCCTCTCTTATCTTCCCCCCCACCCTCCTAATAATATTCTAATATACTCTTTTAAAAGTCCTCCCCCATCCTATCCTGCAATTTTCTCACCTCTCTAGAAGTATAAGACTTCTAAACCTCTTCAGATGTATACTTTGTTTCTTCTTCAGATGGGTAAGGTTAAGTAAGTAAAGAGAGTAAGGTTGCAATTAGCAGCTCTCCACTCCCACCTGTTTCCTCTGTAGTAGTTCTTCCTTTCATGTCCTATTTCATGAAAGTGCTCCTTTTTACCTTTTCCTACCCAATTTTGTCTTTTTAGAATCACCCCATCACATACAACGCAGATACAACCTTTCTTTCAAACTACCCTAGTAATGATAACAGTTTTAAGAATACTGATGACATTTTCATATATCATAAGTAAACAGTTCAAAATTTATCAGTGTCTTATAATTACTCATTAACGATTTCCTTATATTTCTCCTAGGTCTTTGATATCAAATTTTCCATTGAGTTCTGGTGTTTTTGTTACAAATACCTGAAAGTCTTTCAGTTCATCAAATATCTATTTTTTAGCATCATACACAACTTTGCTGGATAAGTTATTCTTGGATGCAACCCAGATCCTTTGCTCTTTGAAATATAATGTTCCATGACCTCTGTTCTTTTAGTGTAGAAGCTGCTAAGTTTTGTGAATTCATGGCTTTTTCTGCAGTTTTTAAATTGTATTTTTTCCTTGTTGCTTGCAATATTTTCTATTAAACGTGAGAATTTTGAAACTTGGCTAAGACATTCCTATAAGTTTTCTCCTTAGGATCTCCTTCTGGTGGATTCTTTATATTTTTACTTTACCTTCTTGCTCTAGAACTCAATTTTCTATAATAATTTCTTGCAATCTTGTACACAGATTATTTTTTATCATAACTTTCAGGTGGCCCAACAATTCTCAACCTGTTCTCAAGATCAGTTTTTTTTTTTCTGATGAAATGTTTCAAATTCTATTCTATTTTTCCTAATTGTATTATATCTTGGTGCCTTATATTATCATTTGATTCCACTTGCCTAATTCTAATCTTCAAGGAGTTATTTTTTTCCTTAAGATATTGTATCTGCTTTTCTAATTGGGTAACTTTCTTTGCATAATTTTCTTATGTTTTTTTTTTGTTCACTCTTATTTGATTTTTAATTCTTTTTTATTTTCTTCCTAATGATTTTGTATCTATTTTTCCAGTTGACTAACTTTCTTCTCATAATTTTCTTGAACTGATTTTTTTTCTGATTTTTCCTCATTCTCTCTTATTTGATTTTTAAATTCTTTTTGAGTTCTTCCAAGATTTCCTTTTGGGTTTCTGATCATTTGACATTACTCTTTAAGGTAGGAGTAGCTTTTTATTTTTTAACCTTGCTAACTTCCTCTGAATATTAATCCAGATTTTCTTTTACATTATAGTAACTATCAATGGTTGTGTTCTTTTTCCTTTGCTTATTTATTTTTATTTTAATTATCTTAACTTACTGTTAGCAGCTTAATATTATTATTATCACATTTAATCCCAAGTTGTGGGTAATGTTGTCCTAGGTCTCAGGTCTTTCTAAATGTTGTTTTCTGAATTCTGTTGCAATGACATTTTATCAAATTCACACTTTCTGAAAATGATTTTTAGACTACTGCCTCATTAAATAATTAAATAATTTTAAATAGACATTGTCTGATGATAAAATATTTTCTCAAATATTAAAATAATTCTATTCATAATAATTTAATGATGAAAATAGCTTTTTTCAGATTAATATATTTCACAAGTTTTCTGCATTAAATCTGTTCTGATAAAGATATCACCTTAAATTCTATTGGCAAAATAAATTCCTCCTATGTCCTTATATGTAACAGCTTCATTACATAAATAGTTTATAATTTGCTTATAGTATCATCCTTTATATCTAACTCATATACCCATTTTAACCTTATGCATTGTAAAATTTGATGTGTTTTCCTTAAACAAAGAATATTTTCATTTGACATTAGCCATGTCATGAAAAAAAAAATAAATCAGACCAAAAAATAAAGTGGAAAATAGTACTCTGATCAGCCATTCAATCTCTATCAGCTCATTCTCTGGAGGTGGCTAACATTTTTCATCATGAGTCCTTTGGAATTGTCTTAGATCATTGTATTGCTGAGAATAGCTAAGTAATTCACAATTGATCATCGTATGATATTGCTGTTGTGTACAATGTTCTCCTGGTTCACTTCACCTCATTTTGCATCAATTCATGTAAGATTTCCAAGTTTTGTTGTTTTTTTGTTTTTGATTTTTATTTAAATCATCCTTTTACTCATTTCTTATTGCACAATAGTATTCCATCATAATCATATACCATAACTTATTTAGTCATTTCCCAACTGATGGACATCCTCTCAATTTTCAATTCTTTGACATGACAAAAAGGGCTGCTAGAAATATTTTGTATTTCCCCTTTTAAAAGGCTATTTGGGATACTAAACTAGTAGTAGCATTATTATAGGATCAAAGAGTATGAACAATATTAAAGCCCTTTGCACATAGTTCCAAATTGTTCTCCAGAATGGCTGGATCAGTTCACATCTCCACTAATAGTATATTAGTGTCCCAATTTTCCCACATCCCTTACAATATTTATCATTTTTCTTTTCTGTCATATGAACAAATCCAATAGATGTGTAGTCCTATTTCAGAGTTGTTTTAATTTTCATTTCTCTAATCAATAGTGATTTAAAGCATTTTTAATGTGGCTATAGATAGCTTTGATTTCTTCATCTGAAAACTACCTACTTATGTCCTTTGATCATTTATCAATTAGGAAATGGCTTGCATTCTTATACATTTGACTCAGTTCCCTATATATTTGAGAAATGAGACCTTTATCAGATATACTATATATTCCCCACCTCCTAGATTTCTGCTTTCATTCTAATCTTGAGTGCATTCTTTTTTGTTTGTGTTAAAAAAATTAACTTAATAAAATGAAAAATATAAATTTTCATCTCATAATGCTTATTATCTCTCATTTGGTCATAAATCCCTCCTTTTTCCATATATATGACTGGTAAAATGTCCCATATATAATGTATAATTTGCTTATGGTATCACCCTTTATAACTAAAACATGTTACCCATTTTGATCTAGGATGCTGTAAGATGTTGGTTTATCTAAGCTTTTCTTAACGAAGAATAGAGGACACATAGCACGCTATCCAACATAAATATTTGTATCTTACTTATGCAAGTATTAAAATGGAAACAAGAGTTG
Organism: Petaurus breviceps papuanus; assembly: GCF_028583685.1. NCBI lineage: Eukaryota > Metazoa > Chordata > Mammalia > Diprotodontia > Petauridae > Petaurus > Petaurus breviceps. The sequence continues at coordinate 24,176,677 of NW_027187419.1, read as the reverse complement.
CATGCCCCAAGATCCACAACACTCAGGGGATGTTCTTCTTAGATCAGGTATAATTCCTTCCCTGGGTCTCCAGATAGGAGAAGGATATGTGTAGTGGATGATCAAAGAAGAGGGTGTTACAAAAAGTTGATTCCTCCAAGATATGGGTCTGTGCTCTGAAGGGACATACCCAGGAGACATTTCTCTTCTGGAATAAAAAGAACTATACATAATTTCACCCTGATTCCAAAATGTTCTTACTGCCACAGATCATTCCAGAACAGGAAGCTACATTACAATGTGTTTGAAAAAACAGAATAAGATCATAAGATGGATTTAGACACTTCTCTCAACTCTGGGCATTTTCTCTAGCTGTTCCCCGTGCCTGGAATGTAGTTCCTCCTCATCTCTGCCTCCTAGTTTCCTTGGCTTCCTTCAAGTCCCTGATAAAATTCCTCCTTATACAAGAAACCTTTCCCAATTCCTTTTTAGTGCTAGTGTCTTCCCTCTTTTATTTTCTCTTTATCCTTTATATATCCCGATTGTACAGAATTGTTTGCATATTGTCTTCCCCACAAGACTGTGATCTGCAAGGACTTTCCCTTTTCTTTGTATCCCCAATTCTTAGCACAGTGCCTATCACATTGTTGGTGCTTAATAAATGCCAATCCATTGACTGATTAGGCTTACCCTAACCCAATCTACCCCTCATGATTTTATTGTATATAATATGTTTCTATAAAATTTAATAATTTTGTTGTTGTTTAGTCATTTCAGTTTTGTCCAACTCTTCATGAAGCCATTGGGGTTTTCTTGGCAAAGATATTGGAATGATTTGCATTTTTTTTCTCCAGTTCATTTCATAGAAGAGAAAACTGAGAGAAATAGCCTCAATTGACTTGTCCAGGATCACACATTTAGTGCATGTCTAAGGTTGGATTTGAACTCAGCACTTTCTGACTCCAGGGCTGGCACAATATTCCATTGCATACCCCCAAATTTTACAGTTTGAGCTGGCCCTTGAATCTTTGCAGGGTTAATTTCTCACCCTTTGCTTCTCATATGCCCAATTAAAAGTTAAACTCTTCTACAATTCTTTTACATTTTCCCCTGTATCAGAATATTATATGTGTAGTGGGTAAGCTGTATACCACGTAGCTCTAATTCATTCAAAATTTCAGCCACAATACTATAACAAATAGTGGGACTATGCAGATATCCTTGTGACAAGCAGATGAAAGTATGTTGTCTGCCCTGCCAAGTGAAAGCAAGCTGGTCCCATTGTTTAGAATCTATGGGGATAGTAAAGAAAGCATTGGCTGAATCAGTAACAGCATACCAAGTCCCATCATATTTCTGGATCTTTTATATTAATGTAATAGTATCTGGAATAGCACCATACAAGGGGGAGTGACCTTATTAAATTGTCTATAATCCACTGTAATTCTCCACATCCCATCTGATTCTTGTACTGGCCAGACAGGATTATTCCTTTGAGTGGTTATAAGGACTAACACTCCTGCCTTAACATATTCCTTTATGGTATTGGTAATTTCATCTTGCCCACTTGACACATGATACTGATTTAAAATAATTACTTCAGAAGGTTCAGGTAAAGTGATTAGGTCCAGTTTCTTTTTTCTCACTAAAACACTCTTAATTCCTATCTACCTTATTGCAAATTGGTATCTCCTCTCAGGTAAATTTAGTCATACCTCTCAATATATCTATTCCAGTGATGTATGCAGGAATTGGTACAATTACCATGGCATACTCTTTCTTAGGTAATTGTCCAATTGTCATCATTAGTTTGACTTGTCTGGCTGATGTTTTAGCTCCTTCTAGTCCTGTGATGCTAAAAGGAATCCCATTTGTGAATTTTCATTATTCCCATATATAAGGAAGGCCTCTGCCCCAATATCTTTTAATGTCCTAGTTACAATATTTGATCTGTTTTTCCAATATATGGTCAAATTGATATGGGATATTGTAATGGGAATGGGAATTTGAATATCTTCCCTGCCCCTTAATAGAGCTAGGGGGGAGTTTGAAGACCTCCCCTGCTTTGAAAGTAAACTCTGCCCCCTAATAGACTGAATGTAATCACATGGAGCCTGTGATGGAGGGAATTTGCTGAAAAAAAACAGTAGAGCCCACAGGAAGCTGGTAGTCAGAGCTAGCAAGATCGTGGGGGAGATAGAATGCTCAGAAAAGGAGTCAGATAGGCTCGTGTGTAGATATTGATTTTCTATTGGTTTGTGGGAAGGCTGAAGGATGCTGTGGCTCTCAGTGTTATTATGACTTCTGAATATATTTGGTACTGTGACAGAATAGGCTTACTGGTTTTGGAATTTGGTTTTCTAGTGTCTAAATAAATGCTTCAGTTCTATCCACAATCTGGAGAGTTTGGTGTATTTTGTGATTGAATGTCATGTGATACTTATAATCACAGTCTTTATTGTGGTTGTGGGTGCTGTAAATATTGCATTGGCACTACATGTCTGTAATCCCATCTGTGTATTTCTTCAATCTGAGCTGGGGTTTGGCTTATTTCCTATTCTCCTTGAATGTGTGAAGAACTTGGATACAAGGATTCAGGATGATCCCTATATTCCATATAATATTAAGCCATTTTTCTTAGAACATTTTATATAATTCATTAGTTGGAATGCCATCTATTCTTCCAAAATCTACCCCTGCTCTCAATAGAGCAGTAATAATTGTTTTCCTTCTCAATCTATTCTGACTTTGAATCCACTGGCGATTCACTCTTCTCTCTTGAGGAAATTTATCTTTTCCCTATTCTTCCAAGTCACTCAACTGTGAAATATTTTCTAGAACCTCTGAAAGAGGGTGCCCCATCTCCCCAATGAACAGAGTCAGAATTAGGTGCTTATAAGCAGGAGGAACGGTCTTCACTATGATATTTCTATGATAGCCTGCTAAGGGAGTACCATGATACACATTTGAGTGTCCCATCATTATTGCTGTCTTCATTACCTCCTCTTTTAACTTTCTCATACAGTCTCTAAGGGAATATCAGGGTATTTCTCCACTAGGATATACAGAGTCAGTAGCATGCTGTCTATAGCATCTATCTGCTGCTAAAGGTAACGGATGGGTCATATTGTCACCTCTTACCATATGATGATCCCAAAAAGCGTGCTGTGCAAAATAATTCTGACTAATACCTATAAATTTTAAGTAATCCATGCTATATGCTGATACTCCTCCAGTCATTTCATCACTGATTCTCACCATTCAAGACACTAATAATCTCCCATCCTTTGGGTGAATTGACTTAACATATCAATAACCTCCTGATGAGTGAAATCCTCAAATATCTCCCTGAAATCTCTTTGCCCCCCTGGTTCTCTTGCTTTCTTCTTAGTATGGGGCAAAATTCTGCCTGAGAAGCCTCATCTAACATTGTTTTATTTCCCTCCCAGACATTCTTCTGGCAGTTTTCCCCACAGCAAGTAGGCTCAGTCTGTGCCAAAGCTGCATGTACATTCCTTTTGTTAGGTTTTTTCTTCTTTTTTGAGAGCTAAATACACAGCAGCCTTCTCTTCTACCACCTGAGACTCTCCAGCTTGTCCTTCTGAAGGAGAGTCTAAATACTGAGCTTTCTTCTCCAGCAGTTTGTCTCTGCTTTTACACATAATACAGTATACCTGTTAGTAAAACCCAGCTTCTCCTACATAATCCTTCCAATTTTTTTCCCTGGTTTTATTGATATTCTTTGCAAACATCTTTCTAAATCTCTAGTTTCTCCCTTCTGGAGCCTCAGTTCTCAGTTTTCACAGACCCTGTACTTTTAGCCCATTCCCTTGCTATGGAAGAATAAAGTAAATCTTTCCATCCTGGGATATCCATTTTTTCTTCTAAAGTCCTTCTGCCTCCAAATAGAGGTCTGATATTTTATGATCCCATCCTGCTTTTCAAATGTAGAACCAGTGCAATATTCATAGCACCAATGGTGAATATGAATAGTTCTCAATCACAAAATATAATAGACTCTTCAGACAGAAGACAGAAGCAAAATAGTTATTCAGACACTAGAAAGCCAAACCCCAAAACTGAAAAACTGAATCCATCATAACAACAAAGAAATTAATATACCATAAGAGAGAATGGAGCCACACCATACCTCGTTGTCTCCTTGCCTAAATCTTCTCCTCCCTCCAGCTCTAACTGCTCTGACTCAAAGCTTCCTCTGGGCTCTTCTCCACCCATTCAGAAAACTCCTCCCACCACAGGCTTCATGTAATTACATCCAGCCTATTCAGGGCAGGAGAGATCTTCAAAGTAGGAAAGACTTTGAAATTCCCTTAGGCCTACTAAGGGGCAGAGAAGATCTTACCATTACACCACCTCACTGCCAATTTAATGATAAACTTATTAATAAGGAAGCAGCTACATGCTGTAGCAGATGGAATGCTAGCCTGGAGTCAAGAACATATAAATTGATATATGGCCCCAGAACACTTACTAGATTATGACTCTGGATAATTCTCTTAATGTCTGTTTCTCTCAGTTTCTTCACTTATAAAGTTAGGATAATTATAGCATCTACTTTCCAGGGTGGCTGTAAGGATAAATTGTGATAATATTTTAAAATTTCAGTTGAAATTGTAACAGCAAGCACACCGGCACATCCAGGATGACCTGCTAGCATAGGTTCTGGATCTGCTTTTCTTAAAGGAAAATAAATTTTAAGGGGGTAGGCAATCTTAATCTTATTTAATTACATTTATTAGTTCAGGGGAAAAGTCAGAACCGTGATCATCAGAGAATATTCAAGCACAAAAAATACAAGCAGAAAAAATTAGCACAAGGACCAACAGATAGGGCTCTGACTGCCTGGATCAAAGTGATATTGCTATATACTTTACATACACCACTGCATCAAGAGAGCCTTTACATCTGAACAGTCAGGGTCTCTGAATACAGCTATTCAGAGTCTCAACCTGGGAATCACAAGTTCCTTCTCATAAGTGAACCCCCAAAGTAAAACACCAACTCCAAGTATATATACACTTCTCAGAACCAGAAGGCATCACAACATACAACTACTACTACTACTACTACTACTACTACTACTACTACTACTACTAC